>NC_080423.1:73328549-73642924 GCF_029873635.1 Malania oleifera
AGCTTCAAAGCATTCATGACTTATGTTCAAAAAATTATATTTTTTGTCATGAAATTTATAAACTTTTGGGACTCTGCTATTTATGGTCCTCTTGAAGAAGAGGAGATATTTGTTTTTGCTCTTTTGTTGATGACAAAAGGGGGAGATGTTTTATGAGAGCAAAATTAGTTTTTTCTCCCTAAACTTTTGTTACTCAAAATGGAAAATAAGAGCTGTACTTAAATACACAACTTGAAAAATTTTGAAGTTTTCATGCTTGTATGTGAACTTTATTGAATATCATTTTTTTAATGCATATTGTTAGGGGAAATCTTGTCAGGCGAACCCAAATTTTGTTATTGTGTTTGTCATCATCAAAATGAGGGAGATTGTTGACTTTTTGAGTCCGATCCCTATTTTGATTATGACAAACTACAGTATCTCATTTGTGTGCTAAGTGTATGAACAGGTTTAGTATTCTAAGCACGAATGTCAGGCAAACTCAAACTCCACAACTTAGCCTCTCAACAAGCATTTCATCAAATAGCTTGCGCCCATTAGATCAATTCCCACATTATGAGTTCATACACTGCAGAAACAGATCCAAGGAGACCCTGCATCCTCAACAAAAATAAAACTCTGGGAATGTACAACAACCAAACATCAACACCTCATATATTTCCAGGACATTTGAGCAAGCAAACAAAATGGATAACAGACAAGAAACAAAATTACCTGGAATCGTTGATGCCCTTTGTCTGCGATGCCGAGAGATGAGAGAGCAGGGTGGTCGGAGTTGTGTTTGGGTGGTTGCTGCTGCTGCTGTGTTCGGCTACTGTGAACAGGAGGATTGGTGTTGTGCTTGAACAGAGGAGGGAGCTGTTGTGTTGTATTCGGCCTCCAGCTCCCCAGCAAACGAACTGAGCCGAGAGAGTGTGGAGAGGCAGAGATGAAACTGTTGCTGAGGGGGGGGTACCTGCGGGTAGATCTGGAGCGGAGAATGATGGCCGTGAGTGAGCCTGAGGGTGCTCCAGCGGTTTCTGAGAGTCGTGGTGGTTGCAGGTGGTCACGTGGAGGTTGCTGTGGAGTTGCAGGTGACAGGGAAGATGAGAGAAGGGGGAGTTGGGTGAGAGTGAGGACGGCGGAGGTGGGTTGCAAAGGGTGGTCTGAGGAAATGGATGAGAGAAGAGAGATGAGGGAAAGAATGAGGGAGTTGGGAGAGATGATGAATGAACAGTGGAGGCGGAGAGGGCTGGTGGCTGGGTTCGGAGCTATGGCAGCGAGAGATGGTGAGATCTGGAGGTTGGCCAAGAAGGGAAGAGTGGTGGCCGCGATGGTGGCTGTGGAGAGTGGCAGATGCGGAGAGTTATGGAGAATGGAGGAGCTGGCGTGGGTGGTGGTTATTGTCGGAGCCGTGGGAGAGATGAGAGGTGAACCCATGGCCGAGTTTGCAGGAGAGTGACCGGTTATTTGGAGCTCGCGAACGACGACGGTGGGGTGACTAGCAAGGGAGACAAGCTGGAAGAAGGGGAATGAGAAACCGAGACTGTGGAAGGGAGAGTGAGGGCTGGTGCGGGGTGGTGACGATGATGATAGGAGAGAGATGAGGGAGGAAAGGTTGAGAGAGATAAGGGAGAGAGAGGTAGTCTGTGAGGGGGATGAAGAGAATGAGACCTGAGAGAATGAGGGCAGAGCAGGAAAAAGAAAATGAACAGTGCTGCCCCCCACCCCGTGGGCCCCCTCTTTCCCCAGCGTGCATGAACTGCCTAAATAGGCATTTTTTGTTTTTGTTTTGTATTTTTGTTTGTTTGTTTTGTAATAATAATAATAATGACAATAATATTAATAAGAATAGTTAATATTAATAAGAATAGTTATACTAGTAAACTAATAATGATAATACTAAAAGTTAAAATATTAATAATAATACACTAATAATAATAATAATAAACTAATAATTATAGGCTTTTTTGTATTTTTCTTCCTTTTTGTGTATTTTTTTTGTATTTTTATTATCGACCCCTATCCTTCCGAAAACAAAGACTCGGTCAAAAATTAAACTTAATTTCCTGAAAAAAAAAAAAAAAAAGGAGGAGCTGGACCTCATTTTCTTAAGATGCCCGGAATTCAGTGAAAACGCATCGGGAACCGTCAAATACATCGAGACTCACTGAAAACACTAGAACTCAATAAAAACATTGGACTCCCTGAAAACGAACCGGACTTCGGTACAGACATCAAGACTCGGTAAAAACAAGCTGGGACTCGATAAAAATACCGTGACTCGGTAAAAATGCTAAGACTCAATTGAAACTCCGAGACTCCTAGAAGACAACATTGGATTCGGTAGACACACCGGGAATCAATTGAAAATCTGAGACTCCTAGAAGACAACACGGGACTCAGTAGACACACCGGGACTCAATTGAAAATCTAAGACTCCTGGAAGACAACACGGGACTCGGTAGACACACTAGGACTCAATTGAAACTTCGAGACTCATGGAAGACAAACCGGGACTTGGTAAAAACTATGAGACTCATTGAAAACAAAATAGGATTTGGAAAAAATACAAGGACTCATTGAAAACAAATCGAGACTCAATTGGGTCTCTCGGAAGGGTCCTCCAATTTCTAGGGCATGAAGTCAACTTTATGGGTCACGTCTTCTCAGGGTAGCCTAGTTAAAATTAGGGTGTCGACAAGGCATTCGGATAGTGAGTCACATAGAGAAATTCATACACAGTGAGTTATATAGAAAGATTCATATATAGAGAGAAAATTTGCATAGTTACACATTCACATAGTGAGCTAGTTTGAGGAGGTCATTCAAGTAGTTTTTCAATCAAAACAAATTATGATTGAGAGCTCAAAGGAACTATTGGGGAAATTGCTAAATTCATAAGTTTGGAAAAGTCAGAATTTGGGATTCATAACTATAGCAAAAAATCAAAGGAAAGTAACTTAAAGATTGGAGGAGTTGAAGTCAGAGGTAGGTGTCGATTTTAGCTTTGTTTTCAATATTTATTTTGGTATGGAAAATGCACTAAAAATGAGCCAAAGAGTAATATCCAATTGGGTGACCTGACTCAGTGACTTAACTCGTTGACCTGACCTATGGGTTGATCTGACCCGTTGATCCAGACTCCTCAAGATTCAGGTGTTAACAACCCCAAATTACTACTTTTTTTTTAATCCAAATAATAATAATTCATAATAACGTCTCAGGCACAAAGTGGTACCAAGGATTCCTATTCATAAAACATACTATCTAAGCAGCAGAAAACATAAAATACCTAAACCTTATTTACAATACCAGAGTTTTACTGTTTCCACAAATATACATATACATTCCCCAAAATCCACAAAATATCCTAGGGATTTCTCAAAATCCACTCTCTTACTCAATACTTACCCTGAGTCTAGGGAGGTACCAATACCTCCCCTCAACCTCGGAGCTAGCTCACCCCGCCTGCCTATCTGGATCACCTGAAATGTTTGGAATTCTGGGTGAGACATGTCTCAGTAAGGCGGGATAAGTTATTACCAGTGTGTGGCAAATGAGTTTTACATGAATAACATATTTATTAATTAAGTTGTAACTCAGATAGCATTTCAATGTAAAACATATCATAACTTACACCTATGTCATTTAAAACACAAGTTTTCTATTTGAACTTACTTTTAGCTGAAATACATAGTTTATGTTTACTGTAAATCGGATTATACATACATTATGTGTGTGTGTGTGCGCACGCGCGTGAAAGCTTCCCTAGATGGATAATTGTAATCATGAATTAACCCACGTGATCGTGTTGTGTGGCCTGCAAGCTGGACTTAACCATGGCTGACCTACCAGGTTAAATCAAGTTGTAAATCGTCTGTAGTACAATTGGCCTGCTCAACCTGGTTCGGACTACAAGGGAGCTCCTCTACTCTCCTTTGAGGCACAATCAACTGTCAACCCCACACTCTATTTGAGATGTGTGGTTGCACTATCTATATTGTATTAGTTACGATACTGTGCTCTGTGTTCTGTTATGGTCCATTAGGGTTCTGATACTATATAATACTATTTATGTATATTACTGTTTCACCATGATTCTGTATAAACTGAAATACCATGATTATGTATTAAATATAATACCATGATTCTGTGATAACTAAAATATCATGGTTCTGTAATAACTATAATATCATGGTTCTATAAAAGTTGTAATATCATGGTTTTGTAAAAGCTGTAATATCATGATTCTGTAAAAGTTGTAATATCATGGCTCTGTAAAAGTAGTATAAAAATTCCATATTAAATTTTGTACTGAAACTAGTATTTCTCATGCCACACAATTGAGTAATGCTCATAATACTAGATTCTATATGGGAAAAGCTGTATTTTACTACTGTAAAGGAAAATTATATTTTTTGTGGTGTGAAAATAGTATATCCTTTATAGGATTTTTCCTATGATTCAAATTTCTGAATTTTCCCAATTATGCATATAATATGAGAAATCATAAATTCTTATACCCAAAAGTTCATAACCTGTAATATCCAAAAAATCATACACTAATATCCCATTATCTTATACTATACTTTAACCGGTAAAATTTCTAAAATGAACTAGTATAACTTATCCCCTTACCTGATTCCCTAAGGAAACGCTCGCAGGGGTCCTAAATCAACGCCTGCGGTGGTCACGCAAAACCCTGTATTTCATAAATCCTAGTTTTAATAACTCAGCCCCAGAATACATATCATCCTAACATTTCTAAGTTTGCACAAACCAAATAACTAACTCATCTTTAAAAACAACTCCCTTAATTTAGTTTTAGAGTGGTGCCTAGGATCCTCAAAACACGAATCTGTCTTGGTTAACTTGACGAGGATCGCTGCTAGGCCTTAACAACAATGTTCGATCGTCAATCTGGGGTGTTAAGAGTGAGAAAATGAGGAGAGAGAGAGAGAGAGTTTTGAAATTTCAAAGAAAAATGACTTGTTGTCCTTATATAGTATTCTGTCCCAGAGCAAAACCGTTGACAGTTTTCTTGGGCTCTCAGAAAATCATCGACGGTTTGGTCTTTAAGTCAAAGTCTGATGGAACCTCACAAAAATAAACAAAAATAGAAGAAATCAAAAGGAGGGAAACTTATCTTTTTGAGTCTTTTTCTTCCCCAACTCCCCCAATGTGTCTCGAACCTACAAAAAGAAAAAAAAAATCAGAGAAATATAAACATGAAATAAAATAAAGAATGCTAGAAAAATAAGGAGAAGGAGAAAAGGAAGAAAGAGAGAGAGAGAGAACAGAATAGAGAGAGAGCATGTGGAGAGCAAAGAATGAAAAAAGAAGGAAGAAGATAGAAAGAGAGGAGGTGAGAGTTGCAGAAAATTAAAGAGAGGAGAAAATACAGAAGAGAGAGAGAGAGAGAGAGAGAGAGAGAGAGATGGAAGGAGAAAGAAAAGAGAGAAAGATTTCGGGGAAAATGACAAAGGAGAGAAAAAAAATTAATTTTATACGGGAGTAAGTGGGCCATGTGTCACCACCACATGGTGACACATGCCACGTTCTGGACAAAGTGTTAAATGGGCAACGTGGCTTGATCCCAACCATCCAATCTGTATTTTCTTTGGACGGTTGGATCTTAGCCACGTCAATGATTCTTGTTTAAATGATCTGGACCACTCGGATAAAGTTAGGTGGCAGAGTGACATCATGCTAACACCACCCTATTGCAGAAATTCAAAAAAAAAAAGAAGAAGGAAGAAATCGGATGATGCCACGTGGCAGGGTGACGTCACCGTGATACTGCAATTAGAAATCATAATAAAATAAAAAGTATCACGTGTCACCATTGTGGTTTAACACATGGCCCCAATTGAGTTGAATCGGTCCATTTTTTCTGAATTTTTTTTTTTATAATTATTTTTCATTTTATTTTTTATTTTCAAAAAATTGGGAAAAAATAAGGAAAAATCATTTTAAAAAATCAAAAAATTTGGAAAAATATTTTGAGTTATTTTGGCTCAAAATTTAAAAAAATAAAGAAATAAAAAAAACCAAAAATGAGGAAAAGCCTTTAAAAATCCTATAAAATTTTAGAAAAAATGTTGACAAATTTTTAGAAAATTTCTAAAAAATTTTGAAAATATATTTATTGTTATTTATTTGTTTATTTATTTAATTTTTTATTTCAAAAGGGTTAATTAAAGACCGTCAAATTCAATTTAGAGATAATTCATAATTAATTAGGTACCATCCGTAAACGAGTATGGAGGGGGTACTCATACCTTCTCCTCACATAACTGATCTCCTGATCCCAATTCTAGTAAAGCAAATTGAGACTACTGGTTCCTTGACTTATGAATCGTTTAGAGACCAATCAAGGAACAGTAATTAGGTGATCTAATTGGACCTAGGTGAATACAAGTTAGTGGCGACTCCATTCAAATTACAATATTATTATTTCTCGTCATTCCGAACCTTTCTCTGGGATGTTGCGACAATGTGTGTGCACAAAGAGTGAACTATCCTCTTTCCATTCAGTTGTTATTTGGTGGGAAACCATGATAGTACTAGGGTAGGCCTTTGTGTTTATATAGTGTAAAGCCCCGAACCCTTAAACCCGACGTCCGGCGCGTTATACTTGATAAAATCTTGATAGATCATAATCTATAACATACGCAGCGAAAAACATACATTATAATCTCCATATAACATAATACCAGAGTTTACTAATTCTAACTACCAACCATAATAAATTAATCATCCACCAGTATTTAAATATATACATGTTTCCAAAACATTATCCACTAATACCAGTATGTTTCACAACCATCCATATCTTATAAAACTTAAAACATAAATCATAAAACATAAAATATACATATCAAAATTAACATAAAAATATACCCTTTTCTTATATCTTCCAAAAAATGTTATAAAATCTTGAGCTCTCAAAGTTCGATCCTGAGAAATCCTAAAAAAAAATGAATTCATATTCGGGTGAGACACATCTCAGTAAGGGAAGAAACAATATATTAAACTCAGCGTGTGGCCATCATGAGATTATACATATCATTTTATAATATTTGCAAATCATTAACATAATTTCCTGAAACCATTTTCTGATTCTAATCAAACACATGCAAATATTTAACCCACGATATTACCCAAGGATAGAGGTGATTACCCGCCTATACAAGTAGCACCCCTCTGTTCTGATACTTAGGTAACCCTAAGGTCACAATTAAAACATACCAGAACACTCACCTTACTCAGTAAGCCCTCAAGTGTAAGATTAATCTCGTACTCACATAGTTCAACAATAGTTTACCGGCAAAGGCCTTAAGGATATGGAATTCTACCCGCCCATACAAATAAGTTCCCTCTGCCCTAGCACGTTATGCAGTTACTGCCAAATCTGAAACTACTAGTGCACTCGCCTTACTCAGCAAGCCCTCAGGCAAAGAGTATGTCTCGCCCAATCGTAACATGTTTTACATACATAGATACTTCTAATATCATAATACATCATTATTTCCATCGTTATTCAATCATTCACATTCTTTCATGTTCATAACTTAACATTTCCTTGTGTTTCACTTTAAGTGACTCTTTCCCATTTGTATCATTCACATTTCACATTTCATTTTATTGCATTGTCATTCCTTGTCATTTCATTTCATAACATTTTCATTTCATTCCTTTGTACTACAATCGCTCTTTAGCCGTCATTTGTTAGTCCACACAGAAATGAGTTAGAATCTGCTGACACAACTCTTTTTAGCTGTCATCAATTAGTTCACATAAAAATGCGCTAGAATCTGCTAACATGACTTTCAGCTGTCATACCTTTACATGGTTGCATTTAACATACACAGACAACATTGTCCATATCATATTTTATTCTCGTTACTTTACTTACTTAGCCTGCATCTCATACATTTAACATATAATTTGCACAAATTCTTATGCCACACAATTTAGCAGTAAAATTCATACATATTTCTCATAAAATAAGTCAAGCCACATTTAACATTTATATGCTCAAAATACATTTCATTTCTTATTTAATTCATCAGAAAATTCTTTTCACTTTCATTCGTTCATTTTCACATATACATATTTAATAAACAGCAATAAACTCGAAAAAAATTACAATTTAAACAATTGGCATTTTACCCGTATCGAAACATATACACGTACATATAACACAATTTATTTTTCCATTAAATTCATAAAAATTTTGATTTAATATATATTTTTTTCCTTACTTGGTTTCTTAAACTACGCCAACAGAGATCCCGAAAAATACCTGCGGTGCTCACCCGGACCCTGAATCAAGAATCCTAATTCCATTAAATTAACCTTAAATAAAATATTATTTTAATACTTCCTAGGCCCTTAGATACCCAAAAAATAATTATACCCTTAAATTTAGCCAAATTGCTAAATTTTCTAAATCCCACTCTCGCTTTGGAGTAGGGTTTAGAAAACCTCAATTGAAAAATTGTCTACGTCAAAATGACAATATCGACGACTAGGACTCGGTGGTGGTGCCTAATCGTTGATTTAACAGCAAATTTAAAGCAAAATTGAGAAAATGGAAAAAAAATTACTTTTTCCCAAAAGTAGTGCCTAAGCCGTTCCCACGACAAATCTGCTACAGTAGAAATATCGGCAGCGGAACTAGGAATCCAACGGTACCTTCTGTTTCCCGATCCGCTGCAAATTCGTCGAGAAATTGAGAAAAAAAGAAAGACAGAGACGGAGGAGTGGATGGACGAGAGCAGAAGACTGAAAGAAGGAGAGGCGAGAATGAATTGCTGAAAGCAGAATCCAAATTCAAATTTGATTCTGCTTCCTTTAATAACCATATATTATATATATATATATATATAAATATTACTTATCTTATATATTTATATACTTATATAAATCTATCATACCATTTATTTAATTATTTTAATTTAATAATGCTTAATTAATTATTTGATTAATAATTAATATTTATTTATTTATTATTCATTTTTTTCTTTCACACTATTTCTTTTTATTTGTTTACTTAATTAATTAATTTAATCATGTTTAATTAATTAATTAATTAATAATTAATTTTAAATTTTTTTTTTCCGGGTTATTACATATAGAGTCCAAACAAACTAGTTCTACATAATGAACACCCACTCAAAGTTTAAAAAATTCATAGTATGATAATATTATGATTGGGTCTTGAGCTCAATTTTGTCTCCAAATGCCTTAAAAATTTAAAAATTAAAAAATTTCCTAAAAGACCAACAAGTGGACCCATGCTTTAATGTGGACATGACCTATTTGTGGGCAAGATTTTTAAATTCAAATTGTTGTCTTTTCCAACTAGATGACTAGTTCCAAGATTTTTTAATTATTTTGACTAACTAATTGATCAAATTCATTATTCGTATTCATAACTTCTTTATAAAAATATGCAATAACTTATGTTCCTTTGTATGGAATTTTAAACGAATCTTTTGGCGGATGAGTTCCATGTTGTGCTTGAATTCATTCTCCATCATCCATATCAAGGCTTTAAAATTTTATTTCATGCATTTCTTATGCTATTACGCTAGATTCCTCCTAACTTTAAGTTCCTCTAGATTTATTTTCAAAAATAAAAACAAAAAAAATTAATTTTGATGAAGAAAACCCGTCAAGGTATTTTTGAAAATGAAACCCTATATCTATAAACTTATGGCTGAGAGTCAAGAACTCTTATTTAATGAAAAAAAAAAAGACTTATTTGAAAAAATACTCATATTATTAATCACAAACTAATTTTAGATGAGATTTGTTTTTTCTAGAAAAATATTTTTCTATAAACTGTAACAACCCCTTAAAGTAGCGTGTATCATTAGAATAAAGGAAGGATCACAAATCCAATTACTAATTTTTTTAAAAATCATAATTTTGTATTATATATATATTTAAAATTCATATAAATTTAAATACAAAATTTCTTTTAGATATAAAATTTTTGTTCTTTAAAAGGAAAAAAACACATATCTTACGTATAAGGTAAGGTAGGAGGCAGCATAGAGTTTCATGGAGTATGCCTTACCAAGAAAGTAACGTGGAACAAATAAATTTAAATCATGCAAAATTAGAACGATTGAATAAAAGTAAAGACCCCATTACAACTTCGTTAAACCTGATGTTAAGCCTCAAAGGCTAGGTTACAAGTATCCGTTGTAAAGTGGTTTTGATTTGGATAAATAAAGAACATTCAAAGCAAAACATTCAAAACAAATTTCTGATGCAGAGGATCATCCAAAGGATGCAACTGCAGAGTATACTTAATAAACAAGTTACTTTAATGAACAAACTTGAAAATAATTGAAAGCTTACTTTTGATTAGGTTTTAAATAATTTATTTACATGATAGAAATCCTAAAATAGAAGTTTGGAGAGAGGAGAGGGAGAAGAGAGAGTTGAGTGGAGCTCGAGGATCAGGCTTTCCTAAGGAAATTAAACCCTCAACTTGATGCGAGTTGATACAAATGAGAGGACTCTTATTTATAGACTTGGTGGCTCGGACTTCAAACCATTTAGAATCTGGAAAGAATTAGTATGGGTGCTCATTGGGCCCCATCGTCCACTAAAGTCATCAAGGAATCCTTACAAAGTAGGTGAGGTGACACAAAAAAACAAAAAACTTTAATTAAAGGTGACAGCACATGCACGGTTACATTTGTGTGGAGACCGACCACCTTTAACCAAAATATTAATTTTACAAATAAAAGAAATTACAACCCTGGCCGAAAGGTGGAAAGGTGTAAAAAGTCTTCAAATTTTGAATAATATAACATACATCTAGAATCTTGCTTTTGATAAAGGAGAGTGGCAACTTTTGACAAATGGGTTCAGTTGTATGTCTCTGATTGATAAAGTTGTCAGGATGTCACTTTCTTGAAACAGGCTTCTTCGAGGAGGTTTACTCTTGATCATCTTGAATAAATTTGTACCAGGTGTCAATATCAGATCCTAGAAGATTGAAATCAATGGCCCTGAGAGAGTCTTGATCTTTTGATGAATCTGAATCGTCTGATTCAAGCTGTGCGAACATCTTGAGTAATTTTGACTTTATATAAGATTTTGACTTTCTGGATGACACTGTTGACATAGTATCATCGTCTTCAAAAACCTTCTTTTTATCTTTTGAGGTAGGAGAAGGAATCTTTTGATTAAGGGACTGAGCCAGCCATGCTCGGACCTTTCCTTCGGGCATGGTGAATTTATCCCACCAACGAACTTTAAAAATTCTTCGTAAGACTTTTAAGTGAGTTGATGAATTCTCCTCTGGAGGAACAATAATGTAGTCCCAGCAAGTAATCCAAGTAATCATGAAGATTGAATAGAAAAACAGGAAACTTGCAGATTCTTTTGAATAATCAGGAGGGAAATAGAAATTCTTTTGAAATAATTCAAAATCATTTTGAATAATTTGTGGAAAAATTTCTTTTTCTGGGCCAAAGAAATTAAACCAAGTAAGGAACCACCCGAGAAAATGCTTGATAATTTTTTGGTCAAAGTGAATGAACCAAAAATGAGTAAAGTTTCCAACATACATAGTAAAGAACCAGGCTTTGACGTAATCTTGGTAATCTTATGTTTGAGGGACAAAAACTCCCTCAAACTTCTTGGAGACACATGGGTGTTGACCCCATTCAGAAGGAGAAATGATTTTCAATTTTTTTGTAAGAATTGGTGTATTCGCAAGAGGGGGGGTGAATTGGAATTTTAAACTTTTCTCTTAGGTTGAACTAGATGTCAGTTGAGTATAACAACTTAGGGTTTTTCTATCTAGTTCCAAATACGCCGATAAATATAATATGTGGAAATTTAAATCAAACGCATCATTCATATAATAACATACACGTGCAATAAATATAAAGTGCGACAATATACACAAACACACGATATGTTATCGAGATTCGGCCAACTGTGCCTACGTCCCTGCCTCTAGCTCGCAAGCCCAAGGATTCCACTAATAGCTCACTTAAGGGTGGAGCGGTACCATTTACAACCAGGTCAGATTAACACAGGGCTGACCTCAACATTAACTAGGTCAATTAGTGGGGCTGACCTCAACCTACACGCCTTAACAGGACGACGCACCTAGCTTTCCTAACCGGGTCTAAGCCAATCCGGGACTATTCTAGGGCTAGTCTCCCTTTTCAGACCCGTGCCTGGAAATACAACAGGTGTGTATTACAATCAAATGGTACAGTGATTGTGCTTTCGTGTAAAGCAGATATGTACCCAAATACGCACAATAACATACACCACAGTATGATTCAATATGTAAGCTCAATGTGGTCTAAATGGTTCAACTCTCAAAAATATTTTCTATTAGTGTAATGCATACGTGAGAGTGTCAAACAAGCAATCTTTGAATCACAAGATGTTCAACTAATAAGTTCACACAAAGATATCAAGTCTCAAGTATTTCAATCAGCAGGATGTTTCAAGCATGCAAGTATCAAATGAAGTATATGCTTGGTTTGCAAAGGATGTATAATCTTTGTATTCAACTAGAGATATGAATCAATGAATATTACAACAAAGATTTTTCTCACACAAACAAATATCTCTTTAAAGTGTTTATCAAGATAAAGCACACTAGATATTTGAAGGTATTTTGAAAATGTTTTGCACCCAAAAACAAATACAATCTTCTCAAGATCTTGCAATGAAGGTGCAAGTTTAGAAGATCTATCAAAGTCTTCTTAGGATAGGCTTATCAATAAAGTCCCCTAAGAATCCTTAGGTTTTGCTCTCAAATAAAATCGTATCTATCAAATAGAATAAGGAGAGCAAACATTTGCAAACAGACACTCAATCCACTTACAAATGATTCAAACACTAATAGAGGGTAAGCTTGAGTGAATGAGGCTCAAAAATGAGTAGTATAGGATTTTAGGTTTTCAGAGAACTCTCCCCTAATCAAAGTAGTTAATCATGCTTCTTTTAAACAAATGATCTCATATATATAGGCATGGGAGAAAATATGACCGTTGGGGATTAATTGGGTATTATTAAGGAAGTTTAATGATGTTTAAAGCATTTTAACCCTGTTTAAAAAATATTTAACTGCTGTAAAAATCAGGGCAACCCAAGAGGTCCGGTCGACCAAGTCTCATATGGTTCGGTCGACCAGGGGACTTTTGAACTGAGGGCTCAGTCGACTAGGAGAGGGTGATTTCTTAATTTTCCAAGGTTCGATCGACCAGGTCATTTTGAACTTGCTGGTTCGGTTGACCAAACCGTTGGGAATTTTCCCAAGGACCCTTGATCGACTAGGTAGTTGGAGTTCATTTCTGTCTTGGTTGACCAAATGGTCAAACTTTTGACCCCAGGGAGTTTCGGTCGACCAGAGCTTTTTGAACTACCTGGTTCGGTCGACCAGTTGGTCAAAATGTTGACCAGAGAGGGTTTCGGTCTACCGAGGCTTTTGAACTATTCTGGTTCGATTGACCAGAACCTTGGTCAACAGTTGACCTAGGTCTGGTTTGGTCGACCAGGCCAAAATGAACTGACTTGACTGGTCGACCGAAAGTGCACCATGTGTGCATTTCAGTCCAGTTTTGAAACATACAAATCCTATTCAAGTGCCTAACAAATATATATGTAAATGTGTGTGTCCTAGGGTCTAATTTGAAGACACCGAAAAGGTCCGGTGTCGGTCGACCAAAGGGAAAACCCTAAGGTCTTTCTAAGGTCATTTCTCACTCATAGTTTGTTTGAGCTTACGTATTATCATACATGTGATGTGTGTGAGCTTATTACAAACCAGAGACCTAGTTACTATTACAGACCAATTAAATGAAATATATTACAATGCTGAATAGAAATTGGTCTTCAGGATTTGCTTGCTTTGTGCATACTTGATCTTAACAATCTTAGTTCCTGCACAAGACTTGAAACAGGTTGGCCTTACAAGGCTTAAAATCTTGTTATCTTATTTTGATGCTAACAAACAAGTGAAATTTAATGTATTTGTGTGAGTAATGTTATTTCAGGGCTCACATATGAGAGTAAGGTGAAAGTGCTCACAAGGATAAAATGAAGCTTAAATGAGTCAAAAAATAGATTTAAAGATGATATATGAAACCTTGAAGAATATGAAGACATGAATGAGTTGTTGAAAGCCAAGGCATATTAAAGTCCAAAGAGCCAAAGAAAGGCAAAGTGAGAAAGCTCAAATAATATGGAAGTTTGAAGAAAAGATGAACTCAATCCAAGGGCAAAGCATGAAGACTCAAGAACTTAGAATGTTAATATCTTAGAAGTCTTTATGTAAGTGTTTTAATGTTTAAAATATCGTTTGAAATATTTTGAAACTTGTAGGTTAATTTCTTAGATGTAGATACCTTTTAAAATACCTGAAAAATATTTTTATAAGGTCAAAAATTATTTTAAAAAAGGTTAGAGTCATTTTTGGAATAAAAAGCACCAAAAAGAGTTTTCCCAAATGCTGTTAGTTTTTATATAGCCGCATTGGAGCGAATTTTTCTCTATCAAAAACTCCTTATTTTAAAAAGTGATAAACATAAAAGTTGTAGAATTTTCTCTTAACTTTCTTTTGACACCAAGAACACACAACTTGGAGTTATATAAAAAAATTTATGACCAAAAAACTGAAGTAAGGTCATTGCTGTTAGACATCTGAACACTGTTCAACGGGCAAATTTTTTAAATTCTAATATTTTAAAATATAGCCATTTGAGCTTCAAACTTTCTAAAAAATTGGGAAACTCTCTAAGAAAACTTTTTCAACATGGAAACAAGTTTGAAAGCCTATAAATACATGGTTTTGCAAATCAAAACTCATCCAAGAATTGAAAAATCTGCTTGTAAAGCTGAAAGCACTCTTCTTCTTCCAAAGCTCTCTTGTTCACTCATTGCAAAACTATTTTGTTGAGATATTCTGAAGTTCTAATCCTTCTTCCTCTGAATTTCTACTGCTAATCCTCATCTAAGAAGGATATTGGTGAATTCTACACTTGAGCTTCATTGTATTTCATATTGATATTTTACATTCAAGTATATAGTGCTGAAATTGTACTAACTTGCTCTTTAAGAGAGTATACTTGTATGCAGATCTTATCTTGTATTTCTTGTAGTTCTTTGAAGTTCCAAGGATTGTTTGGATCGTTGGCTAAGCAAGGGGATATTGCTTAGAGAGGCGGACTCTAGCCTAAAGGAGTGACCAAACGAGGGAATATCGTTTGGAGAAGGCGGGCTCTAGCCTTAACCAAGGAGGTTGTAAAGGTTTGTTCCACCCGTCAACGGAACAGGTTTAGTAAATCCTTTGGTGGATTGCCAAGGGCGAGGACGTAAGCTGGGTATAAGCCGAATCTCGTAAAAATCTTCATCTCATTCTCTCTTTCCCTTACTCTTTATTTTCAGCATATTTAAATTGCGTGGATGGTTTATTTGATAATCATTTATACTACGTAATATTTGGAAATCAAACAAACTTAAGGTTTAATTTTGATTGGGGTTACGGAAACCGAAAGGGAGTACGTTGGTTACACCATATCTAGCGGAAACCTTACGGGAGTACGTTACTTAGTTAACATCCCAAAGATAAATTTACCAAGACTTTATTTGAGTTCTAAATATTTGAAAAAAGTGATTCATCTATACAGGGTTTTACATCAACAAACATAAATTCTCATTCACTACAGGGTTTGGTTCAAATTTGGAAAATATAAACAAACAACCATCTTGAGTTGTTATATTACATAAGTGTTGTGTATTGGCTTGTTTGTTTACTTTATAATTTTAGTTGATTGGTTTGGTTGAATGATTGGATGTTTGTATGGTTAAAAATTAAGTAAAGAAACTAAGTTCTTGAGTGCTTAGCAAATTAAACAAATCAGTCACGAATTGGTTAAAAGAAATAAAATAAGTTTAAGAATTCTAAAAATGAATTAAAAGAAATTTTAAAAGCCAATTCACCCCCCTGTTGGGAAGCTATTCCTAATTTCAAAACACCTATTAGATACAATGAGTATTTGTCATTATCAAAACCGGGTGTGACCTATAAGGTCAACATTTTTTTTTTTTGAAAAATTGATCTTGATGCATCTTGAAGATCATAATTATGATCAATTATGACAGAGTTTATTTCAACCAAAATAATTTTGTAAAATCTTATGTTCTTTAGGGTGTCTGGAGTGTCGAAATGACAATCCTGAAAGAAATACCTTTTGATAACTTCAAAGGGGGAAGACGAATCCCATTTAGGTTCAATGGGAAACAGATCTTCGAAGATATATTTGATAAAATATCCTCTTGAAAACTTTTGAGAATGTGATTGCTAGGGAGAAGGAATCTGTCCTTCCATGATTTCTCTGAAGGATGGAGCTTGTATACTGGGTGGTCTTATGAGGGGTAAGTATCTATTGTAAACAAGAATAACTTTTGAAGGTTTTGATGGTGAGGCTTTTGAAGGGGTAATGTATTTTGAATAATAGTCACTGACTTTCTATCTTCTAGCCATTTTTTTCCCTGTAAAAGGTCTCTTGTTAAAAAATCTAGAATTGAATTTGAAGAACCTTAAATAAATTCAATTTTGAAATGAAAAACAGAAAGGATTGCCTGCAATTGAGCAAAGATCTGTTTTGAAACCAAAATTTTAACATTTTTTTCTAAAATATCTTTTGCACTTTTGCAATCAATTCGAAGTAAAATTTCCTTGTTAAATAAATCATCTTGAACTTTTGAATGCATAAAACTATTGATAAAATCTCCTTTTTAACTGTTGAGTAATTTATTTGAGATCCTGACCAGGCACCTAAATGAAACCTAACTAGGGTTTCTTTTGAATCTACTCTTTGTTTAAGAATACCTCCAAATCCAGCATCAGAGGCATTTGTTTCTATAATCATAAAGGCTTTTGGGTCAGGAAGACTAAGGCATGGTAAACTTTTGACTAATTTTTTACTTCGATTACAACTTGAGTATGTTCTTCAGTCCACGTGGGTGGATTCTTTTTTAACCTTTTAAATAACAGTTTGAGTAAAATTCTGATATTAGGAATAAAGTCTGCGACATAATTGAGGCATCCCAAAATCTTTGAAGTTGATTTTTGTCTTTAATTTCTTCTAGAAACTTATTTGCAAATTCTAATGATCTTTGGATTGGAGTAATAGTATTTTGATAAATGTTATGGCCTAAAAATATAATGTTAACTTGGAATAATTTGATTTTTGGTTGTGAGACAACCAGACCATTTCTTTTAATAACTTCATAAAAAATGTTTAAATGCTTAAAATGTTGTTCTATTGATTCAAAGTATACAAGGACATCGTCAATGTATACAATCGTAAATTTTGTATAAGGATTGAAAATTTCATTCATAATATTTTGGAATTCATATGGAGTATTCTCTAACCCAAAGGGCATTACATTCCATTCGTAATGACCAAATGGGACTGTACACGCAGTTTTATATTTATCTTCTTTAGCAATTTGAATTTGCCAAAATCCTGACTTCATATCAAATTTTGAATAAATAACGGCTATACAAAGCCTATTTAACAAATCTTTTTTATTAGGTATTGGATACCTAGTCCATTGAAGGGTTTTGTTTAAAAGTTTGTAATTTATGACAAATCTAGGGGCTCCTCTTTCTAATTCAGCTTGATTTTAAATATAGAAAGCAGAGTAACTCCAAGGAGATTTACTCTTCCTTATTAATTTTTTGTCTAATAAATCTTTAATTTCCTTTTTACAATATTCTAATAACTCATGTTTCATTTGTATTGGTCTTGCTTTTGTAGGTATTTTGTCTTCAGTAAAATCTTTTACATATGGTAGTCGTACCATATGCTTCTTTCTTGACCAAAATGCATTAGGTAGATTTGAACAAACTTTCTTTTCTAAATTTTCTTTGTATTGATCAATTTTTCTTTTAATCTCAGGTTTTTGAATTCTTTCTTTAACTTTTTTATAATAAATCTCTTTAGATAGTTTTCTTTTTTGTTTGATCAAATTAATTCTTTTGATTGCTAAGTCTTTTAGAGTATTAACTTCTTTTTCTTTCGTTTTTTCTATAAATTCAAACGTAATCTTTTGACCACAAATTTCAGTATGTATTCCTTTTTCATCAACTTGAAATGGGTATATCAACAAAAGAAAGGTGTTCCTAAAATAATTTCTTATTGTATATTTTTGACAAGTATGAAGGTTGTCTTTAAACATATTTCTTTGTTACAAATATGAACATCTGTTATCTTATAATTTATGTGTAATCTTAAGTCATTGGCACCATAAAGTTGTGTATTTGTTTTTTCATAATATGAAGTAGGTATTAATCCTTCTTGTACACAATTCATATCAGCACCGGTGTCTAATAAGGCACGAGCAACTAATACAAACGTCTTATTAATAACTATTTTTACTTCTGTATACCATTTGTGTATATTGACTTTTGATAAATATCCAAGAAAAATTTCTTTTTTATAATCTGGTTTGTCATAAAGATTTTCATCTTCTGATTCAATTAATTCAACTTTTTCTTTTCCTTTTTCTAAGGTTTTAACCTTTATTTGTAACTTATGCATTTCACTTTGGATTTTATTTATTTCTTCTTTTGTAATATTTACTTGTCTTTGAAAGTTTTGTATAGAGGGTTGGTTGTTTTTATTTTCTACTAATTCCTTTTCACTATATCTTTTGATGATTTTTGCAAGATTATATCCTTCTTCAATTTTAGGTGTTTTTTGTTTAGTTAATCTTTCTTTTAATTTTGTTAAATATTTGCTTCTAATTTTTGGATCTTCAATATGCTCAATCATATCAAGTATGTCTTATGTAAAAACCCGATCCGTGATATATAGATTAAATTAATAAAGAGAAGGGTAAAAAGGTAATTGAGCAGGCTTCGTTGACGAAGCCAGAGTTCGTCAATGAAGGTCCTTTACTACTCAGCGACGAATTACAGGTGCTCGTTGACGAGGAGAAGCCAAGAGGTTTCGAGAATCCAAAAATCTCAGGCTCATCGATGAGGTCACCGTCTCGTCGACGAACTATCTTTAGTGTCTCGTCAGTGAAGGTGCCATCTCATCGACGAGGGAGGCCGAGTCAAGGGGCTATAAATATCTATTTTCATTACTTCTCAACTAAGAAATCACAAATCCTCTCTTTATCTCTCTAGAAACTCGAAATACTCTCTTTCTCTCTCTCTCTCTCTCTCTAAATTTCTTCTTCGTACATTACGAGAATCGTAGATCTGATGTTACCACGAGGATCAGGGAATGATTCTCTAAAAGATTTAAGGATCGGATCTTCGTTTTGGGCATTTTCAGATTTTGGATCGAAATTGAGGTAAGTCTCGGTTTTCAATTATGTTCTGGTAGTTATGGAGGGAATAGAACTGTGAGTGTATTATGTACTGTGGATTGTAGGTTTTGGGAACTTGGTTCGCTGTTTAGGAACCGTAGAGTTCGAGATTGGTCATTTGGGGAAAGGTAAGGGGATTTAGTTTATGTCGGTTATTTTTGAAATTGGACTCAGTAGAATTGTGCTTCACAGTCTTGTGTGTGTTTTGGTTACTTATTTGGGGGAATCTAATGGGTAAAATTATGGGTTTTTCATATTACAGTTTTGGGAAAAGGGGGGTGACAGGCTGCATCCCTGGTTTTGTTGGAAAGTGATAAATATATTGTGATATATATTGTGTTATAGGGATGGTCTTTCCTTGACTTGTTTAAACTATTTATGCTTGGAAAATCATGATTTTAGATTGCCAAATAGGTGTGGTTTGTTTGGTTATATGAGCATGCATGATTGTGTTTTGTTGAAATGCAATAGGAACTAGGTTCTGAATTGTTCCAGGTACTGAAATAGTGTCCAGATCTATATTCGAGGGCGAGAGTAATTGCCTGCCATGTTTGGCAAGAGTGTCCGGCTCTATATCCGAGGACGTGAGCCTTACTGACTGATCACCGAAGGGTGTGAATCCACTAGTTGTACCGGTACGATGCCATAGGAGTCTAGGACTACACCATATGTCGGGAATGCCGTGTAATGCGGGCTGGCTTCGGGTCGAAGGGTGTGACGACATCGGGTTACTTGATCATGTGTGTGTGCATGAATGCATTGTACTGGAATTGTTTTGTGAAAATATTGGAATTGCATTTAACTGTATATATTTTATGTCACGATAACACTCATATGCCATACACCGATATAACCTGTATCTGCCTTATTGAGAGGTGTCTCACCCCTGCTGTACGTACATATTTTTCAGGTCCTTCGAGTAACCGGAACTAGTGTCCATGAGTTGGGAGCGTAGTGATCAGTGTACTGCGGGAAGTGCTTGGGTAAGTACTAGGACTGTAACGGGTTGTCTTTTGGGATATGGTTGACACCCGGATTGATGTTTTGTAATATGGAGCCTGGATTTATTTTGTATAGACTCTGGTATGGTACTGTATATGTATAGAAAGACCTTTTTTCGCTGTGTATCTGTAATGTGCATGGATGTGTATAGGGTGCCTAGAAACCCCACGGGATCAGACCCTCATTCATTGTACTATGTCATTGATGATTTGTATGATACAGGGACAAGTTAGGTTACTTATTCACCCCTGGGTCCCATTACCGGGTTCGGGGCGTGACAACTCTCTTTTGTAATTACATTGATTTTCTTTGAGCATTTGTCACAGATGTAGAATCCAATTTCTTCATTACAAACATCCTCTTCTGACGAGGATTTTGAATAGTCTAATGAAGTTTCTTGAATATTTTGAATAACTTCTTCTGACTTAGATGAAGATTCAGTTGATTCTGATTCAGTAATTCTTTCATAATCTGTTCCTAAAGTATCTTTGAGTCTATCACAAACTCTTTGAGCAAATAATTTTGGTAATCCTTCTATGAACTTCTCTTTCCAAAATCCACTTCTTCCATCTGGTCTACTTAAAACTTTTGCTAAGAAAGTATCTTTATACCATGAAAAATTTGATAATTTTGGACAAGTTAAATTGACAAGAATGACACTATTTTTCTCAACTAAATCATTTGGTTCTCCAACGAAAGCTTTTAATATTGTCCATAGTAATGCTGAAACAACATCACTAACTTGAGTTGGTTGACCATTTTCTTCCTTAATTTTGATTGCTCCAAAAATACTTTCTTTTTCATTTTGAGTGAGATAGTTATCCCACCAAGATCTTAGTGACCCATTGAAACCTTGAACTAACAATTCAACAATAGTAATTTCGGATGTTCTATGATCACCATATTTGTAGGCGGTTGTTGCTAATGTCATTTGCTGAACAATTTTGATAACTTGATATTCAATAAACCCATCAAGATTCCATTCGTATAATGATCCTCCACTAAAGCTTCTTTCTTCTTTAATAGGTTCATCTTCAAATAATAAGTTTGGGAAAGTTGGTATTTTGTAATAAGTTCTTTGACTTTTGTTTTTCCAAGAATTATTGTTTATCTTGTTAATTTCATAATTTTCTTCTTTAAAGTTTTCTTCTAACTCTTGAATAGCTTCTTCTATACTTAGGACGTTCAAATTGCTTTTTTTAAACATTTCTTCTATTTTTCCCATAATTTTTTCTTCTTTGGAATCAAATTTGAAATCGATATCAAGTATTGAGAAAGACTTGAATAGAGGTGGTTGTTTGTTGATTTTACTTGATTCTCCTTTTTCATAAACACCTTTTACTTCTAATCTTTCTTCTAAAAGATTTTCTATTCTTGTTGTTTAATTTGCAAGGGATTGTAACATTTGATTTGTATAATTATTTTGACTAACAAATTTATCAAATTCATTATTGTTAGAGGTGGTTGTTTGTTGATTTTACTTGATTCTCCTTTTTCATAAACACCTTTTACTTCTAATCTTTCTTCTAAAAGATTTTCTATTCTTGTTGTTTAATTTGCAAGGGATTGTAACATTTGATTTGTATAATTATTTTGACTAACAAATTTATCAAATTCATTATTCGTATTCATAACTTCTTTATAAGGAGATGCAATAACTTCTGCTCCTTTGTATGAAATTTTAAACAAATCTTTTGGCGGATGAGTTTCAAGTTGTGCTTGAATTCATTCTCGATCATCCATATCAAGGCTTTAAAATTTTATTTTATGTATTTTTTATGCTATGAGGCTAGATTCCTCCTATCTTTAAGTTCCTCTAGGTTTATTTTCAAAAATAAAAACAAAAAAAATTAATTTTGATGAAGAAAAACCATAAAGGTATTTTTGAAAATGAAACCCTATATTTATAAACTTATGGCTGAGAGTCAAGAACTCTTACTTAATGAAAAAAAAAAAAGACTTATTTGAAAAAGTACTCATATTATTAATCACAAACTAATTTTAGATGAGATTTTTTTTTTTCTAGAAAAATATTTTTCTATAAACTGTAACAACCCTTAAAGTAGCGTGTATCATTAGAATAAAGGAAGGATCGCAAATCCAATTAGTAATTTTTTAAAAAGATCATAATTTTGTATTATATTTTTTTCAATTTAATATAAATTTAAATACAAAATTTCTTTTCGATATAAAATTATTGTTCTTTAAAAGGAAAAAAAACTCATATCTTACGTATAAGGTAAGGTAGGGGGCAGCAAAGAGTGTCATGGAGTATGCCTTACGAATGGAATAACTTTTTATGCCTTACGAATGGAATAACTTTTTAAGCACAGGGATTCCATTCATTCTCTTTCATTCTACGCAATCCGTGCATAATAATTATCTAGGTCCATGTTTTACGTGAAAAAGAAAGAAACAATAATTCAAAGAAAAATTTCACTACACAGCCTTACTATATATATTTTATATAGAAAGTATAAAATATCTTTTTATTATTTTCTAAATTTCTAATGCTTATTTTTCATATGTGAGCACGAAATTCAATATTACACTTTAATTTATATAGAGTATGTATTGAATTTCTTTCAAATTCACATCTCAAATATAAGTCCAACATTCACGAGTCTCAAATAATGTCTTACCTTAAAAATAAAAAGTAAACTAAAAAAGTCACAATTTTTTTTATAATTATCTTAAATTTTTTTTTAAAAAATTTTATGCACATTTAAAAAAACTCTTTATTTTCAAAAATTTTAAAATATTCTTGAAAATTAAAAAGTAAACTAAAAAAGCCACAATTTTTTTAAAAGCAAAAAAAATGAAAAAAAATCTTCCATAGCTAAACTCCTAATATTTTAAGAAAACATAAAGGTCTCTTCAGTTGTGAGAAAAAATTCCATTTTCACTTTAGTTTTGAAAAAAAAAAAAAATACAAAAATAGCTTCTTCTTTTTTTTGCAACATTTGTATGCAATAAATAAATAAAAATAAATAAGTTCGGTACTATTAACTCATGGAAATAGTTTTATTTTTTATTTCTAATTTTTTCCAAATAATTATAAAAAATATCACCTTTTTGTATTAAAATTTTAAATTTACATAGAAAAGTTATAAAATATTTTCTAATTTTCTAACTCTTTCTTTTGGTATGCTTACTCATTACCTACATTAAAATAACAATATAATTTTTATTGTGAGTTAATATATTTTTATAAAACATTCATTTTAATTTTATTGAATGTGATTCAACAAATCAAATGGGACAATATTTTTTTATAATCTCAATGTTTTTTTATTTGTAAAATCGAGTATGATGACAATCAAATATTTATTTTAAAGAAAAAATAATAATTTTAAAAAATGTAATCATTAAACTATAAATTATGATATAAAATTTGTGTTATTCAAACTAATAAAAAAAAATCTATTCCATATTCTTTGAAAGTGTCAATTTTTATGCATTCATCAACCTTAAATCAATAATATTTTTTTAATAAATTGTTTATCTAAATAAAATAAATAATTTATTCTAACTCTTTTGTATTTCATTAATCATTAAATAATTTTTTATAAGAATGAATGGAATGTTTTTAGATATATGCTTTTATTATGTATAAATTCAGCTAATAAAAAATTCTACAACTTTATCTCGTCTCCTCACTGCATTCATCACACGTTAATAAAAAATTCCTACAAAAGCAAGTTTTTTCCAATTTTAAATATTTTATTGAAAGTTATTTAAAAACAATGCAAACCAAACTTTTTTTCCCTGATTGATGCGGCCGAAAAATCACTGGTTGAGCTTGCATTTTTTAAGCAAAAGTCGATGGTTTATCGAGTGACTTTTAATGGAATCCAAATGATGACGTGGGCAAAAAACGCTGAATGATGTAGTGTCTTTTGCCAATTTTTGAAATGGAGAATAATGCATCATCATAACTTAGAGAGGAGAGAAACACATGGTGTAGCACCCCGAACCTAGTAGGGTCCAAAGTGCTACTTTTCCATACATAAATCTCTGTGATAATCTTTGATACCATAATCATAACGACCCAAACTCGAAGTGGGGTACCGGGCACACCTGTCCATAATTCATTTAAAACATGCAGTGGGAATAGATTATCATCAGTGTGTGGCAACATGAGTTTTAGTATAGTAAAAACGTATCCATTAAATAATTAACCTTAATTGAGAAATCATGTAAAACTGTACTCACACCTATACATTTGAAAATACATACTTTTTTTTCAAAAACATGCTTTGTCGTAATAAATTTCTCTGTGTATGTAAATCATAATATATACATAAAATATTTTCCCTGAATGGACAATCATATAACATCATGTAATAACCCCACATGATCGGGTTGTGCAGTTCGAAGACTAGACTTACCCATGGCTGGCCTACCACCAGGCTAAGTCAAACATAATCGTTTGTAAGTACGATTGGCCTACCCAGCTTGATCTGGACTCTACGAGGGTACTCTACTCTTCTCAGGCCCAATCGACTATCCAATCACCAAAACTCTTAGAATAGTGTGGTTGCACTAACATATCATACTAGCAACGATATTGTGCTCTTAACATAATTGGTCCATCAGGGTTCTTATACCATATAGTACCATTTATAACATAAAACGGTAACATGATCTCATTTCAAAATTTAGTATAAAACATGTCATATTCATGAGTCCGTATAAATCCTGTCATAACCGTCATTTCATATCTTAGTATAAAATTGTCATGTCATAATCAGTATAAAATCGTCACATCATAACTGCCATATCATGTCTCAGAATAAAACTGTCATATCATAATCGGTATAAAACCTGACATAACTGTTATATCATATCTTAGTATAAAATTGTCGCATCATACTCATTCCTCATGCCACACAATTTGAGTGATAATTTAAAATGTAATTAACTGCCCAGGAAAAATTATATTTCGCTGAAAACAAGGGTATGATCATCGCCATAATTCTATATAACTCAAAATACATGTTTAATAAGAAAAGTGAGATGATTACCCTACTCACGTTAGTTTTTCCCAAATACATATATAATAATCCATATCATCATATCCATATACCTAAATATTCAAAAAAATCATATATAATGTTCATGTAAACACATACTCCTTTTTAATCAGCTAAATTTCCAACAATAACTAACATAATCTATTTCCCTCTCCTTATCTATGGAGTAGTGCCCAGGATGCCCAAACAATGAATCCACTCTGGTTAAAACATTAAGGAATGGAGTTAGGACCCTGTAATGGTGTTTATTCTTCAATTTGGTTAAGAATTTGAAGAGAACTTGGAGAGAGAGAGAGAGAGAGAGAGAGAGAGAGAGAGAAGATTTTCCAAAAAAATGAACTAAAGCCCTATTTATAGGCCGTTGTCCCATACTAAATCGTCAATGGTTTTTCCTGAGTTTACCAAATCGTTGACGGTTTGGTCCTATACCAAACCAAAATTTCCTTTTTATTGTTATTATTATTATTTTGGGTATCTACATCCTCCCCTCCTTATAAAAACTTCATCATCGAAATTTGCTAACCAACACTTATACCAACATTTTGAAATCACAGACATATTTACCCGACTCTAGAAAGAGCCGGCGGCCACCCACATAGTTGTCTCGTCCTAAATTTATTAATAACCCTCACTAATGGATGAGAAATACCGTGGTTACAACAAAGGTTTTTGAGAGATTACAAGTAGTTAAATAAAAGTTCTCCCAAAACCATTCAAAACTTAAATACCATATATAGATAGATTTAAACTAAACACACTTATTCTAAACAAGTCCTTAATTAAACAACCAAATACTTACCTACCTCGCGCTGGGCCTAGCTGAATAAGTGTGGGTGCCTCTGATGCATTTCCTCCTCTAATTCTCATGAAACTTTCTCAACTGCGTGATTATGCCAAAGTACTTTCTCCAACGGGATCTTTTTGGTACATAGTTCCTACTCCTTCCAGTATAGAATGTGAATTGGTACTTATTCATATGATAAGGTGTCTCCAAGCTCCAATGACTCATAACTTATCACATTCGATGGATTCAGGATGTATTTTCTCAACATAGACATGTGAAGCATGTCATGGATCCTTGACAATTGGACCAATTCTTTCTAGTATCTCGAATGACCAAATATACCTAGGGCTTAGCTTGCCCTTCTTCCCAAACCTCATAACTCCCTCCATTAGTGCAATTTTCAAAAATACAGTATCCCCCATACCAAACTCTAGTTCTCGTCGACGGGTATTAGCATAACTTTTCTGTTGATTCTGAGCTGTTTTAATTCTTTCCTGGATGAGTCTGATTTTCTCATAAGTCTGCTGTATGATCTTTGACCTCAAAATTTGCCTTTCACCAACCTCATCTCGATACAGAGGAGATCAGCACCATCGACCATAAAATGCTTTATATGGTTCCATCTCGATATTGGCCTAGTAGCTATTGTTGTAAGCGAACTCAACCAGTGGCAGATACTGAATACAACTCCCTCCAAAATCTGGTACACAAGCTCGCAACATATCCTTTAGTATCTTAATTGTTCGCTCTGACTGTCCATCAGTATGGAGACGAAACGATGTACTGAATGTTAGCTAGGATCCTAAGGCTCTCTATAAACTCTTCCAGAACTGGGATGAGAATCGTGGGTCTCAAACTGATATGATGGACACTGGCACACCGTGAAGTCTAACTATCTCCTGAATATACAACTCTACCAACTTATTCATGGAGTAGTTAACCTTGATTAGAAGAAGATGGGCAGTCTTTATCATTTGGTCAACAACCACACAAATGGCGTTTTACCAATGCAGTATTGGTGGCAACCCTATAATGAAGTCCATGGAGATGTGCTCCCACTTCCACTCAGGAATGTGAAGTGGTTGCAATGGTCCTACTGGTCTATGATACTCAACCTTCACTTGCTAACATGTCAGGTATTGCTCCACAAACTGAGCAATTTCTCTCTTCATATTATTCCACAAGAAAGATTCCTGCAGATCCCTATACATTTTAATGCTTCTTAGATACACTGTATAGAGAGAATGATGTGCCTCTTCCAAAATGATTCTTTTAATCTCAGCATCATCGGGTACACATAGTCTGGTGCGGAACCTCAAAACTCCATCATCTAAAATATTAAAATATGTCCTCAGTCCACTTCGCACTTTATCCATAATCTTCACCAGCTCTGTATCTTTCATCTGAACGGTCTTAATCCTTTCCAGTAAAGTTGGTTGAATTATTAGATTAGTAATGAATGTTTGGTGATTCCCCTCTACCAATTCCACACCAAATCTTTCTAGATCCATCCTGATTTGATGTTGAGCTACCACTGCTGATACTGATGCACTTACTGACTTCCAACTCAACGCATCAGCTACTACATTAACTATCCCTAAGTGGTAACTAATGGTATAGTCATAATCCTTTATCAGTTACAGTCATCTCTTCTGTCTTATATTCAGTTCCTTTTGCATGAAGAAGTACTTAAAGGCTTTTGTGGTCCATAAAGATCTCGCACCTTCTGCTGTACAAGTAGTGCCTCTAAATTTTTAACGCATATACCATTGCTGCCAACTCCAAATCATCTATGGGATAACTCTTCTCATACTCCTTGAGTTGATGAGAACTATAAGCAATGACCTTCCCTTGTTGTATTAAGACTGTTAGCTTTACCGTGATCCCAAGAGGGGGGTGAATTGGGTATTAAAAATTAGTGCCCTAGGTCAGTGTCCTAACAACAATATTTTCACAACCCCAAAGTCAATCTAGTGCAAGTAAAGTAAATTAGTTGTAATATGTAGTAGAAATTAAATAGTGCAATTTAATCAACTAAGCATGCACCAGAAAGCAGTAAAGGAAGTGACACCCAGAAGTGCTATCGAGGTTCGGCAAATTGCCTACGTCCCCGCCTTGGCCAACAAGAACAAGGATTACTACTATAATGCTCACTTAAACGGGTGGAACGACACCTAAACAATCAAGTTAATTAGCACAGAGCCAACCTCAACCTTTACACACAATCCTTACTGGGTTGGATCACTGCCACCTCAGACCACACCTAGAATACAACAATATTTTCTCAATCAACTGGTACAGTGATTATGCTTTCATGTAAAGCAGATATGTACCCAATACACGCAGTCACATACACATCAATGATATGGATATAGTGTAAGTTCAATGATGCAAATAGTTATGCTATCAACACTCAATATGGTACGATCAGTGAGATGCTCAAGAGTGTTCAATACATGCAATATCTTGGAATTTAAGCAAAGCACAGTTCAATAGCAAATCAATATTCCAAAGATATCAATCAGATATTCAAACTAGTTCAAGAATATTTTCTTCAATGAAATAAGCGCACTCTAGTTTGAAAATATTTTGCTTGTTGAAAATATCTTTGCACAACAAAAATCAAAGCTATTGGACACTTGCAATAACAATGCAAATATCCAAAGCTTACTAGTTTATCCTAACACAAGATTTATTATAGAGACCTGAAGAATTATGGTATTTGTAATAATAAAAGAGGGAGGAAAAAGGAAATTGAAAAGGGGGTCATAGCAGGTCCTCGTCAATGAACGCTCCCGCGTTCGTTGATGAAGTGGCTTATTGGGGTCGTCAATGGAGGTGCGTCTCGTTGACGAGAAGATACCAAGAGGCTATTTTTCTAGTTCTAAATTTCTTCGACAAAGAGTAAGAGTTTGTCGACGAACTCCCTTCGTGGCCTCGTCGACGAGGTGACGTGGCTCGTCAACAAGTGTAGGCGTATAAATAGCCTAAACTCGATCTTTCTAGCAAAATTTTCACGCGCAAACTCTCTCTCTCTCTTCCCTATTCGTCCCCTCTCCCTTCTCTCTAAGATTTGGGGCCTATTCTTCGTCGAATCTACGATTTGAAGCCGCCACAACACTCTTGGGGAAGTTCTCTTCAAGTTTGCTAGAGTGGATCGTTGGTGGAACTAACTTGGACTCCATTCCAAAATCAGGGTAAGGCTTTATTGTAATGCCCCAACCTGGGTCTGTCAAGGAGCACTGCATCTCTCCTCCTCCACCTGGACCAGACAACAAGGGGGCGGGCCTTATCGGACTAATGACTGGCCCCACAAACCAACACGTGTTCTTTTCAGTATGTTTTGCCCTCACTCACACACTTCCTGAGAAAACGTCCCAGGTGGTCACCTATCCCAAGATTGCTCTAAGCCAAGCACGCTTAACTATGGAGTTCTTGTGGGAAAGCTCTCGAAAAGAAAGCTGCACCTTGTTGATATGGGTAGTAATATCTAATCTTTTAAGTCTTTCATCCATGGGGTCTCACATTCTCCCCCACTTATAGAACGCAACGTCCTTGTTGTGAGCCCACATTTCCAAACCCAAGTGATGTGAATCTCATCACACTTCTAGCTAGGTGTTGGCTCTGATACCATTTGTAACGCCCCAACTTGGGTCTGTCAGGGAGCACTGCATCTCTCCTCCTCCACTTGGACCAAACAACAGGGGGGCAGGCCTTATTGGACTAATGACTGACCCCACAAACCAACATATGTTCTTTTCAGTGTGTTTTGCCCTCACTCACACACTTCCTGAGAAAACTTCTCAGGTGGTCACCCATCCCAAGATTGATCCAAGTCAAGCACGCTTAACTATGGAGTTCTTATGGGAAAGCTCCTGAAAAGAAAGGTACACCTTGTTGATATGGGTAGTAACATCTAATCTTTTAAGTCTTTCATCCATGAGGTATCACATTTATATTAAATATTTGGTTTTCTTACAGTTGTAAAAAATGTAGTACTCAAAGAAATACTGAAGTTTTGTTCAAGAAAATGTTGTTTTCAAGGTGTTGAACGGGTAACCCTACGGGTGTAGGCCAAATTATTATAGGGGCTTTCCAGTAGTCAGATAAGGGAAATATGCTATGCTAAGAATTTTAGTATGATAGTAAGTAGAAATTATATGTTTTACCATATTATTATTATCCAAATTATAATATATATTTTTGTATAGCAGAAAATACAGATTTTAGAGCAAGAGAACTTGTTCACTTAAGTTGTGTGGCATTAGTTTATAGCAAACTAGAACAGTATTTATGCAGCTTTTAAATACCATGTTTTACAGTGTATTAGGCAGAAAATATCATGGAATTAAATATATGTTTTATAAATGATGATTTTCAGTATACATACCAATAGAAATATTATAGAATATTCAGAATACCATCATTTATCTATTTTCCATAATACCATGATTTACAGTATATCTACAGAAACATATATTTACAGCATATTCAGAATACCATGACTTCAGTCAGATAATCAGATATACAAACATTTAAATGTTCAGCCAGCTATTCAGATTAGCAGATCAGTTTTACAATGTTTTAGTTATTATAAAATCATGGAAAAACAACAATATAGATATATCAGTTACATATGTATATAGTATCAGACATCGATGGATAGATTCAGACAGCAGACCACGGTACCATAGCTATATTCAGTTAAGAGTGCCACCACATTACTCAGATAGTATGTGGTATTCAGAAGTTGATCGTGCCTATGTTGTCAACAGGTTCCCCTTCAAATAAGGGTTGAGGGGGCCGATCTGACTGTCGAAGTATAGTTGACTTACCCTGGTCGGCCAGCCAGGATAGGTCCCACCTTCAGGCCGCATAACCCTGTTATGAGGAGTTAAATCATGACTTTCAGTTATCTATCTAGGGAAATTTTCTCAGTTATTTTATATATATATATATATATATATGTATATTCAAGTTTACAGAAACCATAGATATACCTATGAATATTAGAAGTATTAAGTTCAGAAAATTCAGAAAAATAGTTTATGTTAAGCAACATAGGTATGAGCTATATTGAAATGTTTATATGTGTTTCGCAGACTCAATTATTTATGGTATTTCCAAATTAATTTTATAATATAAAAACACACCTGCCACACACTAGTAATAGCATATTTCGTCTTTCTGAGCGTTGTCTCATCCCAGTGATTTAATATTTTTCAGGTGATCCAGTTAGACGAGCAGATCAGGCTCGCAGGTAGACTAGTCCTAACTCTAGGGTGAGTATTTTTGGGTAGCTATATTGAGTAGTCCCTAGGTCCAGATGAGGGTATTTTAAGTACTGTTGTGTATGTATATTTTGGGAAATATTGTTGACACTCTGGTATTATATATTGGCATGATTGTATGTATTCCGCTTCCCGTTGTTTAGGTGATTTATTGTGTCTCAGGTTCCACGGGTCCTATATGGTCCGTGATGTTGGTTTGATTTATATTAAAGGTATCAGAGTAGTAAAAGTGTTAAAAGAAAATTTAAAAAAGAGGTAAATAAAAAAAAAAACGGGTCCCTACATTTATAATATTAAAATCTATGGGATAAACTTAAGCTAAAACTCCCCAAGAATAATATCATAATCAAACACACAAATGGGAGTTTGTAGCACACTATAGCAATCACAAGCACTCTACATATGCTCTTATAATCTCAGAATGTATCAAAGAAATAGAAATTTGAGAGTATTTGGACAAAAAGAGTGTTTTCAAAACAGGGGATTTTTGGCTAATGAAATTGCTAATTAATTGCTAATCTTTGCAAATGAGCCTATATTTATAGACAAGGGTAAAATTATAACCATTTGGGACTTGTTGGAAATTATTAGAAAAGTTTCAAATAGTTTAAACACAATTAACCCAACTTAACCCGATTTTACCATAGTTAAAATAATTTTAACCTGATGAGGTTCAAGTGGCTAAATTGTGGTTCGGTCATCCAAACAGACACAATAATAAAAGCCTTTAAATTCAGTTCGGTAGCCCGAGTTTCATTTCGGTGGCCCGAAACAAAGTCAGAAACATTTCTTCGTAAATTCGGGTGCCCGGTCATAGGTTCGGTAGCTCGAACTCGTGTGTTTGGTCGCCCGGAGCTCAATTTGAACTAAACAACTCAGTAGCCCGAGTTGGTGGAATGTCCTTTTTAGGTGGTTCAGGCGCCCGTAGATGGCATGCACAAATTTGTTCGGTCGCCCGAGAGCCTAAGTCAACTGTTGACTTCCTAACAGTTTCAGCTCCCGAGGAGTTTTGAACTCCTAGGGTTCGGTCACCCAAACTCTCTCAATTTCCCTAATAATATTCAATTGAAGTACATTTTTAATGCTCCTGTATTTTGTATGATATATGTGAGAGTGTTGGGACCTAGAGTCATACTATTGTCTTATTGAGCTTACTATATTCCTATATATATATATATGATATGCAAGTAATTAATATAGACTATATCCTTAGTTACTATTATAGACCCATATTACATAAATTGAATTCGCAATACAATTTGAAAATTTCTGGGTCTTCAAGTCTTGCTTCAAATGTCATTCCTTGAGATGCTAATCTAAGCCTGCACAAACACTTGAAAACTATCAAATACCTAAGTATTTGTCATTATCAAAACCAGGTGTGACCTATAAGGTCAACATTTTCCCCATTTTTGATGATGACAAATATATCTTGCAAAAATTCTGTATAGCCCTAGAAGGCTCCCCCTAACAATATGCATTATGTAAAGCTTTAAATAATTTCAGTTCAATTCAACCCAATTTTTTTGCCCTCTTATCCATCTCCCCCTTTTGGCAATAGCAAAAAGGGCCATGAAACTTGTAGCTTTAGCCAATGGGTAAGAATCATTTGTATACAAGAGAAGTTTGGGAATTTTTTTTAAAAAAAATTCGACAGCATGTCGTTTGAAAATAAGACATTTCCCAAAAATTTCCCGTATAAAAATGACCTATTTTGAGTTTTTAAGACCTAACAGTTTATCCACAACTAGGCAACTCAAACAGTTCCAGTATGATCAAGATATAAAACATAAGTGTAATCATCATCATGTAGTAGATATATGTTATGCATTGCAAAACATACTTAATTTCACAAAGTCCAAACCAATAAAAGATATCAACAGTTATATTAGTTGTTAGACTTTTAAAAATATTTGAAAGCTCCCCCTAAATTTATGCAAACTATGAATATATAAAAGACATCTCTACTATGCATGAGACCTAATTCACGTCTAATTTGTATGAACCTATCTTCTGGAAGTGGTTTAGTGAAAAATGTCCGCCCACTGCTCATTAGTGCATACAAACTTAAGAGCCACATCCCCTTTCTGCACATGATCACGAAGGAAGTGATGTCTAATTTCAATATGTTTAGTTCGTGAATGTAAGGTAGGATTTTTAAAGATGTTGATTGTACTAGTATTATCACATTTAATTGGTACTGTATCATAGTGCAATTCAAAATCCATAAGTTGTTATTTCATATAAAGAGTTTGAGCATAACAACTTCCAACCGCAATATATTCTGCTTCGGTTGTAGATAAGACAATTGAGTTTTGTTTCTTGGAGAACCAAGAAACAAGAGATTGTCTTAAATAGTGACAAGTGCCTCCGATACTCTTTTTATCAACCTTACTATCGGCAAAGTCAGCATCAATATAACTCACCATCTCAAAGGTAGTATGCTTAGGGTACCATAAGCCTAACTCTATAGTTCTAATTAGATACCTAAGGATTCGTTTAACTGCTATTAGATGAGATTCTTTAGGAGCAGCTTGAAACCTAACACACATGCACACACTAAACATAATATCAAGTCTACTGGTAGTGAGATATAGAAGACTCCCAATAATTCCACGATACAATTTCACATCAACAAGGATCCCTTGCTCATCTTTATCAAGTTTAATGGAAGAACTCATAGGGGTACCAAGAATTTTACAATCTTCCATATTAAATTTCTTTAGCAAGTCCCTAGCATATTTAGATTGGCATATGAAAGTTTCATATTCAGCTTGTTTGATTTGCGGCCCTAAAAAGAAACTAAGCTCACCCATCATGCTCATTTCAAATTCACTTTGCATGCATTTGGCAAACTCATTACACAATTCATCATTGGTTGCTCCAAAAATGATATCGTCAACATAAATTTGAACTAGGATCATATCATCATTTTTGGACTTGATGAAGAGTGTAGTGTCAATCTTGCCACGGGTAAACCCATTTTCTAGTAGAAAACCACCAAGCCTCTCATACCAAGCTCTAGGAGCTTGTTTCAATCTATACAAGGCCTTAGATAACCGGTAAACATGATCTGGATATTTATGATTTTCAAAATCAGGTGGTTGTTCTACATATACTTTCTTCATTAATATAGTCATTTAGAAAAGCGCTTTTAACATCCATTTGAAACAATTTAAAATTTTTAAAAGCAGCATAAACAAGTAGCATACGAATGGCTTCTAACCTAACAACAGGAGCATATGTTTCATCAAAGTCTATCCCTTCTTCCTGATTGTAACCTTGGGCAACTAGTCTAGCCTTATTCCTAGTTACTATCCCGTTCTCATCTTTCTTGTTTCTATATACCCATTTAGTTCCAATAATTGTAGAATCATTAGGCTTAGGAACTAGGGTCCACACTCTGTTTATTTCAAATTGATTTAGTTCTTCTTGCATGGACATCACCCAAGACTCGTCCTCTATGACTTCTTTAATATTTTTGGGTTCTTCTTAGGACAACAAAGTAGAATGGCTTGCTAGGTTCTTCAAGGAGGATCTTGTGGCTACACCACGGGATGGTTCACCTATGATTTGATCTTCAGAATGGTTCCTAATGAATTTCCAATCTCTAGGCAACTCCTGAATTTCATTTTCATTGTCATTATCTTTAGATGATTTATCATTCACTTCTGAATTTTCACTTACATTGTTTTCAATTGATAACTTGTCTAAGCATTTTCTAATATCAATATCATCTTCATCATCTTTCTTAGAAAATGGATTAGATTCATCAAACACAACATGGATAGATTCAATGACAGTCAATGTTCTTTTATTGAAAACTCTATATGCTTTACTATTAAGAGCATAGCCTAGGAAAATGTCTTCATCAGATTTAGAGTCAAATTTCCCTAGATGTTCATTATCCCTAAGCACATAGCATTTAAAACCAAAAACATGAAAATATGAAATACTAGGTTTATGGTTGTTCCATAATTCATAAGGGATTTTGTCAAGTGATGGTCTAATCAACACCCTATTCATGACATAACAAACAGTATTTATGGCCTCGACCCAAAAATATTTAGGTAAGTTATGTTCATTCAGCATAATTCTACCCATTTCTTGTAATGACCTATTCTTTCTTTCTACCACACTATTTTGTTGAGGGGTCCTAGGTGCAAAAAAGTTATGTGATATGCCCTCTAGGTCACAATAATTTTCTATGCCTTCATTCTTAAATTCAGTGTCTCTATCACTTCTTATACGGGTTATCTTATAGCCCTTTTCATTTTGAATTCTTCTACAAAGCTTGGTAAACTGTTAACATGATTCATTTTTATGTGAGAGAAATAACACCCATGTGAACCTAGAAAAGTCATTAACAATTACAAAAGCATATAATTTACCACCAAGACTTTGCACAGAATTAGGACCAAAAAAATCCAAGTGAAGCATTTCAAGTGGTCTAGTGGTAGATATAAATTTTTTTTTTCTTAAAGCTAGATTTTGTTTGCTTACCTATTTGACATGCATAAGAAATTTTATCTTTTACAAATGATGTTTTAGGCAAGCCTTTTACTAAGTCTTTTCTTACTAGTTTTGACAATAAGTCCATGCTAGCATATCCTAAGCGCCTATGCCATAACCAACTAGCTTCATTTATTGTAAAAAAATAAGTTACTTGTTGTGAAGCTAAGTTATCAAAAGTGGTAATGTATACAGTTTCATGGCGATCTGCAGTAAAAAACACTTTTTGATCTGATTTACTTTCAACTATGCATTTATCATTTTCAAATGATACCTTATATCATTTATCACACAATTGACTTATGCTCAATAAATTATGCTTCAGCCCATCAAATAAAACATTATCAATAACAAGGAAAGGATCCTTACCAACCTTACCTACGCCGATGATGTGTCCCTTTGCGTTATGACTGAACGTCACATATCCTCTATCCTTGGGAATGATTGATGCAAATTTTGCCTTGTCGTTGGTCATGTGTCGCGAGCACCCACTATCCAAGTACCACCTGTCCTTGGAGGAGGACGATCTTAAACATACCTGCAAAATATACTAAGTAACTGATGCTGGTCCCCAAATTTTGTTAGGTCCACGAGGGTTAGTAACTAGATCACCCTTAACTACCCATACTTTTCTTACTTTCGCATGCTTATTCCTAAGTGGACAATCAAATTGAATATGGCCAATTTGTTTGCATTTAAAACATTTCATTCTACACTTAGGATCTTTAGGAGGGACTTGAGATTTTGATTCACGTGTGAAATGTCCCAAGTAAAGATTAGGTTGTCTAACATTTTCAATACCATTAAAACCTAGACCCTTTTTACTTAGAGAATTTCTTTGGGCACCAAGTAGTTTTTCAAAATTGCGTTTGCCCTCGATGAATTTAAAAACAATCTTGGAGCTATCCTCCAATTTCCTCTCAAGTTCAGCAATAGTCACATCTTTTTCTTTCAAAATTGAAGCATGAGAGGTTTTCGCAATTCCAAACAATTTTGACCAATTTTCACTTTTTTTTTTCAAATCATCATTTTCTTTGGTCATTTTATTCAACAGTTTAGATACACGAATATATTCAAATTATAATTCTCTAAACGTGGGCATGCAATCAGAATCACAATCATCAGATGAATAATATGAAGATAAAACGGAAGAGAACTATACCTTGTCACTGTGTGCCATCAAGCACATATTAGCAACCTCTGAGTCGCTGCAGTCTGATTATGAGTCACTGTGGCTTAATTTATCCCATGAAGTGCCTGCCTTCATGGCTTTCTTCTTTTTCTTAGCCTCCTTTTTCAGTAGCAGGCAGTCCAGCTTGATGTGCCCGACTTTGTTGCAATTGTAACACGTGGGAGTATTTGATTTTTCTTTTCTTTTATTGGACTCTCCCTTCTCAAATGTAGATTCCCTATATCTTTTGTATGACTTTCTATTCTTCCTAAAGAATTTGCTAAATTTTCTAGTCAGCATGGTCATATCATCCTCAGAGTCAGGTTCGCTGCATTCACTAGATGTATTAGTGGAGGTTTTCAATGCAGTCACCTTTTTCGCCCTATTATGTTCTTTGAGTCTCTCATTCATGGCTAATTCATAGGTAATCATGGAACCTATCAATTCATCTAGAGTCATGGCCTTAAGGTCTCTACCCTCAACAATGGTCGTAGCCTTAGCTTCCCAAACATAAGGCAAGCCTTTAAGGATCTTTCTAATCATCTCATATGTGGGATAGGTCTTACCTAATGCATGCAGTGAGTTTATAATGTGTGTGAATCTAGTGTACATGCTCTGAATGGACTCACCTACATTCATCCTAAAGGCCTCATATTCACTAGTTAGCATATCTATCCTACTATCTTTCACATCCCTAGTACCTTCATATGTGACTTCTAACTTATCCTAGATTTCTTTTGCAGTAGCACATACCATTACTCTATTAAACTCGTTCACATCAAGACCACAATACAAAATATTCATAGTGGTGGCATTCAAACTAACAGCCTTCATATCATCATCATTATACTCTTCCTAAGTTTTAGGAACTCTAGTTGTACCCTTTGTTTTCATAGGAAGATAATTTCTGTTAGAGATGATCATCCACACCTTCCAATCTGTATTTTGAAGGTAGATGTGCATCCTTTATTTCTAAAAGGTGTAGTTAGCACCACTGAAAATCGGAGGTTGTGTGGAAGATGGTCACTCAGGAAAGGGGTCACAAAGCTCTGAGCCATCTAAGATCCTTTGCAAAATAACTATGAGTCTATGCCACGTGGCTCTAATACCAAATGTTAGCTTTATTGTGATCCCAAGAGGGGGGTGAATTGGGTATTAAAAATTAATGCCCTAGGTCAGTATCCTAATAGTAGTATTTTCACAACCCTAAAGTCAATTTAGTGCAAGTAAAGTAAATTAGTTGTAATAGGTAGCAGAAATTAAATAAAGCAATTTAATCAACTAAGCATGCACCCAAAAGCAGTAAAGGAAGTGACACCCAGAAGTGTTATCGAGGTTTGGCAAATTGCTTACGTCCCCGCCTTGGCTAATAAGTATAAGGATTACAACTATAATGATCACTTAAACGGGTGGAGCGACACCTAAACAACCAGGTCAATTAGCACAAGGCTGACCTCAACCTTTACACACAATCCATATCGCGATGGATTACCACCCCCTCAAGCCACACCTGGAATACAACAGTATTTTCTCAATCAACTAGTATAGTGATTATGCTTTCATGTAAAGCAGATATGTACCCAATACGCGCAGTCACATACACAGCAATGATATGGATATAGTGTAAGGTCAGTGATGCAAATAGTTGTGCTATCAATACTCAATATGGTACAATTAGTGAGATACTCAAGAGTGTTCAATACATGCAATATCTTGGAATTTAAGCAAAGCACAATTCAATAGCAAATCAATATTCCAAAGATATCAAACAGATATTCAAACTAGTTCAAGAAGATTTTCTTCAATGAAATAAGCACATTACTAGTTTGAAAATATTTTGCTTGTTGAAAATATCTTTGCACAACAAAAATCAAAGCTATTGGACACTTGCAATAACAATGAAAATATCCTAAGCTTACTAGTTTATCCCAATACAAGATTTATAATATTAAAATCTGAGAGATAAACTTAAGCTAAAACTCCCCAAGAATAATATCACAATCAAACACACAAATGGGAGTTTGTAGCACACTCTAGCAATCACAAGCACTCTAAATGTGCTCTCATATTCTCAGAATGTATCAAGGAAATAGAAATTTGATAGTATTTGGACAAAGAGAGTGTTTTCAAAAGAGAAGATTTTTGGCTAATGAAATTGCTAATCTTTGCAAATGAGCCTATATTTATAGGCAAGGGTAAAATTATAACCGTTTGGGACTTGTTGGGAATTATTAGAAAAGTTTCAAATAGTTTAAACACAATTAACCCAACTTAATCTGATTTTACCACAGTTAAAATAATTTTAACCCTGGCAAGGTTCGGGTGGCTGAACCGTGGTTCAGTCCCCCGAATAGACACAATAATAAAAGCCTTTAAATTCAATTCAGCAGCCCGAGTTTCAGTTCAGTAGCCCAAAACAAAGTCGGAAACATTTCTTCATAAATTTGGGTGCCCAGTCATAGGTTTGGTAGCCTAAACTCGTGTGTTCGGTCGCCCGGGGCTCAATTTGAACTAAACAGCTCGGTAGCTTGAGTTGGTGGAATGTCCTTTTTAGGTGGTTCGGGCCCCTGTGGATGGTATGCACAAATTTTTTCAGTCGCTCGAGAGCCTAAGTCAACTATTGACTTCTCAACAGTTTGGGCGCCCAAGGAGTTTTGAACACCTGGGGTTCGATCGCCTGAGCTCTCCCAATTTTCCTAATAATATTCAATTTAAGTACATTTTTAACACTTTTGTATTTTGTATGATATATGTGAGTGTTGGGACCTAAAGTCATACTATGGTCTTAATGAGCTTACCATATATCCTATATGCATGATATGCAGGTAATTAATACAGACCATATCCCTAGTTACTATTACAGACCCATATTACATAAATTGAATTGGCACTACAATTTGAAATTTTCAGGGTCTTCAAGTCTTGCTTCAAGTGTCATTCCTTGAGGTGCTCCTCTAAGCCTGCACAAACACTTGAAAACCATCAAATACCTAAGTATTTGTCATTATCAAAACTGGGTGTAACCTATAAGGTCAACAAAGACACACACCAAGCCCCTTCTGGGACGCATTACTGTAGATCACAAATCCACCATCTCCTGAGGGAATAGTCAAAATCAGAGTAGTGACGAGTCATTGTTTCAATTCTTGAAAACTCTGCTTGTAATCATCAGTCCACTCATACTTCACATTTTTTCTCATCAACCGCGTCAGAGGACTCAACAATTTAGAAAACTGTTCCATGAACCAACGATAATATCCTACCAAGCCTAAGAAACTTTTGACTTCATGAACATTCTTCGGCCTCGCCCAATCTACCACCGCCTCTAATTTATTCAGATCTACAGAAACACCATCCTAGGATATCACATGCCCTAGGAATGCAACCTTCTCCAGTCAAAATTCACATTTCTTGAATTTAACATAAAACTTATTTTCCCGTAGCACCTCGAGTACCAACCTCAAATGATTCTCATGCTCCTCGAGACTCTTCAAATAAACTAAAATGTCATCAATGAATGCTATATGCATGAAAAACTCTATTCATGAGACCCATAAAATGCCACAGGAGCATTAGTCAATCCGAAAGACATAACTAAGAACTCATAATGGCCATATCTGGTTCAGAAAGCAGTCTTTGGAACATCTTCTACCTTGATTTTCACCTGATGATACCTTGATCGAAGATCAATCTTAGAATATACTTGTGTTCCCTGAAGTTGGTCAAACATATCATCAATATGGGGAAGTGGATACTTATTTTTAACTGTCACTTTGTTTATCTCTCAATAATGGATACACATCATCATCGACCTGTCTTTATTTTTAACAAACAACACTGGTGCGCCCCAAGGTGACACACTGGGTTTAATAGATCCTTTATCCAGTAACTCATGTAACTATTTTTCCAGCTCTTACAATTCTGTTGGAGCCATTCTGTATGGAGCTTTAGAGATCGGTGTCATCTCTGGAAGTAGGTCAATAGAAAACTTGATCTCACAGTCGGGAGGCAACCTGAGTAAGTTCTCTGGAAACACATTAGAGAATTCCCTCACAAGTGGAATATCTTCAAACTTTAATTCCCCCTCTAGTGTTTCCCTCATACAAGCTAGGTACCCCTGACATCTATCCAAGAGTAACATTTTTTCCTGTATAGCTGATAGTATCTGTGGTGAGGAACGCACCTACGACCCAACAATCCTCTACTCTTGCTCCCTAAGTGGTCTGAACACTACCTCTTTCTTATAATAGTCAATACTGGCATAATTGCAAGCTAACTAGTCCATACCCAAAATCACATCAAATCCATGCATGTCAATGACTACTTGATTGGCAGGTAACATTCTTTCCTGAATACCCACTGGATAATCTTTAAGCACTTTTCTATAACCACTACTGTTCCTGTCGGTGTGAATATGGATAAATTGACATCTAATAACTGAATTTCTACCCCACATAATTTGATATATTCTCGAGATATGAAAGAATGTGTTGCTCTTGAATCAAATAACACAACAGCTTTATTTGAAAACATAGAAATAGAACCTGTCATCACATCACCTGCATTCTCTACGTTTCTCAATGTAAGGGCATAAACCCGCACTTGGCCGGTGTTCCTCTTCTGGCTGCCTCAGGGTGCTTGGTTGTTTCCCCGGTAATGATTAGGAGTGGGTGCATTGCGTAGTGTCATGGTTCGACTATTTTCACACCGTTGTGAAAGGTCGTGCGGCGCTAGCTAAAGCACTCTTGTTTAACTAGTCAGCCTGTCATTTATCAACATTCATCAACGAAGCACTTTCATTAACATTCATTCAGATAGCAGCGGAAATAGTAATCAATTCATGAAAGTCGTGGCAAGCAAGCAGCAAACATTGAAGCAAACGTAATTCATTAACAAATCCTCTGTTGACAAGTTGTACTTAGCGAGGGAGGCAAGTAGGCTAAGCACGTTGACAATTGCTAGTGAGTTTTACAATGACTGATGAACACTCACCCTCCCCTAAAGAGGTTTTTATGTAATTATCATCCTGGCATTAGGAAACATCAAAGTGACCGAGGAGTCATACTGCCATATTTGGCTTACAAAGACTCTACTAGTAGAAAATAACCCTACACTAGTATTTACATGATGGAAACCCATCCTAAGCACATGAGATAAGCGGTCACAGGCAAGCATAATGCCCTGAACAAGCTTAGCTCGTGACATTCTCCCCCACTTATGCGGTCGACGTCCTCGTAAACTTTTGGCGGTAAGTACACTTCAACTTTGTCCACGAATGGCTTCAAATCTTCCGCAGAAATCCAGCTGATTTCTTTGTCATCAAGGCACTTCCATTTCACTAGGAACTTCTTCCACTTCTTCCTTGAGGATATGAACTTTCTATCTGCAAGGATCTCTTCTACCAAATGTCACAATCTAACTATTTTCACACCGTTGTGAAGGGTCGTGTGGCGCTAGCTAAAGCACTCTTTTTTAACTAGCCAGCCTATTGTTTACCAACATTCATCCACGAAGCACTTTCATTAACATTCATTCAGATAGCTAAAAAAGTAATCAATTCATAAAAGCCGTGGCAAGCAAGCAATAAACATTGAAGCAACCGTAATTCATTGACAAATCCTTCGTTGATATGTTGTACTTAGCGAGGGAGGCAATTAGGTTAAGCACATTGACAATTGCTAGTGATATTTACAATGACTGATGAACACTCACCCTCCCCTAAAGAGGTTTTTATGTAATTATCATCCTGGCACTAGGAAACATCAAAGTGACCGAGGAGTCATACTACCTTATTTGACTTACAAAGACTCTACTAGCAGAAAATAACCCTACACTAGTATTTACATGATGGAAACCCATCCCAAGCACACAAGATAAGCGGTCACAGGAAAGCATAATGCCCTGAACAAGCTTAGCTCGTGACATTCTCCCCCACTTATGCGGTCGACATCCTTGTAGACTTTTAGTGGTAGGTACACTTCAACTTTGTCCACGAATGGCTTCAAATCTTCCGCAGAAATCCAGCTAATTTCTTTGTCATCAAGGCACTTCCACTTCACTAGGAACTTCTGCCACTTCTTCCTTGAGGATATGAACTTTCTATCTGCAAGGATCTCTTCAAGTTCATGTCTGTCAAGTTGCACTGTCTTCAACTCTACGCTGTTTGACTGACTTTTGCTCAGGTCGTTGGTGTTGGCGTTGAATGGCTTGAGGCAGTCGACATGAAACTGCAGTCTTCTCTCCTAATCTGCCCACTTCTTCATCTGCTCAGAAGCTTTCTCCAGATAGGCTTGGGCAAACTCTGCATTCTGTTTTCCTTCACTGGTGAAGATGAACGCCCTGGGACTCTTTCGTCTGTATGGCTCACCCACTGTGTGAGGTAACAGCGGTAGCTGGCCTGTAACAAGCTCAAAAGGGCTCTTGTTGGTTGTTGAGCGCCTTTGGGCGTTGCCATAGAACGGAGCCACATCAAGTAGTTGCACGCCATTCTTCTGGTTGTTATTGACAAAATGACACAAGTACTCATCTAGCAGCTCTTTGAATCTCTTCGTCTATCTGTCTGTTTATCGATGAGAACTTGAAGAGATGTCAATGTGTGACCTGAATATCCTGAAAAACTCTGTTAAGAAGTTGTCAGTGAATAGTAAATCTTGGTCACAAATAATAACTTGGGGAACACCCCCAATGTTTCACAACAGTCACAAGGAACAATTGTGTCATCTCCTCTGTCGAACAGTACTTTGGTGCGGCCATGAAAGTACCATACTTCTTCCGCTCCCCCTTGTCTTGTTGGCAAGTGAGACAAGTTTTGGTATAATCAACCACATCATCCCGCGTGTGCGGTCAATATTACCTCCCCAGTAGTCCTGTCATTTGAGTCATTCTATGCGAATACCCCTCAACGAACTTCCTGTAGTATCTAGTAAGGCCAAGAAAGGAACGCAACTCCTTCACTGTCGTGGGGATCTTATGTTCTTAAATCATCCTTACCTTCTCCATACCCCTCTGGATACAACCTTGTTCAACCACTTGACCAAGGAATTTGTTGCTCCGCCGAGCAAAAGAGAAATTCTCCTTCTTCACATTCAGACTGTTTCCCTTCAGCCTGTCAAACACCTTCCATAGATGCTCTTCATGTTTCCTCTGAAACAACACCAATGCTCCCAACGGCGTTTTGGAAGGGCGAAAACATCCCACTTCCAATTCATCAAGTTGTTTCCCCAACTCTACTATCTCTCGAAGCACAATCCAACGTGGCCCTTTAGCAGGTGGTTTCACTCCTGATAACAACTCGATCTCATCCTCCACAGTCTGTCGTAAAGGCAAATTGTGAGGCAGCTTATCCAGAAACACCTCCCTATACTCATCCAACACCGCTTAGATGGTCGTAGGCTCCAGCTCTTAGCCTACTTCTTTGTCTACCACCACCGTGGCTAGACGTGTCTGCTCACCCTTACCCAATCCCCCATTGAGTTGTATGGCTGAAAGGGACTTCCCGTCATCTCCTTTCGTTGCAACGACTTGCATTATGCACGAGTAATCTCCCATCAAACATAGGGAACCAGCCGAAGGCATCAGCACTACCCTCGTCCCCCTTAGGAACTCCATTCCTAGAATGACTGGATAGTCATCCAATGGTACCGCTGTGAAATTCGCATGACCTTCCCACTGTCCAAGCTTTATAGCCACTTTCTTGGCTACTCCCAGAGTAGGCTAGGCTACAGAGTTAACTGCTTTCATGTGTCCTGTATCCTTCTTTAAGGATAAGTTGAGTCTCCCTGCTTCCAACTGCGAAACAAAATCATAAGTAGCCCCCGCATTCACCATAGCGCGAGTACTCTTCCCATTTATCCTCATGTCCACAAACATTAACCCTTTTGCCCATGTAACTTTTGGTGTTTTTGCCTGCTTTTCCAATGCATTCACCAACTGCACTGAACCCACCCTCAGGGCATCATCCTCTTCCCCATCATCTTCCACTACCTGCTCTGCAATGGAAGCCTATAAAGCATTAAGTGATGCTTTATGAGGGCACTTGAAAACTCTATGAGGACCTCAACACAAGAAACACTCAAGTTTACCCTTTCCCTTGGGTGTGTTGAACCCTTGAGACGACGAAGCTTCCTTTGAGGTTGATGATTTAGAGTCGACTCCCCCACTCTTGGGTTTGCCATTCTTGAAAGACTTTCTAATGTTTCCCTCTTCGCCAAACCGTTTGGATGAAGCGGTCTCGTCACCAGCATAGTCTGTCAAGCGTTTTGCAGCCGCTTGTGCCGTTGACAAGTCTTGAACCCTTTGCCTATTAAGTTCAGTTCTTGCCCATGGTTTCATCCCCTCTAGAAAATAGAACAACTTGTCCTTCTCCGACATATCCCGAATATCCAACATTAAAGCATAAAATTGTTTCACATATTCGCTGATCGACCCCATATGCTTGAGATCTCTCAGTTTTCTCCTTGCATTATACTCAACATTTTCAGGAAAGAATTGGGCCTTGAGCTCTCTCTTCAAGTCTACCCAACTTTCAATTACACAACTTCCATTTTTAATTTCTCTGTACTTGGTACGCCACCACAGTTTGGCATCACCAACCAAGTACATGGTCGCAGTATCCACTTTTGCCTGTTCTGAGGCCATCCTCACAATGCGAAAGTACTGCTCTACATCAAACAAGAAGTTCTCTAACTCCTTGGCATCTCGAGCACCCCCATACGTCCTGGGTTCTGGCACCTTGGTCTTGCTAACTCCCAGAGTGTTGGAGTTCCCCATAGCAAGAACCATCAGATTCACCTTTGCATACAGATCAGCCATCCGTGACTGCAAAGTTTCAACTGTGTGGCAAAAGTCCTCTGACATGTAGCCTATCAAACTTGCTTAATGTTTTTGTGATCCCATCACCTCATTAACAAGTTCTCTCATTTGGGCCACCTCCGCGGCCATAGTGTTGGTTGTTGTCTCAACCTGTGCTTCCAGCACACTGATCCTTTCAGCAGTGTTTGGTGCTATGGTCACTTACCAAAGCTTCCCAAATCCAACAACGAAGGCAATCGAATTCATGTAGCAACTCAACCTTGGGCTCTCACCAAGTGTCACCGACTTGGCTCTGATACCAAATGTCACGGTCTGACTATTTTCACACCATTGTGAAGGGTCGTGCGGTGCTAGCTAATGCAGTCTTACTTAACTAGCCAGCCTATTATTTACCAACATTCATCCACGAAGCACTTTCATTAATATTTATTTAGATAGCAGTGGAAATAGTAATCAATTCATGAAAGCCGTGGCAAACAAGCAGCAAACATTGAAGCAAACGTAATTCATTAACAAATCCTCCATTGACATGTTGTACTTAGCGAGGGAGGCAAGTAGGCTACGCACGTTGACAATTGCTAGTGAGTTTTACAATGACTGATGAACACTCACCCTCTCCTAAAGAGGTTTTTATGTAATTATCATCTTGGCACTAAGAAACATCAAAGTGACCGAGGAGTCATACTGTCTTATTTGGCTTACAAAGACTCTACTTGTAGAAAATAACCCTACACTAGTATTTACATTATGGAAACCCATCCAAAGCACACGAGATAAGCGGTCATAGGCAAGCATAATGCCCTAAACAAGATTAGCTCGTGACACCTAGCGGCGCATGATAGTCTCGTGCGATGTGGCTGGGTCTATCACACCGATAACAGGCATTCGTTCCAACTTGGCATTCCCTCATATGTCTCTTGTTACATCTAAGACAAGTAGGGTATGATTAAGTACCTTGATACTTTCGACTCCCCATCTCCTATCTCTACCCTCCGTTATTACTATTTATCCTCCACGACCTCGATTGGTACTTGTTCGAAATTTCAGAGGTGTGGGCCTCTTCCTCTAACTCTATACCCTTACGTTTCTCTGTACACTTGTCTCTATTACTGTGGCTTTATCCACCAACTCTGAAAAATTCTGAACCTGAAAAGCTGCCACCTGCTCATAGATCCCCTGTATCATGCCTTTCTCGAACCTTTGCATCTTCTTTGACTCGTTTTGAACCATATATGGGGCAAAGCAGGACAACTCAACAAATTTAACTGCATACTGTTGGATTCTCAAGTACCCCTGAGTCAAATTCAAGAATTCCTCTGCCTTAGCATCTCTCGTGGTAGCGTGGAAATATTGATCAAAGAAAATTTCCTTAAAACAACTCTTGATCAGAGTTGTGGGTCCTAGCCTCTAATCCTCTCATAGCTTCACTAATCTCCACCAGCGCTTAACCTCCCTAGTCATTTTAAAAGTGGCATATTGGAATTTCTGTTCATTGGTGCAGGGAAGGACTGCTAGTATTTCCTCGATCTCTTGGACCCGGTTTTCTACAATGAATGGGTGAACTCCTTCTGAGAAAGTAGGGGATTCATACGGGTAAATTGCTCTATAATACATCCCTGGTGAGCTGGTGGGCAGTTCTGTTCCCTTGAGTTCCTTACAATCTCTGCCATGACCTGTTGGGCTATTCTGCACAGCACTGAATTAGAACTATTGTCATCCATACTAGAAGCCCCCACGTTGTTACTACCTCTAGCATTTGCATTGTTATTCCCAGGGTCCACCTAAAAATAGAAAAGGATAATCTTAGAATCCCATTATCATAGTATGATCAAAACAATCATTTAACAAAGAAACTACATAAAATATATTATATCCTCATACAACCAACCAACTTAACATCCATGTTCTCAATTTAAGGTTCAGTATTATAGCTCAAAAACAAAAACCGTCGATGGTTTGCCATAACTTTCCTGAAACCGTCGTCTTAGGAAAATCGCATAAGACCGTCATGAAATTTCTGCCTCTAGGCTATGAGATAAAACCCGTAATTCCTATTTAATCTCTAATAATGACTTACTAAAATCCCGATCTACCCATTTCATACCCTCATCAAAATTCAATCCTATACTCTAGTATTGTTATTCGCCAATGTCTACAAAATCTAGCAACCTAGGCTATGATACCACAACTATAGTGCCTCGAACTTGGTAGGGCCTAGAGTGCTACTTTTCCATACATAGATCCCTATGATAATCTCTGATACCATAACCATAATGACCCGAACCCGAAGTGGGGTACCGGACACACCAATCCATAATTCATTTAAAACATGCAATGGGAATACTTCATACCACAAAAGTATACCAGAGTACTAAACCTTCTCATAATTACCCATGCATCTCCAAGCATTCATAATACATCCCAAATGAAAAAAACATATCTATACACACACACACACACACACCGATATATATATATATATATATATATATATATATATATATATATATGCCAGTGTCTCACGTGCACTTACTTAAACAACACTATCTAGTCCCGCCCCAGAGCTCTCTAGGCTTGGCTCCTTGTATTCCCTGAAATGTTGAAATTATTGGAGTGAGACACTTCTCAGTAAGATGTAATAGATTATCATCAGTGTGTGGCAACATGAGTATTAGAGTAGTAAAAACGTATCCATTAATAATTAACATTAACTTAGAAATCATGTAAAATCGTACTCACACCTATACATTTGGAAATATATACTTTCTTTTCAAAAACATGCTTTGTCATAATAAATTTCTTTGTGTATGTAAATCATAATATATACATAAAATATTTGCCCTAAATGGACAATCATATAACATCATGTAATAATCCTAGATGATTGGGTTGTCCGGTCCGAAAATTGGACTTAACCATGGCTAGCTTACCACCAGGTTAAGTCAAACATAGTCGTCTGTAAGTACGATTGGCCTACCCAACCTGGTTTGAACTCTAGAGGGGTACTGTAAAGACCCAAAAAATAGAAATTATAAGAAAAATAGAAGAAGAGAGGAAAATTGTTTGGTGAGGAGAAAATCGGTGATGGTTTTCTGGAGTACTAGGAAAACTGTTGACGATTTTTTATTTACCGCGGTCCAATTACAGGTGAAACGGTAAAAAGGGGCGGGTTAAAACCCAAATTGTCGACGATTTTTTGAGGGGTGTAGAAAACCGTCGATGGTTTTCTCGGCAAAGCTGATTTTACCATGAGCTTCATTTGATAAATCAAAATAAAATCTCTCTCTCTCTCTCTCTCTCTCTCTCTAAACCCTACGAACTTAACCCCCTTCTCTCTTCTTTTTTGCTCCGATTATAGCCTGTTTTGATGATCATAAGCTACTACGAGGTTTGTGGGGTAGTTCTCTACAAATTAACCAGAGTGGATCGTTGACTTGGAGTTCTAGGGCACCGCTCCAAAACTAGGGTAAGTAAGGTATTTTAGGGTTTAATTGTTAATTTGGAGTATATAGGGCCTAGGAAATGCTAAATGAGAATATTCTGGGGTTAGAGTTGATTAATTTGAGGAAAATGTAATTTTAGGGTTTTGAGCTTCAAACGCCGTGGGGCATGGATTTAGGGTTGTCAGTAGGTTTCTTAGTGAGCCAGGTAAGGGGATAAATTAAGTCAGGTATCTTCAGAAAATTTATTATTGAATATACAGTATTTGATCCATAAATTTATGTATATGATTTAGTATAGTTTTGGGAATACTGATGTTGAATTGAGGAAACTTTGAAAACAGATTTAATATTATTTTGTCAGCAAAATATGTTTACCCGGGCTAGATAATTTATTATAGAGTAGTACTCACTTGTGTGTGACATGAGTATAAGTTTTACTGTAAATAATGGTATGTCAGAATATTTATGAAGTCACAGTACAAGCATGATTTGATGACAGTTTTTTAAAGAAATTATAAATAGTACAGAAAATTATATTTATAGTATATTATGATTATTCAGCCGACACAAATGCTGTGATTGTTCAACAGGCACAGATGTCATGATTATTCAGTCGGGCGAGATGTCATGATTATTCAGCCGGCCGAGATGTCATGATTATTTAGCCGACCCAGATGTCGTGAACATATTTATCTATATATATATATATATATATATTGTTAGCTTTGGTGCAATCCCAAGAGGGGGGTGAATTGTTATTTAAAAATTTTATCCCCTAGGTCAATCTACTAATAGCAGTATTACCCAAACCTAAGGTCAATCTAATGCATATAAAATAAATCAATGTAAATATACAGCGAAATTTAAACTGCAATAGAAATTTAACCAAACATACACAATAAAGCAATAAAGGAGTCGATACTAGAAATGTTATCAAGGTTCGACAAACTGCCTACGTCCCTGCCTTGGCTAACAAGCACAAGGATTACCACTATGAGGCTCACTTAACAGGTGGAGCGGAACCTAAACAACTAGGTCAATTAGCACAGGGCTAACCTCAACCTTTACAATCAGGTCAATTAATACAGGGCTGACCTCAACCTTTACATACAATCCTTACCAAGCTGGATTACCGCCCCTTTAGGCCATGCTTGGAATACAACAGATTTTTCAATCAAATTTGGTATAACAAATATACTTCTTAACTAAGCAGATTATGTACCAATGTAATCAATCAAATAATGCACTCACATATGATAGGTTATTAAGCTCAAGTGAGATTTTGTTAACTAATGTGTTAACTCTCAACGGGATGTATATCAATGTGTGTATGTGAGAGTAAGAATTTTGATATCAAACTAATATGCTTCTTGTGTGCACAATCAAATAGTCTCTACAACCCTTAAGCAAATATCACAAAATATTTCTCTAATGTAAAGCATAGTAGATAATAGGGTTTTAAGCTTGCTAAAGGTATTTTTGTCAAAGCACAAATCAAGCTTATGAATCTTGCAATGAGGATGCAAGATCTTAAGCCAAGTAATAGGTTTTCCCAATCAAATATTTATGAATAAAATATTATAGGAAAAACCTTAAGCAACTCTCCAAAAATCATTGCACAATCAAATATGAATTAGGGAGAGTGTGAGCTTGTATTATGAGTTTGTAAAAACAATCGCACTCAAAATAAATAGCTAATGAATATAAGGAGTGGATTTCGGCAATGGATTTGAAGAGATATGGGAGTATAAATGATTTTTGGCCAATAAAATTTTAAGAGAATTTTGACTAATCTAAAACCCTAATCACTTCTTAATTTTGCTAATGAAGTTGTATTTATAGGCATAGACAAAATTATGACTATGGGGGCCTCAATGGGAATTATTAAAAATGTTTTAAAACGAGTTTAGGAAATTAACCCACTTTACCCCTTTTAATTTTCAGTAAAATATAATTTAACTCGAGAGATTTGGGTGTCCAGTCTGAGGTTCGGGTGCCCAAATAAACTCAGTCAAAAAATTAATTTTTAAAGGTTCGGGTGTCCGAAGTCAGGGTTGGTTGGCTGAACAAAAAACAGAAACTTTCTGTCCGTGATTCGGGTGCCCGGGTCTAAGTTTGGTTGACCGAACTCATGTGTTCGGTCGCCCAAGGCCATTTTGAACGCTAAGTTCGGTCACCTGGGTTGGTGAAAAGGTGTCAGGTCAGAGATTTGGTTTCCCATAGATGGTACGTTCATATTTAGTTCGAAAGCCCGAAACCAAGTCAACCCGTTGACTTCTCAGCCATTCAGGCGCCCGAAGTGTTTTGAACACAATGGGTTCGGTCGCCTGACCTCTCACAAATTTTCCATTAAGTCTATTTTCACTTTAATTATTTCTCCTAATAGTTTAAGTGATTTTGGGGACTTTGTGCACAATGTGTAGGAACCTAAGGCCTTTTTCAAATTCCCCCAAAAACTTGGCGTCGGTTGACCAGCCCTAAGGTCATTCAGTCCCTAAAGTCAATCTATGACATTTCTAAGCTTATAGATCGTACATGCATGATATGCAGTACACACACACACACACACACACACACACACACACACACACACACATATATATATATATATATTAGTTTATTTTGAAATTATGATATGAAAAATTTTATGCAGAAATATGAAATGAGATATGTTTCAGTTATATATTATATGAAATATACTATATGATATCAGAATCCCTGATGGACAAGGTTTGTTATGAGCACGGTATCGTAGCTAGCTAGCCAGATGGGACTAACCCCTGTGTGTTGACCCGAGAAGTGTTTCATAGAGTAGGATGGGCGGACCAGGTTGGTGATAGCCAATAGTGCAACCACACTATTTAGAAAGTGTTGGGTCAGAGGCCGATTAGTCCCGAAGTGTTGCGGAGAGTAGGATACCCACTATGTGTCGACTTGAGAAGTGTTGCGGAGAGTAGGATGGATGGACCAGGTTGGGTGGGCAATCATGCGTAGTTACGTCATGTTTGACTTAGCCTGGCAGGCTAGCTAAAGTTAAGTCCAGCTCATAGGCCGCACAACCCGAATCATGCGGGGTTAATTCATGATATATAGTTATCCATTTAGGGCATAATTTCAGTAATGTACAGATATAGAAGATGTTTTATATGTATACAGAGATTTAGTATGATACAGTATGTTATGTTGATTTACGATTTATTCAGATTAATACAAAACAGTTTTACCTAACTTGTCAAATGCAATTAAATTATGTACAAATTTTCCTTACTTATCATATATAATTTATCACGAACAATAGATGTTTATAGCATGATAGTACTCATGTTGCCACACACTGATATTAGTCTATTTCCTTTACTGAGAGATGTCTCACCCCAGCAATACAAACATTTCAAGAAACCTTGATAGGCGAGTGGATCGAGCTCCGAGATAAAGGAGGCTGATAGTGTTACCCTGGCTGAAGGTTAAGTAGTTGGGTTGAAATCAGGATGGATTCTTGGGAGTATGACCCAACGTATTTATGGTTCTTTTTGGGATGTTTATGTGTATTTTTGGTTATAGTAAAACTCTGGTATTGTATATAAGATTGAATAAATCATGGTTTCCGCTACTTAGTTGTCATGTATGTATGGACAAGTATATCCCCGACTTCCTTTGGGGTACAGGTTGATTTAGTGTATGTTTTATGGTATTAGAGTTATTAATAATATTATTATTATTGTTATGTGAGAAAAAAAATAGAGCAAAATTTTTGGGGAGTTACAATTGTGGCGTCAAAGCCTAGGTTGCTAGGTTCTGTAGACTTTAGTGTACAGCAGAAACAATACTTGAGTATAGGAATAGATCTTGGAGAGGATAGTAAATGGGGTAGATTAGGATTTTAGTAAGTCAATGTTGGGAAGATAAGAGGAGAATTTATGGTTTTGTTCTGCTATCTAGAAGCAGGATTTCCGTAGTGGTTTCTGTGTCTTTCTTGGGGTGACGATTTCAGGAAGGCCATGGTAAACTATTGTCGGGATGTGTTTCTAAATTGCAGGACTAAATCTTAAATTAAGAATGAGGATGTTAGAATAATTGATGATATGAGGTTTTAGTTAGATAAATATATTAATTATGTTATAAAGATAGGGTCCTCAGATTATGTTTAATTTTGTTATAAGATGGACCCTATGGGTAGCAATGCTCACGCCAGTAGTGATGATGGTGCAGGGCCCTCTAGTATGGGCGGTGGTGATTCAAATGCAGTTTTGCACAGTGTAACTCAACAAGTTATGACTGAGATTGCATGGAACTCTAAGGAGCATGGAGGCCCATCAACAGACTAGGGCTGTACTATAGAGCGGTTCACCAAAATGAAGCCTACGACTTTTTCAAGGAGTAGAGACCGAATTGCAGTAGAGAACTAGGTGCGGGAAATGGAAAAGATACAGACTGTACTGCACTGCACCGATGAGCATAGAGTATTATATGCCACCTACAAACTGACAGGGGAGGCAAACGTTGGTGGTCTATTCTGAGACTTGTAAAGGAGCAAAGACCAGTACCTGTAGCCATGACCTGGAGCCGATTTAAAGAGATGTTCTTCGATAGATATTTTCCTACCACCACTAGTGAAGCAAAAGTGGAGGAATTTTTTAACCTTACTCAGGGGCATCGGACAGTCTAGCAGTACTCAACAAAATTTATTGAATTGTCCCTCCTTGCCCCGTACATCGTTCCTAATAAGGCAAAGAAGGCAAGAAAATTTGAGAGAGGCTGAGGCAGGAAAGTTATGAACAGATGGCGGTGTTGAAAGTACAGAATTTTGCACAATCGGTAGATAGGGCCGTCGTGGCGGAAGTGAGCAGGTAGAGGGGTGCTGAGGTGTAGGGCCAGAGGAAGAGACCCATACCTCCTGGATCTCAGGCGGGGTCTAGCCGAGGCCAATGGAGGAGAGGTGGATGCCACAAGGGACAGAGGCAGGAGATGGGGAGCTGCGAGATGTAGGGCAAGTAGACTTATCTTGGTTGTCCTAGTTGTGGTAAGAGAGACACAAGAGAGTGTCGAGTAAAGAGAATGTCTGCTATCAATGTGGTAGATTGGGACGCTTGGCACGAGACTGTCGTGCACAGCAGAGTAATGCTCCCGCTCCCAGACCATTCCAAGGAAATATCTAGGCGCCCCGAGGAGGCCAGCAGAGGAACATAGCCCTAGGGAGGGTTTATGCGCTGACACCAAGAGATGCTGAGGAAGCTGGCGATGTGGTAACAGGTACATTTAATACGCTTTTAATTAAAGCTATTGTTCTGTTTGATTCAGGGGCCATACACTTATTCGTGTCTATGAAGTATGTTAAATTATGTGGGGTAGAAACTCAACTGTTAGACACCACGTTATCAGTAGCTACACCGACAAGATCAGTAGTGAGGTGTCGAAGGGTGCTTAGAGGCTATCCAGTAGATTTTCAAAGAAGAAAATTATCAGGTGACCTAGTAGTGTTAAACATGCATGGATTTGATATAATTTTAGGTATGGACTAGCTAGCAACTAACTTTGCCAATATTGATTGTCATTGGAAAGAGGTGATATTTAGGCCTCCTGGAGAGTAGGAATTCATATTCATGGGGTATTGTGTGTGCGCCTCACCACAGTTGGTGTCAGCTATTCAAACAAGAAGACTACTTTGGGACGGTTTCCAAGGGTACATAGTTTGTATAAAGGAAATGTCAGATGGAGAATTGAAACTTGCTGATATTCCAGTAGTCAAGGAGTTTTTAGATGTTTTTATAGAGGATTTACCTAGTTTACCATTGGATCGTGAAATTGAATTTATTGTGGAGTTATTTCCAAGGATGGCATTGATTTCTAAAGCATCATACAGAATGGCTCCAGCCGAATTGAAAGAACTGAAAGACCTATTGTAAGAATTATTAGATAAAGAGTTTATCAGGCCTAGTGTGTTGCCCTGGGGAGCGCCAGTTTTATTTGTAAAGAAGAAAAACGGGTCGATGAGGATGTGTATCAACTATAAAGAGATAAATAAAGTGATAGTTCAAAACAAGTATCCTTTTCCCCGTATTTATGACTTATTTGATCAACTCCAGGGAACTCGGGTCTACTCTAAGATTGATCTTCAGTTAGGATATTATCAGGTAAAAATTAAAGTAGAAGATGTTCTGAAGATAGCCTTCCGAACCAGGTATGGCCACTACGAGTTTTTGGTTATGCCCTTTAAATTGACCAATGCACTAGCAACGTTTATGGACCTAATGAATAGGGTATTCCACTAGTATTTGGACCAATTTGTTGTTGTTTTCATTGATGATATTCTGGTCTATTCAAATAGTTTTGAGGATCATGAAAATCATCTGAGGATGGTGTTATAGGTGTTGAGAGAAAAGAAGTTGTATGCTAAGTTTAAGAAATGTGAATTCTGCCTGAGGGAAGTTACGTTCCTTGGACATGTGATCTTCAGGGATGGTATTTTGGTAAATCTGATCAAGATAGAAGTGGTGGTGAATTAGACGAGACTAAGGAATGTTCAGGAGATCCGAAGTTTCTTGGGTCTAGCAGGATACTACCGGTGGTTTGTAGAGGGTTTTTCCAAATTATCAGGTGATGCCTCTATATCAGTGGTGGTGATGCAACATCAAATTGGAATGGATTTGGAAAGGCTTGGATAGAGCTGGTAAAGGGAGATCACCAGGCATTTATTACTAGTATGGTACTTCAACCAACTTCGTTGGAGAAAATTAAGATCGCTTATATGCAAGATACAAAATTAATGAAGATCACAGATAAAGTACAAAGTGGACAAGGAGCCCATTTTACTATTTCATATGATGATGCTCTGAGGTTTGGTACCAAACTGTGCATACCTGCAGATAGTGAAATTAAAAGAACCATCTTGGAGGAGGCGCATCCATCCTTGTATACAGTGCACCTAGGAAGCACTAAAATATACAGGGATCTTTGGGAATCCTTTTGGTGGAGTAATATGAAAAAAGAGATAGCTGAGTACGTAGAGCAGTGTTTGACGCACCAACAAGTAAAAGCTGAGCACCAAAGATCGGCGGGACAATTACAACCGCTCTACATTCCTGAGTGGAAACGGGAATATATTTCTATGAATTTTGTTACAGAATTGCTGCTAGCACTCATGGTTAGGATGCTATCTGGGTAGTCGTAGACCGGTTGACAAAGACTGCCCACTTTCTTCCCATCAAAGTTAGCTACTCCATGAATAGGTTGGCAGATATATATAGGAGATAGTGAGACTACATAGAGTGCATGTGTCTATCGTTTCTGACCGAAACCCACGATTCACATCGCAGTTTTGAAAAAATTTGCAAAGAGCCATAGGTACACAGCTGACATTTAGTACGACCTTTCATCCTCAGACTGATAGACAGACGGAGAGGACGATTTAAATACTATAGGGTATGTTACGAGCCTGTGTATTAGATTTTGGTGGTAGGTGGATCCAGTACATGCCACTAGTTGAATTTTCTTATAATAATAGTTACTAGGCTACCATTGGGATGGTGCCATATGAGGCGTTATATGGTAGGAGATGCCGATCACCTGTTATATTGGTATGAAACTGGTGAAAGATAGATTTTGGGGCTGGAGATGGTTCAGCAAACTTCAGAGAAAATCAAACTCATCAGAGATAGAATTCGAACAGCTCAGAGTCGGCCGAAAAGTTATGCAGATATTCGCCAGTAAGAGTTGGAATTTGGTGTAGGAGATCATGTATTTTTAAAAATTGCACCTATAAAAGGGGTGATGAGGTTTGGGAGGAAAGGTAAGCTGAGGCCTAGGTACATTGGACCATTCGAGATACTTGAAAAGTGGGTCTGGTTGCCTATAGGATAGCCTTACCTTTAGTTCTATATAGAATTCATAACATGTTTCACGTATTGATGTTGAGGAAATACGTCCCGGATCCCTCCCATGTTATTAGTTATAAGGCACTGGAGCTTGGTGATGCCTTATCTTATGAAAAAGTTCCTGTACAGATTTTAGATCGAAAAGAACAGAAGTTACGCACAAAAAGGATTCCACTAGTAAAAGTATTATGGCGCAACCATGCAGTTGAGGAGGTTTCGTGGGAATAAGAGAAACAAACGCGTCAGCGATATCCACATTTATTCAGTGGAGATCAGAGATGAGATATTAAGAGTAAAATAACTAACAGTGTATATATTGTTGACTTGTATAGTATAAGGTAGAGTAGTTAGTATTTTTGGTTTTAGGTTATAAATGGTTTTAGGAGGGTTTTCTTTTTCTTTAAATGAGTGTAATCTCCCAGAACTCTTTCTTGTAACCACGGTATTCCTCCGCCATAAGTGAGGGTAATTAATAAAATTGTAGTGTATTTCTTTAAGGTTGGAAATGTGATAAATCACAAATTTCGAGGATGAAATTTTAATAAGGAGGGGAGAATGTAGAGACCCGGAAAATAGAAATGATAAGAAAATAGAAGAAAAGAGGAAAATGGATTGGTGAGGAGAAAATTGGCGACAATTTTCTGTAGTATAAAGAAAATTGCCAACGGTTTTGTATTTACCACGGGCTGGTTACAAGTGAAACGGTAAAAAGGGGCGGGTTAAAACTCAAACCGTCAACGATTTTGTGAGGGGTGCAAGAAACTGTCGACGGTTTTCTCAGCAGAACTGATTTTATAGGGAACCCCACGAGCTTCATTTGATAAATCAAAATAAAATCTCTCTCTCTCTCTCTCTCTCACACACACACACACATACACACACACACACACACACACACACACAAAACCCTACGGCCCTAGCTCCCATTCTCTCTTCATTTTTGTTCCAATTACAGGCCGTTTTAATGATCATAAGCTACCACGAGGTTCGTGGGGTAATTCTCTACAAATTAACCAAAGCGAATCGTTGAGTTGGAGTTTCGGAGCACCACTCCAAAACCAGGGTAACTAAGGTATTTTAGGATTTAATTGTTAATTTGGAGTATATGGGGTCTAGGAAATGCTAAATGAGAAATATTCTGGGGGGTAGAGTTTATTAATTTAGGGAAAATGTAATTTCAAAGTTTTGAGCTTTGAACGCCGTGGGGCGTGGATTTAGGGTTGTCAGTAGGTTTCTTAGTAAGCCAGGTAAGAGGATAGATTAAGTCGGGTATTTTCAGGAAATTAAATATTGAATACACAGTATTTGATCTAGAAATTTATGTATAAGATTTAGTATAGTTTTTAGGAATACTGATGTTGAACTGAGAAAACTTTGAAAACAGATTTAATATTATTTTGTCAGCAAAATATGTTTTCCCAGGCCAGATAATTTATCACAGAGTAGTACTCATTTGTGTGTGGCATGAGTATAAGTTTTACTATAAATAATGGTATGTCAGAATATTTATAAAGTCACAGCACAAGCATGATTGGAGGACAATTTTTTAAAGAAATTATAAACAGTACAGAAAATTATATTTATAGTATATTATGATTATTCAGCCGGCCCAAATGCTGTGATTATGTATCAGTTTATTATGAAATTATGATATGATAGATTTTATATAGAAATATGAAATGAGATATGTTTCAGTTATATATTATATGAAATGTACTATATGATATCAGAATCCCTAATGAACAACGTCTATTATGAGCACGGTATCATAACTAGTTAGCCAGATTAGACATTGTAACCCCTGTGTGCTGACTTGAGAAGTGTTACGAAGAGTAGGATGGATGGACCAGGTTGGTGTTAGCTGATAGTGTAACCCCTGCGTGCCTACTTGAGAAGTGTTGCGGAGAGTAGGATGGGCAGACCAGGTTGGTGATAGCCGAGAGTGCAACCACACTATTTAGAAAGTGTTGGGTCAGAGGCCGATTAGTCCCAAAGTGTTGAGAATAGTAGGATACCCACTGTGTGCCAACCTGAGAAGTGTTGCGGAGAGTAGGATGGGCGGACCAGGTTGGTGATAGCCAAGAGTGCAACCACATTATTTAGAAAGTGTTGGGTCAGAAGCCGATTAGTCCCGAAGTGTTGAGAATAGTAGGATACCTACTGTGTGCCAACTTGAGAAGTGTTGCGGAGAGTAGGATGGACGGACTAGGTTGGGTGGGCAATCATGTGTAGTTACATCATGTTTGATATAACCTGGTAGGCCAACTAGAGTTAAATCCAGCCCGCGAGCCGCACAACCCTAATCATGCGGGGTTAATTCATGATATACAGTTATCCATTTAGGGCATAATTTCAGTAATATACAGATATAACAGATGTTTTATATGTATATAGAGATTTAGTATGATACAATATGTTATGTTGATTTACGATATATTCAGATTAATACAGAATAGTTTTACTTGACTTGTCAAATGCTAGTTAAATTATGTATAAATTTTCCTTACTTATCAGATACAATTTATCACGAACAATAGATGTTTATAACACAATAGTACTCATGTTTACACTGATATTAGTTTATTTCCCTTACTGAGAGGTGTCTCACCCCAATAATACAAATATTTCAGGAAACCCTGGTAGGTGAGTGGACCAAACTCCGAGATAGAGGAAACTGATAGTGTTACCTTGACTGAAGGGTAAGCAGTTGGGTTGAAATCAAGATGGATTTTTGGGAGTATGACCTAGGGTATTTATGGTTCTTTTTGGGATGTATATGTATTTTTGGTTATAGTAAAACTCTAGTATTGTATATACGGTTGAATAAATCATGGTTTCCGCTGCTTAGCTGTCTTGTATGTATGGACAGGTATATCCCCGACTTCCTTTGGGGTCCAAGTTGATTTAGTGTATGTTTTATGGTATCAGAGTTAATAATAATAATAATTATTATTATTATTGTTGTTGTTGTTGTTGTTGTTGTTCTTATTATTATTATTATTATTATGTGAGAAAAAAAATATAGTAGAATTTTTGGGGCTTTACAGGTACTCTACTCTTCTCAGGCCCAATCGACTATTCAACCATCAACACTCTTAGAATAGTGTGGTTGCACTAACATATCATAATAGCAATGTTACCGTGCTCTTGACATGTTTGGTCCATCATGGTTCTTATACCATATATTACCATTTATAACATAAAACAGTAACATGATCACATTTCAAAATTCAGTATAAAACATGTCATATTCACGAGTCCCTATAAATCCTGTCATAATTGTTATTTCATATCTCAGTATAAAACAGTCATATCATAATCGGTATAAAATCGTTATATCATAATTGTCATATCATGTCTCAGAATAAAACTGTTATATCATAATCGGTATAAAACCGTCATATCATAATTGTCATATCGTATCTTAGTATAAAACTGTCATATCATACTTATTCCTCATGCCACACAATTTGAGTGACAATTTATAATGTAAATAACTGCCTAGAAAAAATTATATTTCGCTGAAAACAAAGGTATGATCATCTCCATAATTCTATAAAACTCAAAATACATGTTTAATAAGAAAAGTGAAATGATTACCCTACTCACTTTAGTTTTTCCCAAATACATATATAATAATCCATATCACGTACAATATCCATCTGCCTTAATATTCAGAAAAATCATATATGATATTCATGTAATTACATACTCCTTTTTAATCGGTTTAATTTTCAAAAATAACTAACATAATCTATTTCCCTTACCTTATCCCTGGAGTGGTGTCTAGGATGCTCAAACGACGAATCCACTCTAATTAAAACACTGAGAATTAGAGCTAGGACCCTGTAATGATGTTTTTTCTTCAATTTGGTTGAGAATTTGAACAGAAATTAAAAAGAGAGAGAGAGAGAGAGAGAGAGAGAGAGAGAGAGAGAGAGAGGATTCACAGCCCTAGAAAGAGAGAGAAGATTTCCCAAAAAAAATAAAGAACTAAAGTCCTATTTATAGGCTACTATCCCAGACAAAGCCGTCAACGGTTTCCCTTAAACTGTCAACGATTTGGTTTTTAACCAAACCGTTTTACCATATTTTTATTTTAGTGTCACTCGGTAAATCAAAATCATCGACGATTTTTCCTGAACTTACCAAACCGTTGACGATTTGGTCCTACATCAAACCAATTTTTCCTTATTATATTATTATTATTATTATTATTATTATTATTATTATTATTATTATTTTTCAGGGTCTCAATACATGGGATGCATGACTGGATTTTTCGAATGCCATTAGATTTTCCAAATGGCTTCCTCTCTCATTTGTGGGATTTTCAGCTCCTCATTTATTTGTTATTCTATTTTTTGTTTTATTTATTTATCTTTATGGAATGGTTAATCTAAGAAGAATTCAAATTTGTCCCTTGCAGAAAATGGATTCTACGACAAAGCGAGAGAAGCCTCTCGAATCTCAAGGCTACACGAGAGTATCAAAAATGAAAATGTTGAACAAAACTTTGTTGCCTTCTCTAGATCATTTGAAACAATCTTCAGTGATGGAGCTACAGTCTCTGATGACGGAAAGTGCTACTCCAACATAGGTTTAAGCAAAGTCGCCTTTTCCTTTTCCGGTTTTCGAAGGTACGAGGGTGGCATGGAAGTTCAAAGAAGCTTGTGAGGGGAAGTCTTCACTTAAGGTAGATGCATACAAATGCAACAATTTTATTGTCGAATTAGCGTAGAACCCAGTAGATGGAGTAGCTAAAGATGATAATGAGAAGCAGCGTCAGTTGTTGTATTATTGCATGACTGATGGGATTGGAGGTGTCCTCGAACTCCAGCCCCAAAACTACGAAGGAAGTTGAACTACGAAAGCTTGGAGTCCAAGTTTCTCTTTGATGATGGTGAATAAGGGTGGCAAAACGGGTCGGAACCCGGTGAGTGACCCGTCTGTTTAAATTGGATTCAAGTTTAGTAGAAGGTGACCCGTTTATAAAGGGGTCAATCTGAACTCAGCCTGTTTAATAAATGGGTTAGGTGGGTTTGGGTTGGGTACTCGCCGGGTGACCCGTTTAATTTGACATATATATTACATTAAAAAAATATTAATTAAAAAGATCTACGATTTTCTATAGTTTATGTTTTTTTTGTTAAGATATTAATAAATAAAATAAAAGAGTGTTGTTTTTTTTTTTTTAAATACCTCATTTTATATGAAATGTTTTAAAAAATAAAAAATAAATAAATTATACTTTTAAATGGGTACTTAATGGATACTCGTTAATGACTGGTTTATTAAATGGGTGGATTTGAGTTTATACGTTAGTCACCCGTTAGTAGATGAGTCAATTCAAATTCAAACTTGGTTAACCTTACTTATTAACGAGCTGTCCAAACTCGACTCGCTAACCTGTTTTGCCACCCCTGATGGGGGAGGAAAAACTTGATTTAAAATCACTTGATCGTCTAATGATTTTTGCTTAAAAAAATGCTGATTCAACCAAAGATTTTTTCGGACACATCAATATGGAAAAAAAGTTTGGTTTGCATTGTTTTTAAATAAATTTTAATAAAAAATGTTGAAATAGGAAAAACTCCTACATAAGCATGGAATCGGATATATTCCGCAAACACCTTTTCCTCTGTCGTTTTATTTATTTATTTTAATAATTTAAAATTTAAGATAAGAAATTCCCTATTCATCAGTGGAAAAAAAAAAACAATTAGCACAGGTCCAATAAATTTATGCCACGTCATCTGAGAATGACCCAGAACCTTCGACCGGCAAAATAACAACCCCGCCAGATCACGATCAAGAAGGACCAGGTCAGATCGGAAACTAGCGAACTGTACCAGAATGCTGCACTGTAGGGATTAGAACCGTAGGTTTACAACGACCGACACAGGTCACACTCGGACACACCGTAAACCTTCTCGTGGCATTTTTGCCGGGAAGAAACCCGTCGCTCCGACCGTCGGCGAATCGTTGTCTGAACGTGGTTTTCCCTCCCTCCCAACGCCGGACTCTTCCTGCGGTGTGATTGTCGAGAGTTTTTGAAGTTGGATGCGTTTCTTTGAAATCTGGAATTTGAGTTTCTGCGGGAGTGTTCTTGAGGAAGTGTTCTTTTTCTTTCCGGAGCTTGTTTTTGGGGATTAGCTTGTTGGTGATGGAGGTTCTTGAGCTTTGGTTGGTGTTTCTTTAACGAAGTCTAGGTTTATTTCATTTTTCGTTTTTTTTCTCAAAGCCTTTCGGCAGGAGGAAGAGGGCGGGAAGTATTGAATGGCGGTAGAGTATAAATGTTGCGGGTCGGAGTTTTTCATTCACATAGCAATAATTGTGTTATTGGTTATGTTTGCTGGCATGATGTCTGGGCTTACTTTGGGACTCATGTCGATGAGCCTCGTGGATCTTGAAGTTCTGGCGAGGTCTGGAACCCCCAAAGATCGAAAGCATGCCGGTATTTAATATGTATTTGCTTTTTGTTCCTAATGCATTTTCGCTGAATTGTGAAAGTTGTTTCTGTGAATGGAGTCTAATCATATGCTTAACGGTTTTATTTCTATATTCATTTGCAATCTTTCGTATTAACTATTAATTATCATTTAGAATGTTTCTCGCGGAGATTGAATAATTTTCTGGAATTTTACCTGGTGTCGTGTGGACGAACTCATTGTGGTTCGTGCAAGGAAATGGTAGTTCTTTTCGCATTAAAATGATGGTTTAAAGTTAAATTGATCGTTTTATGAAACTTTGAAGCTGGGGCTGTGACTTTCAGCGATGGTCTCCATTCCTCTAGTGATCTGCTTACTAGTGATGGTTTATAATTTGGATTTAAATCTTTGCTTGAAATACAATGGAATTTGTAGTATGGAAAAGATAGAAAAATAAGCTTTATTTCATGGGTTTTGAAGGCCATTGTGCAGTTCTCCTCCCCTGGTTTGGTGTGGCCTAGGGGTTGGAAGGGCTTGTCCAGGTAGAAGCTCCAGTTACCCACCCACACCCCTCCCCCTCCCCCTCCCCCTCCAATTGTTTTGTTAGTCTCATTTCTTATTGGTTAGTTCTGAGTTTTATTTTGTGAGGCCTTCTTTTTTTAAAAATATTTTGTTGATGAATGTAGACTTTTTTACGTGATGAAAAAGTAGCATGTTTTAACAGTTAATGGGAACCAATATGTCTAAAAACCACAAGAACAAAGTCTTATTATTTTAACAGTTAAAGCTAGAGCAGTTAGTAACTAGCATTGGAAAGTTTATAATTGCAAGAAACCTTGTACAAAAATGTAAATAGTCTGATGTCACCCAAGTGAATGTCTGCACTTTAATAGTCACTCTGCTGCATTTTCTCCATTTTAACAGTTCAGAGATAAGGATTTGGTCTTTCTCAGGAATTATATATGAGCTCCTTATCCCTTCCTATATTGCATTTGGTTATGTTTACTATTTTATAATTGTCCACTTGCAGCTTCCTTTCACCCTTCTGAATTGTTTAAAATTCCTATTTTCCACAATATTTTGTATAAATTTAATTTGTAAGTATTTTATGATGTTTATAAGGGGAAACTTTGGTAGTTGAGCTTAAGGGTTGATATACATTGTTAGCCCACAATAAGCTTTTAGGTCAAATTGTTATCAAACATGTCTAGTTGATAATAGTTATGCCTGATATACTTCACTCTATCACTTTCTTACCACATTTGTTTATGGTTCCTAATTTATAACTAGCCACTTACTACCTTCTTTCACTCTTTGAATTGTTTAAAATTCCTACTACCACTATTTTGTATGAAAGAGAAGAATCAAGAAACACTAAATGAAGTGTGATTCTCCACACCCGTAATCCCTGTTGTGTATAATATTTATAGTAATTAATGCATTGTACAACGATATGAAGAGGAGGCTTGCTGCAGCAGTAAGACTTGTTGCCATGTGACCTAGAGGTTAGGGTTTGAGACAAAAAAATAACAACAAAAAACCAAGCCTTAAGTCCCGTTAGGTGGGTTAGGCTACATGAATCCTGTTTTTGCTAATTCACACAATTTGAATGTCAAGTTCAATGTGTGTAGTGTGAGCATGATGAGCCAAATTGTTGCCATGTGACCTAGAGGTTAGGGTTTGAGAGAAAAAATAACAACAAAAAACCAAGCCTAAAGTCCCATTAGGTGGGTTAGGCTACATGAATCCTGTTTTTGCTAATTCACACAAATTGAATGTCAAGTTCAATGTGTGTAGTGTGAGCATGATGAGCCAAATTTTCTGTTGAATAAATGGTAGCCAAGTTATCACACATGATGACAGGAGCACAGGAAAGGGAAAGGTGCTGTTCACAAAGAAGGTTTTGAACCCAGCATAACCCAGCTGCAGTGTGAGCTTGAAAGGGTGACAACATTTTGCTTCTGTGCAGTCAAAGTGTCAAAGTGTAAGACTGCTTCGAAAAAACTCAATGACCTATTATAGATCTGGGATCATTGGCATTCTAGCCCAATTGGAGTCAGTGTGCTTGAAGAGCAAAATTGTTAGATGGCTGAAGATGTAAGCCAGAGTGAGTGGTGCTGTGGATACGGTAGGAGACACTAGAGGGTGCACTTCACTGCTTTCCTGTTGTGCAAAGAGTACACCTGTTGCCTGCTGCTTCTCTTCTTCTTCTTCTTCTTCTTCTTCTGCTGCTGCTGCTGCTGCTGCTGCTTGCGTCCTGCTGCCTGCTGCTTCTCTTCTCTTCTTCTTCTTCTTCTTCTTCTTCTTCCTGCTGCTGCTGCTGCTTGCGTCCTGCTGCCTGCTGCTTCTCTTCTCTTCTTCTTCTTCTTCTTCTTCTTCCTGCTGCATGCTTGCTGCGTGCTGCTGACTGCTGACTGCTGCCTGCTCTTTTTCTTCTTCTTTTTCTTCTTTATATGTAAGCTTACTGTTTTTTAATTTATAATATTTAGTTTAATTAATGTAAGCTTATAAATTATAACTAATAACATAATATTTATTTTTTTTTACAGAAATTTAGCTACTGTTTTTTAATTTATAATATTAAGTTTAATTAATGTAAGCTTACAAATTATAACTAATACATAATATTTATTTTTTTTTACAGAAATTTAGCTACTGTTTTGTTAATTTATAATATTTAGTTTAATTAATGTAAGTTTATAAATTATAACTAATACATAATATTTATTCTTTTTATTGAAATTTAGCTACTGTTTTTTAATTTGTTTGGAAATGCATTATGTAAGTCTTAAATTTTAAATATATGATGCATTGTTTTTTCAGTTAGGATACGGGATACCAAGTCTAAAATCTTAAATGGATTCTAGTTCTGGATGTGAGGCCTCGGCAAAGAAAGATCCCGCATGGAAGTATGCACATTTGGAGGATAAAAAAAATAGAAATAATTTGACTTGCAATTTTTGTGCTAAAGTCACAAGGGGAGGAATATTTCGGGCAAAACAACACATTGTCGAAGGATTTCGAAATGTGAAAGAATGTTCTAAGTACCCTGCTCATGTACGTGAGGAGATTAAAGAGTATATGTTGAAGAAAGATATGGAAAAGGAGGAAAATGAGTTATTGCCCGACTTTGATGATATAGATCAATACGGTGAAGATGAAGAAGATGAAGTTCAAGAAATTGACATTCGTGGCAAGAGAGTGTTTACTAGTGATGGAAGTAAAAGATCATACCAATCCAACTTGAAGAAACCAAAACAGAAGGGGCCTATAGACTTGTTTTTCACTCCCGATCCAAAGAAAGCGGTTCAAGTTAGGAAAGAAGGGAAGATGAAGCAAACATCAATAAATGAAGCATGCAAGAAAGAACTAAGAAAAAAGGCAATGGGAGATTTTGTTAGGTGGATGTATGATGCTGGGATACCATTTAATGCTGTACGCTTGAGCAGCTTTGCAGTGGCACTTGAATCGATTGGACAATATGGTCCTGGAATAAAGCCACTTAGCTATCATGAAGTGAGAGTTCCTTACCTAAAGGAGGAAGTTAGTCGAATGAAAGAGTTGTTGAAGGTCCATAAGGAGGAATGGACAAAATATGGCTGCTCAATTATGTCTGATGGTTGGAGAGATTCAGCTAATAAGGACATAATCAACTTTTTAGTGAACTCTCCAAGGGGATCAGTATTCATCAAGTCTATTGATGCTTCTAATATTGTCAAGAATGTAGATAGAATGTATAGATTACTTGATGAGATGGTCGAGGAAATTGGAGAATCAAATGTAATTCAAGTGGTAACTGACAATGCGTCAAACTATGTTGTAGCAGGTAAGAACTTATTTTTAGAACTACTTTCTATAGTGTATATATTGTTTATTTTAATATTTTAATGGTTTCATTCCTTGATTTTTCAACAGGGAGATTGTTGGAAGCAAAGAGGCCACATTTATATTGGACACCGTGTGCTGCTCATTGCATTGATTTAATTTTGGAGGATATTGGGAAGATGCCTTCAATTCATGCAACTTTGAAAAGGGCAATTTTTTTGAATGGCTATATCTATAATCGTGTTGGTGTTGTCAACTTGATGAGATAGTGCACTGGAGGAAAGGAGTTACTAAGACCTGCAGTTACAAGATTTGCAACTGCCTTCATCACCCTTCGTTCAATCCATCTTCAAAAGAACAACTTGAGGAGGATGTTTACTTCTGAGGATTGGAATACTACTAAATGGGCAAAGGAGGTGGCTGGCAAAAGAGCCACTACTATTGTTTTGATGCCTACTTTTTGGAGTACCATCGTCTATGCTCTTAAGTTAACAGGTCCACTTATTCGTGTACTCCGTTTGGTTGATGGGGAAAAGAAGCCTGCAATGGGATACATTTATGAAGCAATAGATAGGGCTAAGGATGCCATAGCTAAGGCTTTTGTTGAGAGAGAGGATAAATTCAAGGAGGCATTTGAAATTATTGATACGAGGTGGGGATGTCAACTCCATCAACCGTTGCATGCAGCTGCACACTACTTGAATCCAAAATTTTTCTATTCAAACCCCAACATTTTGCAAGATGAAGAAATTATGTCGGGTTTGTACAAATGTATTGGAAGGTTACTGCCAACTATTGAAATGCAAGATAAAGTTTCAAATGAGTTGGAAAAATACAATGCCGCTAGTGGCGTCTTTGGAATTAGTTTGGCAGTGAGACAAAGGAAGACAAAAGCACCAGGTAAAGTGGCATTTGTACTACCTCTTCATTTTTGAAAATTATTTTTGCTATTTACCTAGTAGGTATTCATTTAAAATTTATTTTATAACAGCGCAATGGTGGATGGCATATGGATCAACAACTCCAAACTTGCAAAAGTTTGCTGTGAAAATTCTTAGCCTCACGTGTAGTGCTACCAGCTGCGAAAGAAATTGGAGCATATTCCAACATGTAAGTCGTTAGTATATCATGGATTAATTATTAAAGAACAAGAACTACCAAATATACTGCTTTTTAGAATCATTATTAACCATATTACTTTAAACTTTTTGCAGCTTCATAGCAAAAGGAGAAATAGGCTATCCCAGCAACGCTTGAATGATTTGGTATTTGTGAAATATAATCGAACTTTGAGGCGTTAATACGACAAACGTGACACCATTGATCCCATCCTCCTAAAGGACATTGATGATAGTAATGAGTGGTTGATTGGTAGGATGGATGGTGATTCTGATGAGGATGATGAACTTGTGTTTGAAGATGATAATTTGACTTGGGATTCTGTTGCTAGAGCTGCTAGACTAAATAACCTCCCGCATCACACTAGATCAAGAATAAGTACAAATATGCCATCATCATCTAAAGGAAGAGGAAGGGCTTCATCTAGTAGTGCAACCAGTGCTAGGGGTCCGACCACAATGTTGGAACTTGTAGATGAGGATGAAATCCAAGTGGATAGTGCAGAGGAGACGGAAGAGGAAAAAGATGTTGGAGAAAACAGTTCTGATGATGAAGAGGAAGATGATGATATCTTCACTGACTCAGTTGATGATGAGTGATGAGTGATGATTGAGGAGGATTTTTAGATTTTATATTTTGAAATCTTTTATTGTACTCTTTTCTTTTGATGTTGAACTATGTTGAATTGTTGATACTTTTGGGCTTCGTCTTGGCAATTTTATTAAATTTCCAATTTTTTTATTGAGTGTTTTGGCATTTTAAATTCTAATATCACTAGATATTCATATGTTCATATATAAATTACCCCAAATAGATATTTTACACCATTTTAATAGCCTCGTGCGCTTTCGCCTCGCGCCTCGGCTTCAAAGACCCTTTGTGCCTCAGCTCGCCTTGCGCCTCTGACTACTATGATTGAAACAGAACGTGCAATGTAGCAACCAATGATAAACAATACATTAACAATCAATCACAAAGAGAATAAAGGAAAGCAATAAAATCACACGACATAAGAATTTACGTGGTTCGACAATGTGCCTACGTCCACGAGAGCAAGTGGCTGATTTTCACTATCGTTTCAAATAAGGGTTACAAAAAAATGTTTATATGCTAACCCTATGCGTGTAAAAGGCTTAGAAATTATCTAAATTACTCCTGTAGTAATCCCAGAGGAAAATCCTCAATCTACTGATCTTCTCAATTCAAATCCCGTAAACAGTGCCAAACAATACCTTTGACGGTTTCAGCAAACCGTCGATGGTTTAATGCTTAGCCAGAAACCTGAAGATTGAAACTATCGACGGTTATCTCTTGAGAGCAAACCGTTGACCCAACTGTTGACGCTCAGCTTTGTTCTTACTTCACCTTACTTTCCTTGAGCATGTATTCCACTCAATATGAGCCACATACTCCAAAAATCTCTACCTTGGCGAATATTCATCCCTTAGGAGAAATACGAAAGCATACTTGTAGCTCCACCCGAGACAGTAGATTGGGATGCCTCCCATCTAGCATTTAGAGACGTTAATCAAGTCCAAGCAATGCTTGAACTTGTCCATTGTAATAGACTTTGTCAACATATCAGCTGCATTTTCAAACATGTGAACTTTGTCAAGTAGTAGTTCACCAGAAGCAACCAGTTCCTTGATCTTGTGAAATCGCACATTTATGTGCTTTGTCCTCGCATGATACACCTGGTTGGTACTCTGACTATCACAACGCAGCTGAACACCACCTTGTTGGATACCCAGCTCCTTGACCAATCCTGTAAGCCACAATGCTTCTTTGGCAGCCTCAGCCACTGCCATGTACTTCGATCCAGTAGTAGATAAAGCAACGAGTGACTGCACCATAGAGCTCCAATAAATAGGTCCTCCTACAAGAGTGAATACGTACCCTGTGGTAGACCTCCTATCATCCAAGTCCTCTGCGTAGTCAGCATCCACATAACCTACCAGTGATGGATCACTCTGTTGTCTACTGAACATAATGTCATAGCTTGTTGTACTCTTCAAGTATCTGAGAATCCACTTGACTACGTCCCAATATTGTTGACCTAGATTCAAAAAGAACTTGCTCACCACACTGACAGCGTGTGCCAGGTCTAGTCTTGTACATACATACATCAGACACCCCACTGCACTAGCATAGGGGACCTTTGACATGTCACGAACCTCATTGTCTATCTTTGGGCATTGGGCGGTAGACAGCCTAAAATGATTCGCAAATGGTATACTTATCGGTTTAGCATTAGCCATGTGAAACCTCTCCAACACCTTTTCCACATAGCTGGCCTGAGATAACCACAATCTCCCTGCAGCTCTTTCCTTGCATATCTCCATCCCAAGAATCCTCTTGGCCGCACTCAAGTCTTTCATGTCAAACTCTTTACTCAACAGAGTCTTCAACTGATTTACCTCAATTATGTTCCTTGCAGCAATCAACATGTCATCAACATAAAGCAATAGAAATATGAGTAAACCGTCCTCAAGACTCCTCACATAGACGCAGTAATCGTACTCACACCTCCTGTAGCCAATACAGATCATGTAGGAGTCAAACCATTTGTACCATTGCTTCGGAGATTGCTTTAGCCCGTAAAGTGACTTCCTTAGTTTACAAACCAAGTGCTCCTGTCTAGGTTGGCAAAACCCTTCTGGCTGTGACATGTAAATTAGCTCCTCCAAATCACCATGGAGAAACACTGTCTTTACGTCCATTTGCTCCAAATGCATGTCGTAATGCACCACCAATCCCAACACTACTCTGATGGAAGTGTGTCTCACCACAGGGGAGAAGATTTCATCATAATCAACTTCTTTCCTCTGCGAGTATCCCTTTGCTACTAACTGAGTCTTGAACTTCTCTCTCTTTTTTTCAAGAAAGTGCTTCTTTCTTCCTGTACACCCACTTGCAGCCTATTGCCCTCTTCCCTGCTGGAAGCTCCACCAAATCCCATGTTTGGTTCTTATGCAATGATTCCATCTCTTCCATCATAGTGCCTATCCAACTACTTTTCTCCTGGCTATGCAATGCCTCTTGAAAGGTAGTAGGATCCCCGCTGCTAGTGATAAGTGCATAAGATACTAGATCATCAAAATCGTACGTGGGCGGTGGCTGGACAATGCGTCTGGGTCTATCTACGGCTATACTACGATGCCGTTGTTGGTCTCTCGAGCTAGAACTCCCTGCATCCTGACCATTGTCATCTCCACCTTGAGTCTCTAACTCCACCTGCACCACATGCTCATTGCTGCTGCAGTTTTTTGGCACTTGTTTCTCTTCTTTTTCGTGAGTACGCTGCAACATGGCTTTCTTATCAAAAACCATGCCTCTACCGATCACCACTTTGTTTGCCACCGGATCCCACAATCTTGAATCCTTTCACCCCTTTCTAATATCCCAGAAAGATGCACCGTCTAGACTTTGCCTCAAGCTTTCATCTCTCCTAACTGGGAACGTGCACATAGTGCACATAGGCTGGACACTCAAATACTCTCAAACCATAGTATTCTACCTCATTACTTGTCCACACCTTCTTAGCAACTTTCCCATCTTGTGATGCCCTTGGTAATCAATTAACCAAGCAGCTCGCCATACTCACCGCCTTGGCCCAAAAATTCTTAGCGAGCCCTGCATTCATTCTGAGACACCGAACCCTTTTAGTTAGGGTTCAGTTCATCATTTCTGCCACATCATTTTGTTGTGGTGTCTTGCATGTTGTAAAATGTCTCTTTATGCCATGCTTCTCGTAGAATTCTCTGAAGCTCGAATTTGTGTATTTAGTGCCATTGTTTGACTCGAGGCATTTAATCTTTCTCTCGGTCTGGTTTTCCATCTCAGCTTTTCACAATTTAAACTTGGAAAACGTCTCTGACTTGTGCCACATGAAGTACAACCCGACCTTTCGTGAGTAATCATCAATAAAATTCACGAAGTACATATGCTCTCCTTGTGATGTTACTCTCACCAGTCCCCAAACATCTGAATGAATGTTATCGAGGATTCCCTCCGTCTTGTGCGTGGTTGCCACGAACTGGACCCTATTCTATTTCCCAAGCACACAGTACCTGTAGAAATCCAGTTTGCATGATTTGACCCCCTTCAAAAGATTTCTCTTATGAAGCTCCTTCATTCCACGCTCACCTATATGCCCTAACCACATATGCCACAAGAGAGTGCCATCTGACTCGGACTCTGCAGCTGGAGCTCGACCTACAACTCTAGTACCTAGCAGTGTATAGATATTTCCCAGTACTTTTTGCCCCTTCATCATAGTCAGAACACCCTTACTTTCCTTCATTACCCCGCTTTCAGACTTGTAACTAAAGCCGATACAATCTAAAGTGCCTAATGAAATCAAATTCTTCCTTAACTCTGGTATATGCCTGACATAACGTCTTCACCACACCATCATACATTTTGATTCTGATGTTCCCTATTTCGACAACTTTGCGTGAAGCATCGTTTTCCATTAGAACAGAACCAAAATTCACCAATCTGTAAGTGGTGAACTAGTCTTTGTTGGGCGTCATGTGATTAGAGCACGTCGAATCTAAGATCCAAGAATCCGTGAGACCATATGAACCAGATGAAACTGAGAGCATATCACCATCATCGCTCTCAGAGTCTCCATCTTCCACTACATTCGCCGTGTTTAATGACCTTCTTTGTTTTCAGCATTCCCCTTCTTCCTCTCTGGACAAGCCGGTTTTATGTGTCCCTTTTTTCCGCACTTAAATCACTGTACATCCTTCCTCTTCCTGGAATTGGACCAAGCCTTATTGTCACTTGGTTCGCTCCGGAACTTGCTTCTCCCACGATCTTGATTACCTTTCACCACAAGTCCTTCACCTTGAGAATTCTCATTGCTGATCTTCTTCCTCTGATGGAAACTCAACAGGGCACTCGTGATATCCTCCAACTTTAGAGTTTCTTTCCCCTATATCAAAGTCCTAACCAGATTCTAATACGTTGGAGACGTAGGAAGGGAATTCAGCAACATCAACGCCTTGTTCTCTTCCTCAAACTTCACATCAACCTGCTTTAGATCACTAATGATCTGATTGAATACATTGATGTTTTGATTTAGATCTGAACCCTCTGCCATCTTAAGCCAATATAGTTTTTGTTTAAGATACAACTTGTTCGTCAAGGACTTGGACATGTGCTAGCTCTCTAGTTTTAGCTAAACTGCTGCCGGCGATTCCTCATCCATGACATGATACATCACGTCATCGGCTAGACAAAGCCTGATAGCGGCCATAGCCTTTGCTTCCAACTCCTTAAAATGCATGTGGTATATGTCTTCTGGCTGTTTTCTGTATAGTGCCTTCACCATACTTTGCTGCACCAACAAGTCCTTAACCTTCCTTTACCAGTGTCTGAAATTTCTCGTTCCATCGAACTTAACAACATCGAACTTCGTAGAAGAAATCCCAACCATTGCAACCAATAGCTCTGATACCAATTTGTTGTGCAAAGTGTATACCAATGCGCAATAGAAACACAAATTGAATCGGAACGTGCAATGCAGCAACCAACGATGAACAATACGTAAATAATCAATCACAAAGAGAATAAAGGAAAGCAATAAAATCACACGACACAAGAATTTACGTGGTTTGACAATGTGCCTACATCCACAAGAGCAAGCGGCTGATTTTCACTATCGTTTCAAACAGGAGTTACAAAAAAAATGTTATATGCTAATTCTATGCATGCAGAAGGCTTAAAAATGATCTAAAGTACTATTGTAGTAATCCCTAGAGGAAAATCTTTTGAAATCCCCAATCTACTGATCTTCCCAATTCAAATCCCATAAATAGCGCCGAACAATACCGTTGACGGTTTCCCTGTAGCTCAGCTTCCTTTTTCTGGCTTTCCTTGAGCATGTATTCCACTCAATATGAGCCACATACTCCAACATTTCCGGTGCACAATTTGTTAACCATAGAGGCAGTCTCAAGCTGGGTTATAGTCACTTAGTCTAAAGCCCCGACCCAACTTGATAAAGTGGGATTGGAGAAGGCTTCACCAACAGACTTGGAAAAAGTATTAAGTAGCCATAGATGTTGTATAGGCTTTAGCTTCATGCATTTTTTACTGAAGAAAGAAGATCAAAATTGTGTGTGCTCACATGCACATGTGTGTGGTAAAAGAAGTCCAATTTTACCTCGACTACCTCTATGACCAAAAATAATGAAGGGCACCGAGATCTTTTGTGTGTAAAAACTGCCTGTGGTTTATGAATTAAGTCAGAAATGGTTCAAGGTGAGTTGCTGGTAACCAGAATCATCCATGTAGATAAGAACAAGCATGTTCATTTCAGAGCCGAAGCAAATAAATAGGGAAGTATTACTTTTGAAGATTTTGGTAAGAGGAAAGATGGGGGAAGTTTTGTGGCTTTGCACTGTTCTGGCTATTGTTTGGTGCATTTGGCTGGAAAGAAATGCTAGAGTCTTGAGCAGAGTAATCTTCCTTGCATACCGCTGGCACTCAGAAAATGAATTCTTCTATCATGTTTCTTTGGAAGACTTGCAGCAGGATTGATTGGCGTTACTTTATTAGCATTGTTTTGTATTTACTTTCGTTTTGTTTTGCTGTTTTTCCATTTTATGATAAGGAGGATATCTTGTTAACACAATTGTTTTTTATTTTTTTATTTTTTAGTTTTTTTTATTATTATTTTGTTTTTCTGTTCCTTGTTTTACTTCTTTATTCCTTTGTTCTAATTGAAAAATCTCCAGGAGAAATGCATATTTGAAATTTAATTACCCAATCTTTCAAAGCTGTAATGGAGAGAATAATGTGAATAGTTGTAGGCTTGACAATGGGGCTGAATGTCTCCGTATACTGAAAGATTTCTTCCTGATTAAATTATTTACTGAAGAGGCGCACCTTGTAGCAATCAATTGACCTATTGGATTTCTGCATAATATAAAAAACATGTTTATATCCAATCATGTTATAGGGAGAGGATAGAGGCTAGAACCATGTGTCATTAAACATTAGTACATTCCTCATGCATGGCAGCATGCTGATGGGAGCATTTTGAAGCTTGATTGTAGAAGGTAGGGTCAATTATCAAGAGAATTGTGGTAAAAAAAGACTGACGATCACTAACCTGCAAGGCCATGTGTTGATTTGCTTGCGCCTTGGCCTCAGCACCATGGGAATAATGCTGGTAGGCATAGAGGAGGTGGATAAGTCCATATGAATTTGAATCCTCAGGGTCAGAAGAGAGAGGTGGTGGTCAGCGGATGCATGAGATAAAGAAGGTCCAGAGGACTGGGAGCAATGAAAGAGGAAAATTAGTAGAGTGGGCCTTGGCATTGCAGGGAGGAGCCTAAGATTGGACACATTGCAGGGAGGAGTTTAAACTCAAAACGGTAATGGGCGCATGGATGGTGCATAAAGAAATTCAATGGTGAGCAGGCATGAAGGTGGTGTGGAAGTGCTTAATTTCAAGTTGGCGGGGGCACCTGGAGTTGCATGGAGGTTTTTAAGGGTGAGTGGGCGTGTGGAAAACGCCTGGGAGAGCTTAAATTTGAATTGGATGGACTGGAGATAGATGGAGAGTGATTGGGAGATTGATAACTTGACATATTTCGATGGCAGCCTCTACAAAATCTAGCACCAGACAAAAACCAATGAGCCCAAGTGGACCTTGGATAAAGATGGGGACTTTTTTGGTCAAATCCTATTGTAAACATCTTATCTCCCTGACAGAAAACAGCAGCAAGTTTCTTTGGAAACTCATTTGGAAAGCTGCAGCCCCCACAAAGTTGCTTATTTCTCATGGGAGATAACTCTCGGGAAAAAATTTCACCATCGACAACCCCCCCCCCCCTCCCCCCCAAAAAGGGCTTACCTCCCTTTAATAGGTGCTTCTTATGTCTGTAGCAGGTTGAATCAGTTGTGCACATTCTCTTGCGCTGCTCTTGGACTAAAAATTCGGAACTTGGCCATTTCCATGATCAAGCAAAGGCAGGTCATTGCAGGAACTGTGGAGGGTGAATTTTGGGTTTGGAAAGGAATCCATTCCAACCAGGCTAGAAAGAATGCTCTTTCCCTTGTCCTACTGCCATTTTTTGGAGGTGTGGAGGGAAAGAAGCAGTAGAGCCTTTGAAGGAATGGTTTTGCCCCTTCATTTTATCAAGAATTGTTGGATAACTATGATTTCTAATTTGCATAATGGGTTAATTGGGAGGGATATTAATGTAATCCTCGACTTCCTTGACACATTATGATTGTTACTTATATTTTTTGTTATTTTCTTTTTAATTGGGTGGCATCCCCTTGATGCCCATCAATAAACTCTCTTTATTGATAAAAAAATGTGATCAAATTCCCACGGGCAGAATTTATTTTACATGTTGTATTTGATAAGTGCAAATTCCCATATACATCTCTCACAAAGCTCACCCTATCTTACTCCATTCATCAATCCTGATCATCTTGGTTCCTCCTTATAATCTGAAGGCATCTTGACCAGGGGAATATCCTAGAACATCATGATCAATAAGTTCAAGGTGCTGGCTAATAAGGGCATCTTTGTCACAGGCCAGCCTGAAGATAAAAAGGTGTTTTATGCTGAGTGGGAACTTGCCATCCCAGACATCATGTGCAAAAGAATGCATTCTTTCCATTCCCATATGAAAGTAAATGAGAGGAGAATTTTTGCTACTTTATTTATTTATTTTTTGTTGTTTTTTTTTTTTTAAAAGTTGTGTGGCATCCCCTTGATGCCCACCAATAAACTAGAGTTTATTGATAAAAAAAATGTAATCAAATTCCCACAGGCAGAATTTATGTTTCACGTTGTATTTGATGAATGCAAATTCACATATACATCGCTTACAAAGCCCACCCCATCTTCCTCTATTCAACAGTCCTTATCATCTTGGTTCCTCCTTACAATCTGAAGGCATCATAACCAGGGGAATATCCTAGATCATCTGATGACCAATAAGCTTAGGGTGCTGGCTAATAAGGGCATCTTTGTCACAGGCCAGCCTGAAGAAAAAAAGGTATTTTATGCTGAGTTGTGACTTGCCATCCAAGACATCATTCCCAAAAGAACACATTCTCCCCATTCCCCATATGGAAGTAAATGAGAGAATTTTTTCCATCTTCACATCATGAATTTTTGAACACCTACACCATGAGCTCCATCAACTCGTTTGAGGCCCCATTGAAGACCGTATTTGGTAGCAGTGTTTTTCCTCCATCAATGTTGCTTCTTTATCATGAAGCTCTAGCCATTTCCCCAGGAGGGCCTTATTGAAAGGGGGAAAAGATTTGGTCCTAGCCCTCCTTTTTGCGGAGGTTGTTTAACACCCCCCCCCCCCCTGGTTGACTAGATGATATTTAAAATCTTTGCCCATGTTTCCTTGTATGAATCTCCTTTGAATACCTTCCAATCTCTTGGCTACTGAACTGGGGATAGGGGAAAGAGATATAAAATAGACTGGGAGGTTAGATAAAGCGCTTTTAATAGGCTTGAGTTTTCCACGTTTTCCCAGTTAATTCCTTTTCCAACCAGCAAGTTCTCTTTCAAATATTCCAACTATAGGATCCCAAATTCCCTGATCTCTAAACTTGGCTCTGAGAGGGAGAATGAGATAGGTAATAGGAAGAGTGCCAAGCTTACACCTGAGGAGAACGTATCTCAGATTAAGGATTTGCTCAAGGTCATCCTCACAAAAAATGATAGTGTCATCTGCAAAGAAGAGATGGGAGACGAACATATTTGCATTTTTCTTTTTGATGCTAAGCCCCTTGAGCAGGCCACCTTCATTGGCTTTAGTTATCATAAGGATCAACACTTCCATAACATGATAAACAAAAATGAGGAAAGGGATCTGCTTGTCCCAAACCACAAGATGAACAGAAAAAATTTGTAGGGCAGCTGTTAATAAGCACTGAAAAAATGAGGGGGCAGAGATTGGATACATTAATGAGCTAGATAGATGAATCCATAGGGCAGCCATTAATGAGATATATTTAAATTTTGATCATATTATATCCATAAAAGATAAGAATTGAGAAGCTTTGAATGAAGGATGATTCTCCTCACCCATAGTCCGTGTTGTGTATAACATATATAATAATACATAGTAAACAAGATGTCTAGAGATTCAGGGACAAGATAAGAACAGGAAAAATGAAATTTAAAAATCTGAACCGTTATGGATGACAAGGCTTGTCACTGACATGTAGCTACAAATATATTTCATAGGTGTTTTTAGGATATTTCAGGAGAATAGGAAAATTGGCAACTAAATTGTCAAGGCTTGATGTATGCTGTTACTCATAATCTATACATTAAGGGATCATTCGAATCACTTATGCAGAGGTGCTTTTCAAAAAAAAAATGCTGAATTTGTAAGTGCTGAACTGGAAAAGTAATGAAAGTTATAAGTGGTGTTTGGTTGTGTTTAAAATTAGTGGTATTTTAGATACTTACTTTTATCATAGGGTACTATATAATTATTTTTAAACATATTTTAAATTAAAAATATTAATATTTTTTGATTAACAATTTTATTAATAATTATTTTAATCATTTATTATTAAAATTTTAAATATTTAATGTTAAAAAAAATATAAGATTATTATTTTTAATTAATAATGATCTTGTTATTAATGTATACTTGTGACATGTTACTATCGTATCAAATTATGGTAAAAAAATATTATTAATTGAATTTAAAATTTTAATTTATTTAATGTTAATTTAAATATATAAAATAGTTCTTGTTCAATCCAGAATTGAATTGTAATAGCTAATATGTATTTTTAAATATATTTTAAATTAAAATATTAATATATATATATATATATATTTACTGAAAGAGGGCGGCACCTCCTTTTATTTATTAATATGCCCTCACTTTTGGTGGAGGAATACCGTGGTTACAAGACAAGTAAAAGGGAGATTACAGATAATGAAATTAAAACCCTCCCAAAAACAACACCAACAACCAACCAAACCAAGACATCAAATCTAAACGATGCTTACTAAGAAAAAGGCCTAGATAAAATCACAAAAAAAACTTTAAATAAATCAAAATCCACCAAACAAAATTCGAGAGTTGAACTAACAACGAATAGAAGTGAGACCCAACCTATCCATCCGAAGTATACCCTTCAGAGAACATGGTAAAAGATGTTTTTCATAAATTACGTTATTTCCCATTTCTCTTTCTCTAGCAAGAAAATCAGCCACACTATTGCCTTCCCCATATTGATGTATCACCGTGAAGTTCACTTCTTTTAGCTCCGCCACGAGCTCCTCCCAAAAATCCCAAAGATATCACAAGATACATCTACCTTTCCGAAGCCAATCAACTACAATTCGCGAGTCACTTTCAATAATCACATTAAAATAATGAAGTCATTTGCACAAACGAATTCCTTCCCGGATTGCTTTTAATTCCGCACTATTGTTCGTACCATTGCTAAAATATCTTGAAAAAGCCGTTTTTGCAATGCCATGGCAGTCCCGAATAATTCCTCCACCTCCTGAAGTACCCGAATTACCCCTACAGCTCCGCACCCTGCTGGAGGTTTAACCCATGAAATAATTTTTCTAGGCCTGGTGTAAACTCCTTGATGCTTAATTTGAAACTCTTTCAAAATCGTAATGTCTGACTTCTTTAATTTTTGAAAAGAATTAGCGCTCTCAGCTATAGAACTAACCTAGTATCGAACACTTCTCCACATCTGATCCACACTTTGATATACTCCTTCAATTCTCGCTTTGCATCTTCGATTCCAAAGGCACCACATAATCAAACACAGAATATGCCCGATTAAAATACCTTTAATAGATGATTTTCAAGCAGTGGAACCAATTTGCGATTTTGTTTTTTCAGGGAAGGAATCACTGAAAAGGAATCCCCAACACCACACTAGCTTGACACCAAACCTTTGAAGCCACCTTGCCTAAAGAAGAATATGATCAATGTTTTCCAGGCTTCTTTGCATGCAGCAATCACATGCCGAAGTCATCGATATTCCTTTGGCCTGAATTCTATCATCTACTACTAAGCATCTGAACCAGGTTTTCCATAAACACATTGAGATTCTTCTGGATAATAAAGAATGCCAAAACCAGTCATTCCATACAAAATTATCACTTCTATTTCTCACTGCCTCCCATGCCGTTTTTGTAGCGAACTATTTTATAATTAAATTTTGAATGATAATGATATTAATTTTATAATTTAAAATTTCTATTAATTAAAATAGTGTAATATTATTTATTAATTAACAATAATCTTGTTATTAATTTATATTTATAATATATGATTATCACATTAATTTATGTTAAAAATAGTATTAATAACTAAATTTAAAGTTTTAGTTTATTTAATGATAATTTAAATTTATAGTTAGTTCTTTCTATGCATTCCATAATTTAATTATATTTTATTAATAGTTAATGGGTTATAATGCTTAAAGAAATAATATATGATTAATTTTTAATTAAAAATTTAATTAATAATTATGTTAGCTGTTATTTTCAATCAATATTTAAATATTTTTATTAAGTAAAAATAGTATAATATTATCTTTTGATTAACAATAATCTTGTTCTTATTGTTTATATTTATAACATATGATTATCATATTAATTTATGTTAAAATAATATTATTTATTAAATTTGTATTTTTAATTTTTAATATAAGTTTAAATTAAAGGATAGATCTTCTTCTTCATTTTATAATTGAATTATGTTTTATTAATAATTAATATTATAAAATACAAAATAAAATAATATATGATTATCTTCCAATGTATTTTTTAAATTATAAAATAATCTCTAAATTTTCTTATATTTATTAAATTGACCCTACCTATGAATAGTGTCACTTATAAGTGGCCAAAAAGCTATCTTCGATTGCTTCTCAAAATTCACTTAAATAGTTCTTAAAAAAGTGGTTTTGAAAAAGCACTTTTTGCAATAAGTGTTTGTTGTAGTACAAGCCAAATGCCAATTTTTTTTTTTTTTGTAAAAGTGCTTATTTTAAGTGATAAGCCTAGAGTAGCAATAAGTGTTTGTTGTAGTACAAGCCTAATGCTTACTTCACACATATGTTACCATTATAAGTACTTTTTTTTTAAGTGCTCCCAATCCAGGGCTATGCTTGCTTTTAGGTCAAATTGTGATCTAACATGGTATCTAGTTGTCATGAGGTTCTGAGATCAATTCCTATTGCTTCCTTTTATCAGCCATTTGTTAAATTATTCCCTTAATGGTTTTTATTCATTGTTTTTGTTTGCCTTCATTTTCATTTGGGCTGTACATGCTAAGAGTGTTAAAGCTTGATTTGCATTGGTGGCCCACAACTTAATAGCTTAAGCCTATTGTTTTCTAACAAGAATCATTCTAAAATATGAGACATACAATTTGTCTTCTAAATGTTTACCTGGGATTTGGGAACTATTTTTCTGTGCACATTGTCTGTTTCACAACTGAGTTAAACAAAATTTATTGTAGAAAAGGTTGTAGAGCAATAATATGTGTTGCTTTCTAGGTTTATAGAAATTATCTTATTGGGTGTTCTCGCTCATGTGGAAGGTACTTTTATAATGGAGTATTATGTTTCTTGTCGGCCTCCCTTCGTGTTAATATTTTTGCAGTTACTTAGAAAAAGAAGAAGGAAAAAAGAAAGAAGCAATATGCTGTCTGTGAAAAACAGAACATTTGGCCCTGTTGAATTGCTGATTTAGAATTGTCATGCATCTTTTACATGCTGCCATGCAGAAAGGGGAAATTTGTGGTTAATCTTTTGTTGATATTAGCCTCCAAACACAAACCAAGAAAAGGAATTTCTATAACATCATAAAAAACTGTGTAGTGATTTAAATTGTTAATATCAATAATGAGACTAGAGTGGATCTGAATGATACTATTTGCTTGGAACTTTTAGTTTAATTGGCATGTACTGACTGCTTGACTTTGTCATAACAGGAAAGATATTGCCAGTTGTCAAAAAGCAACATTTATTGCTTTGCACCCTCCTTATTTGCAATGCAGCTGCTATGGAGGTACATATTATCAGAATGAATTGAACAAACTATGCAGTGACATTTATCATGAGAGTTGAGAAAACAAATGATTAATGTTGATATGTTACTTTATTTTTTCAGGCACTTCCCATTTTTCTCGATGGCTTGGTTTCAGCTTGGGGTGCTATTCTTATTTCGGTCACACTGATCCTACTGTTCGGTGAGGTGGGGAATCTATCTGAGCTTTTATTTATATCTGTAACAGTGCATAGAGCTTTGAATTTGATAAGGGAGTAGCAAGTGTACATCTAGTTTGTTATTGCATTTTCTTATAAAAAAATTGAAGTTTTTAGTTGAGAGCTGCTATTCCAGTTGGAACACACTGAATGAGGTGTAATGGTGTATTAAATTCACTTAATGCATATGATAGGAGGGAAAAGTTATTACAAGTGCGCCTCAGGGAGAAGGCAAAAAATCTAGAACCTGGGATTCCCTCAGGTGAGGAGAGCTACATGAGGCATGTGCCTAGACACCAAGGTTTTTGCCTCTGAGCTAGGTGTCAAGATAAGTGCAAAAAAGGCATGTCTAATGAATATTATTCTCTTTGGTATTCTGGTTCTTGACTTTCAGCAGAATCAAGAGCTTATTGGACATTTTATTATTATTTTCCATTTATTTAAGATTCTACATTTAAGTAAGGACATGCTACTTATTTGAGCTCAATAAACCCACTAAAATATAATAAAATAAAATTTCTAAAGAATAAAATAATCGAATCTCCCCTCCAAGGGCAAATTGCAAAATTAGAAAGATTTGACAGTTTGGCCCTTCCAATTTCATGTTCAAGAAAATACTTCGGAATCAAATTTTGATAAATGAACGTGGTCTCAAAATAATTAATAATTAATAATTAAAATACTGGGAAAATCATTTCAAAAATATTTCTTGATTCTGAAGGCGTTGGTTAGACTCTGGTCAAATATACAAGATTAAGATGATTGTTTTTACTTGTTCAATCCTGTGCTGACGTATTATAAGTTAATCCAAAATTTTCCAAATATTTCTAGTGATGTAGAATGGCAAAGAGAATTTCTTACTTTCTGTAAATTAGTCACTAGGTTTTGTGGATTGACAAGGGCTGAAAGCCTGAAACTAAACCAAACCAATTCTGGAATCCTATAAAGAGTCCGAAACAAGAGTAGTTATAAAGTAAATTGAACGAGAAAATTACCTGCCTCTCATGGATAGTTTATTAGGTGAGTGCCTAAGAATCTAAGATATAAAAAGTATCATTTCTTCTTGGGTTCATGAAAATTTCTCAACCTTTAATAGAAGCATTACAAAGTTTGCATAGGACTCTTACTAGAGCAATCCTAATAACAGTTATTCTCAACCATAATAAAGGCTAAATAACTAATTAAAATAAAGGAAAAACTACAGGACATACCTGAAAATATGGCCCACCCAAAAAATAGATAAATAAATAAAACCCCAAGACATTACACTGAATGGTAATGCAACGGTTCTGTTACAGACTTGCTATAGTGATGGTATTGCTACTGTCCTCTGACTGTACCCTGAGTCCCAACTTCAATTCAACACCAAAATTGGAGCCTCCTTATCCCACCAAATAAATGTTTATGGTTGATTAATTTGCCTGTTGTTTCTTTTCACTGATTGAATCATTCTGCTTGAATGGGAAAAACTTGCCCTTGAGCTTCGAACTAGAATTGAATGATTTTGATTTTTTGGATTACATGCTTAGTGCATGGTGATGAGGCAGAACTTGATAACACTTCACAACCTTAATAGTAGGTAGGATTGATGACCATTAAGGTGCTTGCCAACCATGTTATTAAAGCTGTTGGGGATTATCTGATCAACTTGTTCTGATTTTGTGCCAAATTTGAATCTTGGTGATGTAGGACAAGAAACAAGACCTTGGGAAGATCCTTACTGGAGAATAATTAAGAAGAGCAGGATCAGAGAATTGTGGGGTTAAGTTAGTAGTTTATTATGTGTGTTGACTATTGATTAGTATAGGATTCTGTGTATTTGGGGATCGTTTGTAATATTTGTGTAAAGTTGGGGTATATTTGTAATGTAATGTAGTTTTAGGGGTTTATGTGTAATTTCATGTAAAGAGCTTTCTTATAATTAGTGTGTGAAAGCCATTATGTAGGCAGTTGTTGATGAATTTGAATTGAAGTGAACGTGAGTTCCACCCCGGTATCTCCTCTCTCTTCCCTTCCCCTTCCTCTTCAAATTTCTCCATGGCTGCAAAACCTTGATCTTGCCCCTGAATCAATTGGTATCAGAGCCCAACCATGATCTCTTTCTTCCATTTCAATTCCCCAATCTTTTTATTTCAATATTCTTCTTCCCCCTCTTTTCTTCTTCCTCCCCCCACTGTTCTGCAATTTCTATCTCCCTCTGCTGCTGCTTCTTCTCCTTCTTTCCTTGTCTCTCTTCTTCTCCTATCTTCTCTGTTCTGATCTCCTGTTCTGTCCCTAATCCTTTGCTTCTCAGCAGCCTTCTGCCCTCTTGCTTCTTCTATGTTTCTCTTCTCCTTCTCCTCTTCTTCTTCTTCTCTTTAATTCTCTCCCATAATTCTCTCAACTCTCTCTCATTTCAGAGTTCTGTTGTTATTTTTTGGCAGTTTCTGTCCAGCAACTCCTTCAACCTCCCATCTTCTTCTTTTCTCTCCTTCAGTTTCTTATTTTTCTTTCTCTTGATGAATTTCAGTTGGGAGAAAAAAAAAAGAAGAAAAGCAGTTATGCAGTTTTTGAACGTTTTCAGAAATTCCAATTGTGTCCCATTTTTCAATAAACCACCTTCCAAAGCCCTTCCTGCTACACCACCCGTCCTATTGAAAACAGAACCCCTGAAACCCTTCTCCTCCAATTTTCATCGCTGTCCAATCACTGGAGGACACCCCACGCACCGGCCAAAACTTCTCTAACCGTCGGCACTTTGAAAACACTGATCTCTTTGCTTTTCTCGTCACACCACCACCACCAATAAACTCCTCACCCCCTGATCTCCCCTTGACCAAGGTTTCATCATTGGAGGTGCCTCACTGGTGGCGCACGCACTCCATGCACTGGTGACCTGCGACTAGGAAACTTCCAGTGTTATGCTATTGCCAGTCTTGCGAAAAATTGCTTCAGCTAGATTTTGGGTTTTATCCATGATATTTTGACCTACAAGGTGATATTTTGATCAGGGTTACAATATACTGTAAGCAAGCCCAATAAATTGGCACGAAACCCTAGAAATTATTGCTGCCAGCATCAAAAATCAGGTTTTGTTGCTGTAATTTGTGGGTTTTCTTCGCGAATTTGTTTCATTTCGGTAAGACAATCAATATCAAGGCGAATTAAATATATTTCTTCGAAATTCGGACTAAGGTTTATGGGTTTGCATGATTGGTTTGAGAATTGAAGGCAAATTGTGTTAAAGGGCTGTTGTTGATATATAGCTGCAGCATATCGCATAAATCCAGAAATATGGTGGCAAATTATTGGAAAAAGGAATGTAATTTATCATTACTTGGGCACAATTTAAAGTTTTTCCACACATTTCTCAAGTGTGGAGGTATTGTATGAAAATTCATCATTGATGGAATATGTTCTATGAACGTGGTTTCTAGAGATGGAGTCACTTGTATGCAACTTCATCTGGATCCTCACCCATTGCCTTTTGAGATATCTTGGATTGACAGCATTACCGTACATGTTTGTGAAAGCTCTTTAGTTCCTACAAATGGTCACCTATTTTGATAATGTTTGGTGTGACATCATACCCATGAACATTGGCCATGTACTACTTGGTTCTCCTTTTTAAGATGATTTGGGTGTGACTCAAGGACTTGAGAACACGTCCCACTAGAATGAAAAGAAAATCATTTTGAAGTCAGTAGAGCCTGCTCTACTGATCAACCACGAGAAAGAATCTAAGATTATTGATCATGTCTAAGTTACTCAACTTGGAGACACCACAAGCAAGGCAATAATGTTTTTGAAGACATCCAAAGTCCTTCAAACATTCCTATTGTAGAGTTTGTCATTCCCAATGAATTAATTGATGCTGATTCTCAAGTCAAGTCTATGGTGCTGTCAATGGAATATGGTTTCTTGCCTTATTCAAGTGTTGGCTTTCAAAAAGTCCAAATTTGCTTCTCCCTTTTGATCCTCCAACATTTCAAAATTTAAGGCTTAATTTTTTCTAACTAGGGGAGAGTTGATATAGGACAAGAAGCAAGACCTTGGGATGATCCTTGCTGGAGAATAATTAAGAAGAGTAGGGTTAAGGAATTGTGGGGTTAAGTTAGCAGTTTATTATGTGTGTTTAGTATTGATTAGTATAGTATTATGTGTATTTGGGGGTTGTGTGTAATATTTGTATAAAGTAGGGTTATATTTGTCATGTAATGTAGTTTTTAGGGGTTTTATGTATAATTTTATGTAAAGAGGCTTTCTTATAAATAGTGTGTGAAAGACATGTTGTAGGCAGTTGTTGATGAATTTGAATTGAAGTGAACGTGAGTTCCCCCTTGGCCCCTAGTATCTCCTCTCTCCTTCCTTCCCCTTCCTCCTCCTCTTCTAATTTCTCCATGGCTGCAGAACCTTGATGCTGCCCCTGCATCACTTGGATTTGGTGATGTGTTTCTATTGTGAAGTTTTCTGTTTGTCAATTGATGCTGACTGGTTTATTTTCAAGTAGGGTTTTGAGACAGGAGATTGTTTATTTTGGTAGGGGAAATGCTTAATGAGATACTGAGAAAAGCTGAGGTGGAAGGTCTGCTATGATGGTTTCGAGCAGGTAATTTTAGAGGGGGAAGAGATAGAGAGGTTTTGAGTAATAGCTCGCTGGTTGAAAAGAAAGTTGTTGCCCAAAGGACAAAGGATGACTTTCATTGAAAGTACTTGGTAAATATGCCTATTTACTTATTATTTTTATTTTTATTTTTTGTTGTCATTCCTTTGTTATCTTGTTGAAGAAAATATTATGGAAAATTTTTATTCTTTGTCAAGAAAGTGTTTTCATGCATTACAGATTTGGTGTGATGGGGGATTGTAGGTGTATCAGATCTTTAGGCAATGAATAGAATGCATTTGGCAAGTGGATGTGGAGATATATTTGGGATTTTTTTTTTTTTTTTTGGAGGAGGCTGATTAGCGCAAAATATGGGGAGGCATATGATGATTGGTTTGTGGATGTCTTGTCATTTGAAGTCCGTATAGATTGAGTTTGTGGAAGATCATTAGGACAAGATGGCAAGAGTTTTACTTGAACACAGCTTTTCATGTTGGTCATGGTAGATTTTTCTTTTGGTGTAATGTTTTTTCCATGAATTCTCCACTTAAAATCCAACTTCTAGACATTTTTAGCTTGGATTCAGTTGAATAATTGGGTAAAATGGAAGACCTAACCTTAATGAAAGGTCTCGCCTTCTATTTATAAATATATGTCAAGTACAATTCCAATGACCATAACACCCTTACTCACACTTATTAACATTAACTCTAATACTAATAATGCTAAATGAACAAATAACCATTACTACTCCCCATCTAACTGGGGCATATATATTTTTCATATGCTCCTAGCTTGTTACAAATGAATTTCACACGATCACCTCCTAAGGCTTTAGTGAAAAAATCAGCAAGATGAAAATCAAACTTCACATGGGTGGTTGTAATGAGCTTCTTTGCAGGTTTCTCCTAAAAAAGTGGCAATGAACTTCAATGTGGTTTGTTCGCTCATGGAAGAATGAGTTGGAGCCAACATTAATAGCAACTTGATTATCACACATCAACTCCATAGGCTGAGAATGTGGAGAACCTAGTTCTTTCAACATGTTCTTCAACCAAACAAGTTCATGTATAGTGTGAGCTATAGCCCTATACTCTACTTGGTAGCTGACTTGGCCACCACAGTTTGTTTCTTACTCTTACAAGAACCAAATTACTACCAACAAAGATATAGTAACCTATCATGAATCTTTGGTTAGAAGGCGACCTGACCTAATCTGCATTTGTATATCCTTGAATATGAGTGTGACAAATCCTGATATAAGAGACCTATCACTGGTGCACCTTTGAGATATTTCAAAATGCGGATTATTGCATCCTAAAGACTTGTTCCTCGAGAATTGAGAAATTAACTTATAGCACTTGTTACAAAAGATATATTTGGTCGAGTGACTGTAAGATAATTCAACTTTTTGATAAGACTATAGTACTGTCTTGGGTTAGGCAACAAATTACCCATATTTGGCACTAACTTACTATTGGGATCCACGGGTGTACCAATAGGTTTGGATCCCAACAACGCGGTCTCATTTAAAAGATCAAGAACATACTTTCTCTGAGACAAGACAATTTCTATTCAAGATTTAAGAACTTCTATAACCAAGAAGTACTTCAATGATCCCAAATCCTTGGTTTGAAACTTTATTATGTAGGAAAAGCTTCAGATCCTGGATACCTTGATCATCATCTTCAGTAATCACAATATCATCCACATACACAATAAGAAAAATCCTGCTAGATAGAGCATGATGATAAAATACAGAATGATCTAGTGCACATGGTTGGAGGCCAAACTCAAGTACAACAGCATTGAATCAATCATTGAGCTGACACAGTAAGCCTGACTTCTCATGAGCAACAAAGCTAGGTGGTTGCTCCATATAGACCTCCTCCTAAAGATCACCATCTAGAAAAACATTCTTCACATCTAATTGATGTAGAGGCCAATGAAAAGTAGTGGCTAAGGAGATCAACAAATGTATTGAAGAAAGTTTAGTGACTGGAAATAATGTGTTTGAATAATCCAAACCATATAATTCAGTGCATCCCTTAGCAACAAGCGGGCCTTCGATCGAGCCATGAAACCATCTAGATTGATCTTCACGGTATACACCCAACGACAACCTATCACTGACTTCTTAGGAGGTAGAGGTAGTGCATGCGTCTTTTCAATCATTGCATTCTTCCACTCAGAATGGGACAAAGCTTCAGAAATAGATTTTGGAAGTTCAAAAGAGAACAAAGTACTAACAAAACAGTAATATGAGGGTGACAAGAAATCATAACAAACAAAATTAAAGATTAGATGTTGGGTACAACTACATTTACCTTTTCGAATAGCAATGGGTAGATCAATATCTTGGGAAGTAGGATTGTCTTAAGAGGGAACTCAAGGCATAGAAGTGGAAGCTAGATGAGGCTCTCCTACCTTGACTCACCATGTGTACACCTGCAAATAGGGATGATCCAAGCAATGAGGAAGACTCAAAATTGGATGAAAATGTAGGAGGATTGGGCATAAATATTAGGTTAGGGTCTAGAAGGCAAGGTAGAGGAAGAGACTCATTAAGGTCAATTGAACTCAAGGATTCTAGTAGTATGGTGTAGACTCAAAAAAGGTGACATTAGCAGAGAAAGAATCAATGTAAAGTATGTCTATAACGTTGATATCCTTTTGAGTATAGGAATACCCCAAAAAAATACAATTTATAGCATAAGGATCCAACCTATTTATTCATGGAGTTAATTGACGGAAAAAAGACATGCAATCAAATATACGAGGAGGAAGGGAGAATAAAGGAGCCTTAGGGAAGGAAACTGAATATGGGGTTTTACCAACAAGGATAGAGGATTGCATTTTGTTAATGAGAGAGCAAGTAGTGAGCTCAACATCATTCCAAAAAACTTTGGAGACATACATTTGATACAAAAGGGTATGAGTGACTTTGAGAATATTTCTTTTTATTTTTTTTATTTTTTTGCAACTCCATTTTGTTGTGGAGTGTGGGCACAAGATGACTGATGGATGATACCAGAATTAGTCATATAGGTACTGAATTTGGTGCTAAAGTATTCCTAAGATTATCACTACAAAGTATCTTGGCTAGCATGTCAAACCGAGTCTTTATTTGAGAACAGAAGGCACAAAAGATATAAAACAACTTACAATAATCTTTCATTAAATACAACTAAGTCATCCTAGTAGTCATAAAAAAATGTAATAAGCTACTGAAATCCTAATTTCAATGTGACATGATCCCAAACATCAAAATGGACAAGCATGAAAGGACTATCTGCACATTTGTTGGCCTAGGAAGCAAAGGGAACATCATGATGTTTTCCCAACTAACAAGATACTCTTTCAAGACTAGACACAGAATTGAAGATAGGATCTAGCTGTTTCAATTTGTCCAAGAACAGATGACAAAGGCCACAATGTATTTGAAGTGGTATGGTAGTGGTTGTGCAGGTAATGGGAGAAAAGAGCGACTCAAAGTAGTAAAGTCCACGAGCCTCCTGTCCTATGCCAATTGTTTCCTCGCGTTCAAATCCAGAATAACCACAAAATTAGGAAAGAAGGGAATAGAATAATTTAGTGATTTTGTAAGCTTATTAACTGACATGGACTTAGGAATGTACAACACAGAGAAAGAGAGATGGAGAGAGTAGGATTTATTGTTCCTACCCCCTTAACTATAGGTGCGGATCTGTAAACAAGGTTAACTTGAGGCATATTTTTATGATACTTGAGGGCAGAAAAGAAGTCGGTTACACTTGTCATATGGTTAGTAGCAATAGAGTCAATAATCCAAGGATTAGTGGGAGAGATACCAGATGACATACAAACTGTAGATTTACTTGTTTGAGCAAAATATGTAATGTGATGAGATGCTTGTTGGGGTGCTTGATACTGTAGGAACCTTGAATACTCTTCCTCTGAGATAGTTATAATATGTTGTTCACTTGAACAAGTTCCTAATGAGGGAAACACACTTTCGGGGTTTGAAGATGCCATCCAAACACACACACACACACACACACAACCTCGATACAGCAGCAAATTAGAAATACACAGCGAACAAAATGCTTTTGGGATTCCAAAGGTGAACTTCTAGACCACCCGAACCAAACACCACTGATTTAACAATGAACGAGTCACTAACAATTGGACATAGCACTGCCACAGCCCTACAAAATAAATGTATTAACGCTGCCACTCCTCCAAGAGACTCACAAATTAACTTTGCTAGTACCAAACAACAACAATGGATTGCCACGAGTGCATGGTCGAAAAAGGTTGGATTTTTGAACAAAAACGTGTTTAACAATTTGATAGTGTGGTCTATGGAAGGAATCAAAACATTACAACAGCAAAAACAAGCCTTAAGTCTCACTAGATGGGGTCGGCTACGTGAATCCTTTTCCACCAATTCACTTGATTGAGAGCATTTTCCTGTACTAGGTTAAGAGCTATTAAATCCTTCCTCACTACCTCATTCCGAGTTATTTTTAGCCTACCCCTATACCTTTCGTGCAAGAAACAATAACTCACTCCTACTCACAAGTACTCTACTAGGCCTACATTTCAAATGCTCAAACCATCTAGGTTGTCCTTCCCTTATCTTGCCTTCAATTGGTGCTATATTTAGATTGTTGCATATATGCTCATTCCTTAGTTTATTTTTAATGGCATACCACTTTTCCACCTTAACATTCACATTTCAACAACTTTTATTTTTTGTGCATGTTGTTTCTTAGTTGTCCAACATTCTGAACCATAAATCATAGTCAACCTTATAGTTGTCTTATAGAACTTTCCTTTTAATTTTAAGGGTATTCTATGATCACACAACACACTTGACGCACTCCTCCATTTTACCCAACCTGCTTTAATTCTTTGTATTACATCCTTTTCAATTTTCCCTTCTACTTGCATTATAGATCCAAGATATCAAAATATGCTAATCCTATTAATTTCTTGATTATCAAGTTTAATTTTCTCTCTGTTACTTCTCACATTGCTGAAATTACATCTATATATTTTGTCTTATTCTTACTTATCCTAAAACCTTTTGACGCTAAAGTGGTTCTTCAAAGTTCTAACTTAGATTCCACTTTGCTCCTACTTACATCAATCAAGACAATATCATTTGCAAACAACAGACACCAAGGGAACTCATTTTGGATATTCCTAGTTAGTTTATCAATCACTAAAGTAATAAAGATAAGGACTCAAAATAGAACCGTGAGGTACACGTAGTGTGATTGGAAAATCTCTAGATTTCCCTCCTACACTCCTAATGTTAGTCATTACTCTATCATACACATCCTTAATGACCTCAGTATGTCTATTGTATACCCCCTTCTTTTCTAAGACCCACCAAAGAACTTCCCTAATTACATTATTATATGCTAATAGCTTCTATTGTTTATTTCCCAGGCATAAAACCAAATTGATTCTTTGAAATCCTCTTTTCTAGTCTTATTCTTTGTTCAATTACCCTTTCTCATAGTTTCACTATATGATTCATTATCTTAATTCTGCAATAGTTACTACAATTTTGTTTATTGCCTTTTTTTTTTTTTGTATAAAGGTATTAATGTGTTTTTCCTCCATTCCTCTAGCATTTTCTTAGTTTTTTTAATAATGTTGAATAATTAGTTAACCAAATACTTACTTTAATCCCCTATAAATTTATAAACTTCAATTGATATGTTATCTAGTACTATGGATTTCCCACTTTTCATCCTTTTTAATGCTATATTAACTTCAAGGACTCTAATTTTGCGAATAAATCTCGTTTTTAGTTTTTTTCCTCATTTGTTACTTTGAAGTTCAATCTTTCATTTTGGTTTTCATAAAACAACTTATCAAAGTATCTCTGCCACCTCTCTTTTATGCTCTTCTCTAGTTAAGACATTATCATTCTCGTCTATTATACATTTTACATACCTAAATCTTTGCATGTTCTTTCTCTAGCTCTAGCAAGTTTATAAATGTCTATTTCTCCTTATTTTGTATCTAGTCTAGTATATAAAGTATCATAGGCTTTATATTTAGCTTCACTAATAGTCTTTCTTTGCATTTTTTCTTGCCTCTTTATATTTTTCAAGATTTTCTATATTTTTGCAACTTTTTCATATTTTATGTCAATTTTATTTTGTCTTAACGGATTTTTGGACTACTTGATCCCACCACCAACTTTCTTTACTACCTAAGTATCTTCCTTTGGACTCACCTAAAATCTCTTTTGCTATCTTTATGATATAGTTTGCCACCTTATTCCAAACAATATTTGCATCTACCTTGCCCCATACTGTCCAATCACACTCTTTGATCATTTTATCTTTGAATTTTACTATATTTTCTCCCTTCAAGCTCCACCACCTAGTCCTCATATGTTGATTTATGTTCCTCTTTCTCTTTCATTTTTTAGTATGTATATCTAACACTTGGACTCTATGTTGTTTAGCCAAACTTTCACTTGACGTAACTTTGCAATCCTTACAAGATAGACGATCCCCTTTCCTTGTTAAGAAGAAATCTATTTGGCTTTTATTTTTCTCACCCTTGGAAGTTCAAGTGTTTTTCTTCCATTTTTATAAAACAAGTATTCAATATAACCTAATTGTAAGATATGACAAAATTAAAAATTGTATCACCGACTCACCAACCTCATTTTATCTCCATTACCATGGTCTCCATGTATCCTCTCATAACCTATATTATCCTTCCCAATGTATCCATTCAAATCAACTCCTATGAATGTCTCTTCAAACGTTGGTACCCCTTGTAAAATACTATCCATATCTACCCAAAATTGTCTTTTAATATTTTTTGCTAAGCCTATTTGGGGACAATACACACTAATGGCATTTACTATCTTTGGTCCTAGAGCTATCCTGATTTTGATGATCTTATCCCCTATTGTCTTAACATTTGCTTTATTATCTTTTAGGTCTTTGTCTACAATAATTCCCACCCCGTTTTTGTGTTTTTCTTTTTCAACATACCAAAGTATAAGTCCTAATTTTTTAATTTCTCTAGCTTTCTCCCCTGCCTATGTCATCTGTTAGAGGCAAATTAAGTTAATTCTCCTTAAATATTGTTTCCATTATTTTTATGCATTTGCCCATAAATGTTCCTATATTCCGCATTGCTAATTTAATCTTAGTTTCTTATGCTAACTTCTTAGCCCTCCCCTTTCTATATTGAACCGATCTATTCCCCTAACCCTAGTGGATTTGGTAAGAATTCATGATATAGGGATTTGACAAGTTTTACGTTGGCTGTGAGCTCTTGACGCAACCCTTCTTCTTGATCTCGGCTTGGGATTAGCTATGTGTATAAAGATGATTTGTGTTACACACGCAAAGTGCAAGTTTGTATATTTTTTTTTTGGATGCAAACTAATTTTTGATAGACAATAAAGCAAAAACTAAAAGCCAATAGTAGTCTAAAGATAATACAAAACTAATCTACACTATAAAGTCTATTTAAATCCTACCCAGCGTCCACTTAATAATTTTCTAAAGCACACCCTACAACCAATAGAAACCACACCAACACAATGCACTTAAAAAAAATAAGAAAAAAAAAAAAAAACCTAAAGCATGCAATTTTGGCATGTTCCAAGTTCAACTATTATCAAAATACTCGTGCAATATTACTTTTGAAAAATTGTGTAACCCAAGATTTGCAAATGGAAAACACAAAAATGCATATGTTAAGCCTACATATTGAAAACAAAAAATATACTCTACTAACCAACAATTGAAAAAATAAAATAGGAGAAAATCCCACTGGCGGATTAAACTAAAGGGCAATGATTGTCGATTGAAAATACCGCAGTAAGTACCCTCTGGCACTGGAAATTTTGACGCAACTAATGATAATCAATTGAATAATATTGAAGCAACAAGGGATTGGAAGAATTCTTCAAACCAAATTCAAGATTGGCGATGGAGTTAAGTAGTTAATGGTGTCATTGTAACCTCTCACCTGACTCGCACCACCTCACATTGTCGTTGTCAGAGCTGGAGTTTCTTTTCTGGCATGACCTTGAGCTCAAATGTGTGATCTTGTGGATTTTATCCTCTGAGCAAAGAAAAATTTGAGGATTTGATTTCTTTACTTCCAAGAAAATAAAGGTAGATATAAATTCATGGATATGAAAGGCTTTGGAGGAATTTAATTTGTTAACAAAGTAAAATAAAAATGGAAGTGGGAGTATTTAGGTGGCTCAGGATTGCAGAGAAGAAAGGCCAGAGGACAAAGAAAGGAGAGACGAGAGAGAGTAGCTCTGCAAGAGGACGAAGAAATTCGTACAAGAAACCGCCATGAAGGCCAGACTGGCAGCGAGAGAAGGAGGAGAACGGAGGTGGGTTTGGCTTCTTGAAGCAGAATCAAGGGGTGATTGTGGATTTTGAAATGCCTCAAAATTCATCAATAACCTTGTAGAGGTTGAGTTTCTTTGCTTTTACATTGAAGAAAATTAGCGAGGCCAAGAGAAAGACTAGAAAGCTCAAGCACATGGAAATCGCTGCTGATCAAAATCTAGGGATTGAGAGTGATCAGAAATCTTTGTGAATGCAGAATCAGAACCTTTTAAGGCCTCCATCCAATCTTTCTTATTTGTTGAAAACAAGGAGTCGATTATCGCCTAGTGGAAAATTTTTTGCATAACTAGATGAGGAGGACCTTCACAGAGCCATAGGAGGACCATCACTGGAGAAGACGGCTAGAGAGCAGTGGCGCGAAGCCAGCTGAGCACAGATGGGCCTTCAGCTCTATGGGGCAGACAGAGACAACCGTTGCCAGAGATTGACAGTCGGAGGTGGCTTCACCCAGCCTTTGACTATGAGCGTTGTTGAGATAGAGAAAGAAAACTGAAATGCGGTGAAGGAATCAGAACATTCTGGAGGAAAAAATCAGAAAAGGTTGCTGGAAACTCTCTCACGTGCCAGTGCTGGCCCGCTGGCTCATGGGGGCTTATGGAGATGTTTCTTATGATGGGATTTTGCAGGGTTATAGTTCAGAGGGTTCTCTCTTTGATTGTGGTTGTGAAATTTTGAAGGGTTATATTGGTTCTGAGAAGGGCAATAACAGGAGGGTGTTTTCTGGCAACAGCTACATTTAGTTTGGTGGTAGGGTTTAGGTTGGATCATGCTCTAATCCCATGTTGAATAATTGAGTAAATTGGAAGACCTAGCCTCAATGATAGGTCTCTCCCTCAATTTATAATACATGTCAAGTACAATACCAATGGCCATAATACCCTGACTGACACTTAACTAACGTAACTCTAAGACACACTAATAATGCTAAATGACCAAATAACCATCAACAGATTCTAACAAAGAGAGTAAACTCAGAAATTTATTTAGAGGGAAGGTGGGGATCATGTTAGATGAGATTTGTGCATTAGTAGAAACTTTGGACATTCAGAGTGGAGAATTGTTCTCATCCCTTCAGGAGGTTTGGGTGAAGGGTGGGAGAATACAGGATCAGGTGGATTCATTTAAAGAGTGATAGTTTTTTTCCTGTAAAGCTTATTCTTGAATCAAGGAGAGAGAAGGGGAATCAGAAGATGAGAACATCCCTAGAGTGCTATTTGGAGTACTAAGGCAATATCGAGGATCACTTTTCCATTTTTGAAGTGACGTGTGAAAGAATTCTTGTGCTGATAACTGGATGAAGAGGGGTGTTTGTTCAGCAAACAAATGTTGTTTATGTAAGATCGTGTAGACAGTGAACTGCCTTTATCATTGCAGATGGTGTCTGCTTTATTCTTTACTGAGAATCAAGTGTCATAAAAGGTTGAATGTGAGTGGGTGGCGTGGAGGGGTTCTAGGTGCATAATAAGGACAAAGACTTTTGGGATGTCATCCCACAAGATGTTTTTGGATTGTTTGGAGGGAGAGATGCTAGAGATTTCAAAGGAGTTGAAAAGTCTGTTGGAAATGTTGTCGCTTTCTCTCTTGCATGTGGTTGAATGGTGATTGACTGTCTATGGTTTGTTCTGTTTGTACTTCGATGACTCCCCCTTGGAGAATTAGACTTCCATATTAATGATTCGCAATTTTTTAAAGGTTTATCTTCCATTGCTTTAGCATTTGCCTCTTCTAGGAAACTAAATGAGATTTGTGGCTGTGGAATATGGCAAACTAACTGGCTTTTCAATCGCCAAATCTTCAGTTCCTTTTTTGCCCCAGCAGTGTCCTTAACTTCAAATTTTTTTATCAGAAAAAAAGAATAATTCTAAAGCAGGGCATCAAGGGGATGCAGATCAAGTACAGTGAGAATAAAATAACAAAAATTATACAGAAATCATAGAAGTACATCAAGGAAATCAAGAATAACAGAAAAATCGCTCCCAGGCATCCCTGTATGCCAACTAGAGATCCTAGATATCCAATTATCCAACACAAGCCTCAAAGAAGAAACCGTCCCCTCGAAGACCCTTCTATTCCTTACTTTCGAAACTGCCCAAAAAATTGCAAGGGGATAAGGGAAAGAGCCCTCCTTTTGATCTTGTTGGAGCAGATCCCTTTCCAAGCTCAAATTTCATTCTCAACTGAAGCTGCCATGACCCATTTCTGTTTAACCATGTAAATGGCCAAGCACCAGAGATTCCTTGCCCAAGGGCAGTGAAGAAGGATGTGGTTCACCGATTCCGGTTCTTGAAGGCACAGATAACACTCATTCACAGTAGTCAAGCCCTTTCTTTGAAGATTACCAGAGCTGAGGATCTTACCCGGTGCAGCCTCCCAAGTGAAAAAAGCAACCTTTGAAGGGGCTGCTGTTTTTTAGATGAGCTTCCAAGGAAAATTGATGACACACTGCGCCGGGCAGCTATGGTTATTATATAAGACTTAACCATGAAAATTCTCTCCGCACTTAGGGTCTAAACAGGCTTATTGAAGGGGGCCCAGCTCTGAACATTTTACAGACTACTGTAAAAATTTACAAGAGTATCAATCTCCCAATCATAACTTCAATTTTGACATTAGATCATTTAATTCCCCCTTTGCTTGGGGACATGGTCTTATATATCTATGAAATTGTAGAAATTTCCATCGAAATTTCTGTTTTCCATCGCCCTCAAAATCAAAATGGCAATCGATTTTTGTATTACATAATTTCTATTGAAATTTCAACGAATTGCCCAAAATTTATCAAAACCTCAGGGAAACTTTTTGAAATTATAACTGTAGAATATAATTTCCTTGGAATTCAAACATTAGATTTGAATGCAAAATGAAGATTTTCTCTTAGTTTATCTTTTTGGTTTTTTTTTTATTTTTAATTGACACAAAAATTGTTGTTAAAGCTTGATATACATTGTTGGCCCACAACCTAATATCTTAAACTTTTAGGTAAAGTGGTAATCTAGCATGGTAGCAAAGTTGGTTACCAAGAGGTCCTAGGTTCTCATCTTGTTGCCTGCTTTTGTTGTGTGGTGTTCAAAAAAATTATTATATTCCCTGTAATGGGTGTTGTCTATCGTGTGTTTTATCTCTCTACATGCTGTCAAGCTGCACGTGCAAGGGAGAGTTAAAGCATGATATACATTGTTGGCCTACAATATAATAGCTTAAGCTTTTGAGTAAAGTGGGAATCTAACAATTATTAGAAGGGCTTTTGAAATTATATGAACAATTGAACTTATGACGATATTTTATTTGACCATTCATGTCTAAATTATCTTTATTTGAATAATAAAAATATTTAATTGACTTACGAATTTCATTTATATTAACTGAATATGTTTAATACACATTATATTACAAATATGTTAAATAAACATGTTATATTACAACTATTGCACCTTATACACATAGATGTATTTAATAAGCAATATATTAGTCCTAAAATTTACATTAATATGTTTGTTGACCATTTCTAAAGTTTAATAAAATAATTCCATGCTTTACAATTAATTTCCATCATTTTTTCAAATCGAAGTTGAAATTGACATTGAAATCAAAATTTCCATCGAAATTTCCATGCTTTTGAAGCTCCGAAATTTTAGTTGAAATCAAAATTTAAGACCTTGCTTGGGGAAAACGGTTTCTACTTCTGACTTTCCAACAAGGTGCCTGAACTCCTCAATGTGTGGGTGAAAGGTGATTCGGCAGGCAACTTACGCTCTTGTAATTGATCTTCTTACTTTAAAGCTTTCCTGCATGCTTTTCTTGTTTGCAGACGCATTGCTTTTGCAGTGCAGATCCATGTTTAAAATTTTCAGCTTGCTGAGTTGCCTCTGTAGGTTGCCTTGCTAACTCTACTAGCTGTTTGATGTTATGAAAAGCAGTTCTCGTTACTTGTACCAGATCTCATGGCGTTAATTAGTTTTTGGCATACAATAGCCACTTTAATAGTATCCTGGGCATTCAACTAATTGTGTGGCTGAGGAATATCATTTTGAATTTCATATTTGATCTCATTCTTAAATTGGGTAATAGGCATCTCCACACTTGATGGTTAATTTTTGAAACTTTGGGGCATAATCATGCATTGTCAACTACCTTGTTGAGAACTAAAGAGCTCAATGATGTTTTTGCTTTTGCCACCAACATGTCAATCATAGCATGTTGTATCTCCTATGATGTGAAAACATCATGGAAAACCATTAAACCTGCTCTATTACCAAACTGACGCAGGGTGATACATGAAAAATTCTCTATTAGTGTAAATTGACTTTTTCTGCATTGTAAAATTAGTGCTGAAACTAACCCAACCAACCGAAATCCTCTAAAAAAAGCAGAAAATAAAGTAGCTATAAAATATATTGGAAGAGACAAGTACATACCTAACACAGGAAATTTAAAAAGGGATAGAAAGTATAATTTCAATTGTCTTTGAAGAGAAGCAGCAAAAGTTTGTATAGGACTCTTTAGTACCTTATCCATAATAATAATTAACCTCAATCATTGAAAACAAACTAGTTTTGACTCTTTGTAACTGACTAAATAAAACTAAAAGAAAACCAAAATCCCATAAAATAACTCCGAAAAAATTTTAAAAACTAACTAATGACATAAAACTGTGAACAGTCCTGCAACAGTATTTAAGCAGTGATCATACTAAAGTTTTGTGAATGTTATTGCTACGGTATTGTGGATACTATCTTGAGCCTCAAATTCAATTCAACTCTGAAGTCAAACCTCCTTCATCTTCATCTCATTACATCAATGTTTGTTTTTTTTAAATTCGTTTCTTCTTGTTTCTTTTTACTGATGCCATCGTCTAAGCTATGAATTTAGACCAAAACATGCGAAGAAATTCTATTTCAAGGCAAGGAAAAATATACTACATTCTAAATAGTGGATAGAAGCTCTGATGAATAAATTAGTTATCTTTCAAAATTGTATTAGTTGACTGCACCCTGCTAAATCTTGGAGTTGTAGAATTTATATGTGCCATTTTAATGAATATATTAGTGATAATTTGTTTACAAATTCAAAATTACTATGTAGGCATCTTCTACACATCTTTAATGTATGACTATCTCCTCTTCCTCAGGCATGCACTTGTGCCTCAGATCTTAGTTTTTGCATTTTTTTTTAAAACGGGAGGGGGCAATGCCATCTTTGTTGTGTCGTGAGAAATGCTCTGTAGACTCTGTTTTTTTTTTCTTTTCATTGCAGTCAGGTAATGTTTTAAGCTGATGATGAAGTCAATAAAGTCTGTTTTTATGCACTTATTGCTATTTGTTTTCACAGATTATACCACAATCTGTTTGTTCTCGATATGGTCTAGCTGTAGGAGCAGCCCTTGCTCCGTTTGTCCGCGTGCTTGTTTGGATCTGCTATCCAGTTGCATATCCCATAAGCAAGGTAATACCATTCTGTACAGCTGCTTCCGGAATTGAGCAAATAAGTTTCTATTGTTGTTGTTGTAATTTTGTATTGGATGCTCATATTTTATGATTTTCCAGCTACTAGACTTTCTCCTGGGCCATGGGCATGTAGCTCTTTTTCGCAGAGCTGAGTTAAAAACCCTTGTTGATTTGCATGGTAATGAGGTGGGTAGTTTGTATTCCTTCATTTATGTAGAACACAAATAAAGAAATACTTTTCTTTAGGTCCCTATGTTTTGCATGTTTATAAACATTGGATGTGTTGCTTCTGTTTAAAGTTTGCTTTGTGGGAACTTTTTGTTTGCATGGTAATGAAGAATGTATTTCAAGTTTGTAGCTCAAGTTATTCAGGATCATGGTGTAATTGTATTTATTTATTTATTGTTTGTTTGTTTTTCTTTTTTGTTTTGAGATCCCTATGTTTTTCATTTTTATAAACATCCGATGTTTCACATTGTTTGATGTTAGCTTTGTGTGGGAACTTAACTTTTAGTTTGTTTCTCTATTTTTTAATTTATGCATTCAGCACTTACTTTGCCTGCCAGTCTTTCTTGTTATAACATCAAAGATTAGTTGTAGTATTTCTGGCAGGACCTGTATCTCCACTTGGGTGTTTATTCAGCAAACATGTTTTAGTTGTGAATTTAGGAAAGGGGTGCATGTATTAGATTTTGTTTGTTGTCTATTTTTCTGTTATTAAGGGTTAATTGTAAATATGTATTTTACTTAATTGGAAGGTACAATCACCTTGGGATCAGTTATCAATTTTAAATCAAAAAATTCCTGTGTTTCTCTTCTCCCTCCAACATACAACTCTTCCTTCATCGTCATCATCTTCTTTCTCTGTCTTCCATCCTTTCCCACCACTGTCTGGCATCTTTTGGTATCAGAGGAAGTTTGAAGTTTGAATCACATCCATGCTGAACTGTTGATCACTTGGAGAAGAGAAAAAGGAAATTACTATTGCACCCCTTGTTTTTGAACACCACATCGCTGGAAGATTTTCGCAACTCCTACCCTACCGCTGTCAACAGTCCCCACAGATATTTCCCTCCCGGAACTTCATCACCATACCATGCATTGACCAGAGATTTTCTGGCTGCCACCCATTGCAAATCTATCACCTTGCTGGAGCTTTCTGACACATAGCGACGGTGGACTGCCTATATCATTTAAGCTGCCAATATGGCATACTTTTTTCACATATTCAGGATAAAATGCATTAATTAGACATTGTGTTGTAGACTTTTCTGTTATGTAAGGGTTACTTTGATATTATATGTTTTTGTTATTTTGGGGTATAAATACTTGGTAGTTGTGTGTTTGTGTCAGTTATCAATTGGAATTCAGAATTGCGTCTTTGTTCCCTCTCTCTGTACAACCTTTCTTCCTTCTTCCCTTCTCCTCTTTCTCTCTCTCCCTCTTAATTCTATCTCTTTTCTTGTTTCCTCCTGTGCTGCATCACATATCTACCAACACTGCAGTTGCTGGAGGAACATTCTGGAGGACCACTGCTAGCAGTGCTGTGCCCCACACATCAATGAAGCAATGGAGCTGCTTTTTTTGTTTTCATTTCCTGTTTGAGTTCTACCATGCACAACAAATTGGATGTTTCTTGCGACGTTTTGATTGTATTTTGCGATATTTTGGCTTGTACTACAAAATTAAAATGGATACCAAGACATTTGAAATTTCTGTGAGAAATTGGGAACAAAGCCCAGAAAATTGTGGAAGTAGCTGAGATTGAATGTAAGGCTGTGCTTGGGGTACATAGTGGGGTAATAAAGTTTTCCACTGAACTTGATTAATGATTGGGAAAATTAGTAAAGTTGCTTAGTTCCAAATTCTTGTTTCATTTTTTTTTTAGAAAAAAAAAGACTGAATACAGAAAAAATGCTGCTGCCCATTTTCTATGAATTCCTTTGTTTTTCCATTTGCTTGCATCCTTGTTCATGCAATTAGCTCATCTGTGTGTGTGTGCATTGTAGTGATTATAGGATTCGTATTACTTGCAGTAAAATTTTGTTGTCTTTTGTCTCCCTCCGCATCACTGGACTTTATTACATTTTTCCATGGCCACTAATAATACCAGTAAAAAACACAATCCCAGTCAATATTCACAGATTGACACTCAAACCTTTGCCCAACCATTTACACACTTTCCAAGGCTCTATAGACCAAAAGTTTTAGCAACTCAATGAACAATTTGCACAAGTCCTACTGTTGGTCAGTGCCGTGGCGGACCCAGTGCAATCACTTAGGCAAACTAATAGGTCTCCATATTATTATGCAGGGTTAGCCAACAGTATTTTTATTGAGCTATGAGTTCTTATAGCTCCCATTGGGACGAACTAGGTCGTAGACCTCCTAAATTTTCTGCCTCTCCAGTCTCAAGTCAATCTAGAGTTCATGTTTGATGAGGTTGTTCTGATGAGATTGACCATTTCGAAGTACTTGCATAGCCGTAAACATGATTAGGAAGATTGAGGAGACATCACTAAGAGGAGGTGGAGGACTATTTTGAGTGGTATTGTATGAGAGATATGGTGAAAGTACATTTTTCCAAAATGAATTTGGTTGGACTAGCTAAGAAATATTGGCAAATGTGATCCTCCAGCCATTAGGAGACCCTACTGCTCAACGGGTGGTCAAGACTGAGATCATAGTACATTCCTTCCATCAGATTTTTTGGAAACCATGGACCATAAATAAATCTCAACTGTGACTAGTTATGTGGACTGTTTTTAGGAGCTTATGCTTTGTAGTAGTAGTTTTGTGGAGGACGCATGTCACAGTTTCACTGGGTTTGTCAATGGTCTTAAAAAGGAAATCAGGAGAGAGGTTGAGTTGTATTGTCCTGACACTGTTGAGGATTTCTACCAAAAGGCCCTTGCAATTGATAATTACCTATTTACCTGAGGGATACTTCTATTAGGACATCGATTCAGGTGAGTTAATCGCGACATGCAAGGACTTCCATACAGTCTAGATTTGTTTCACTGTTTAGCTCTATTTTCTAATTCGCTTCTAAGGAGAGTTCTGCTACAATGAATTAGGCCGTCACTCATTCTGTTGCATCTTTCCTTGTGGTTGTAGTTCTTCAGTCTGTTGTCTTTGTTGTCATGCTAGTGGTCATTTATCTACTTGATGTCCTTAGTGAGCCTTAGCTTTAGAAAGTGAGCTAGTTGGCCCAGAGGAGAGGGAGGATCAAGTTTTAGATACCATTGTGTTGTCAAGATATGTTTTTGGTAGAAGATAAGAAGCATATATCACCAAAATGGGAAAAGTACAACAAGCACGGGAGAAAATGGCAAAGTAGCCCAAACAGATGAAGAACTCAGGTAACAAATTCAAAACCTTTCAAATTTATATATCTTGCTTTAATATCTTTAATAGCTTGTTGAGATGCGGGCTCTAAATCAACTTTAGCATCCTTAAAAGTACTGCAGTCATTTTCCGAGTATGGTAAATTGCAGCAGACCATGCCAATTTAACAGCATCTTCTCTTTTCAATTTACCAAGACCAGACAACCATACCAGATTTGTACTCCAGTCCTTATATATCTTTTGCACCCTGAATTCAGACAAACTCTGTTAGATTGAGTAACATTACAGTCAAAGAACAAATGGGTTCTAGTTTCAATTGGTGAATCACACAATTGGCAATTAGAACAATTTACTGTCCCCCATTTTAACTGTTTATCCAATGCAGATAGCCTATCTCAAATGGCTAACCAGCAGATAAAAGTATCTTGGGATAGATGTTTTATCTAAAGAAACTCTGATTTTTGTCTCTTATTGATTCCTCAACCAAAGAAACTGAGAATCCATCAATGACTTTGGAATCCCAAGTAATCATGTCTTCGTTTTGCGTCGGATGGGTTAAACTTAGTTGCATTCTTAATTGACTGCACATTCTAAGATTTTCCTTTGGCCAAATCCAGTTCTGATTGCTGATTAAAATTCTTCAACTTTGGCATATTTTGTAACTCCTTGCTCTATCTGCAAATGAGGACTTTAATGATCAAGAAAAGTGCTGTATGGTTGCCAATTATCATGAAGTAAACATATATTCTTTCCATTGATGACTGAAATCTTAACAAATGAGTAAGCCATAGGTCTACTTTTCAGAATCTTCCTCTAAATCCAAGAGTTTGTGTTCTCAAGAGATTACAATGAGATAAAATGACTTTGAGGCTCATGACACTAGGTAGGAATTGTTAGGTGTGTCTTGTCCACTACTGTGGATAATGATGAGTGCAACATGACATCTTACACACTTTCAGTAGATGTGGTGATGGGTCTTGTAAGATAGTGATTGGTGGATGTAGTAGTATGAACGATTCTAAGTGTACTTTGGTTAGGTTGAGCACAACCCTTTTTGGAGTAGCTTGATTGAACAAAATCCCTTTACAAGTTACACAAAGGTGTGTAGTGTGCATCTAGTTAACGAATACATGGATGTCGTTTACAGTGATGTATTACTATGATGTATTACCTTTTTGTATGGTCCATGTCAGTGTCTTTATTACCAGTGGATGATACTAAAAATGGAAGGGAGGATACCTATGTATTTAGGTACAAGGGAAAGAACCCTTGCAAGCCCATAGTCGAGGACTTTTAAGGAACATAGTCCTTACCCTAGATCATATGGACATTTGGATGAGAGTGTGAGTGAGCATTATTTAGATGCTATTGTCAGGGAGACTCTGTTGCTAGGTCAATGATCTATTTGCAAATAGTCTCATGCTGTCGTATAAAATATTCTAGATGAGCTCCCTTGTGAGTTTCCATCTATTAGAGACATTCAGCATTTGTAGATTTGGTTCTTGGATCCCAATTACCTAATTGTCCCTATACAAATTGAACCTATAGTCAATTGAATGTATAGGTAGGAGATCTTTTAGAAAGGGATTTTATAATGCAACCTTAGTCCTTGTGTTAGGCCAGCTGTTTTCCCCTAAAAAATATGCATCTTGGAGGATGTGCATAGATAGCAAAACCATAGATAAGATTACCATCAAGTATAGTTTCATAGGTATCTTGGCTTAACAAAATCTTGTACAAGTTGCACAAAGGTGTTTAGTGTGCATCTAGTTAAAGAATATAGGGATACCATTCATGGTGAAGTACTACCTGTGGGTGTGGTCCATGTCGATGTCTTTATTACCTGTGGATGTTACCAATAATGGAAGGGAGGATACCTATTGTTGTGAATAAACTTGAATTTTGCACAGCGGAAATATATATTTATGTAAAGGATCGAACACACACTACAGCAATCTAATGGTGAATGTACAGAACAATCCACAACCACAGCAAGTAAATTAAAGCAATGAAAATCACAAAGACACAGAGAATTACGTGCTTCGGCAATGCCTATATCCACGGGAGCAAACAACAAGGATTCACTATATTCTTGTGTAAATTACAAGACCAAAATCCTATCAATTCTCTCTCAACCACTTTACTCACTTGGCATACTATATACAATGTATTCTATGTATATGTAAGCCTCCTCGGAGGTTTCCCCCCTAAACCCAAGCAAAATAACGTCCAAATATTCAAAATTCAAAATCTGCGCAGGCTGTCTTGAGCCAAACTGTCGACTGATTGGGCCAAACTGTTGTTTGTTTCAGACATAATGTAAATTGTCTGAATTTTGAAGCCAAACCGTCGACTGTTTCAGCCAAATAGTTGATTGTTTCCCTGCTACTCCTCGGCACATGTGATTTTTCACTATGTGTTCTTCCTTGTTTATGCAATCCATCAAGTATATGAGCCACAAAAACACAACAATCTCCACCTTGGCGAGTGTACACCCCTTAGGAGAAACTAAAAACATAGCTTGTTGCTCCACCTTGACCTTGGAACATTAGGTTGGGGCCGTCTCCCATCTAGCAAATGGAGATAAATGCCAAGTCCAAACAACGCCGCTTGAACTTGCCGATGGTAGCTTTGACTTTTACCATCAACCCCAATACAGTTGTAGATGCAACAATTTGAGACTTCGCCCTAGGCTTCCAACCATGGTGCGAATGGAGGCGACCTGCAGAGCACAGCTCCTTCAAGCGACAAATCGAAGTTTGGAAGTTGATTTTTGGGTTCTTACACTGGACAAAGGAGACGAACTGACGAAGAGGGAAAAATCGAAACACCTTCAAGGGAAAAATCAAACACCTTCAAGACGAACTGCCAGTCAGCTGACCTGCGATGGCTGCGAACTGCGAAGAACATCTTCAAGGCAAAAATCGAAGCTGATTTTGGGGATTTTGAGGCTTCAGATCAGTAGATTGAAGCTATACGAAAGAGACAAAGAGTGAAAGAGGGAACAGCACAACAAAACGAAGCTTCGAAGCTGCTTTCGTTTCTTTGGAGGCTTCAAATGAGGAGATCTAAGCTAGATGATGGAGAGAAACACACAAAATGGAGCATATTTGAGGAGATAAGGAAGGTACGCAGTAGTGTTAGGGGCTGTCGCCTATAATGTGTTGTAACGGACGTTATGGGTCGTAACGTTAGTGTAACGGCCGTTATGGGCCATTACGGTTCTGTAACGGCCGTCACGCACGTGAATTTTCTGCTCACCGCTAATGCGGGCTGTAACGGTATTAGAGAGATGATTTTCCGTTACGTAACGGCCGTTTCGCTACGTAACGGCCGTTATTTAATACCATGCTTCCAACAAGACCTTCCCACAACAGTAAACACAAATGCTGCTGCAAGCCTTCCATCATCAAAACCCCCTACATAGTCTTCAACAAATCTCACAACTGACAGTCCACTCTGTTGCCTTCCGAAACACCCCATTACATCATCATGAGGGACCTTTGACATATCACGGGCATCACAACCCGTCCTTGGGTACCGAGCGGTAGACATTTCACATCGATTCTCCACAGAACCCCCTTGAGACGACAAACTAAATTTCCATGTGGTTCCGTCCACAAAGCCACCCTGAGATAACACCAATCTCCTTGCAGCCTTGTCCACAAAGCCACCTTGAGATAACACTAGTCTTCCCGTAGCTCTGTCTATGCGAATCATCAAATCAAGACCCATCTTGACCGTACCCAACGCATTCATGTCAAAAACTTTCAACAGAGTTCTCAACTGATAAGCCTCAGTCAAAGCATTCTTAGCCAATAACATGTCATTCACACACAACAGATACATCACTCCACTACATCCTATCACCCTCTTCCACACTGGAAGCCTCACCAACTCACACATCTGCTACATATGCAATACCTCCATTTCCTCCAGCATAACACTTGTCCTTCTATTTTCCCCTTTGTTGTGCGCGGTAACTTGAAAAATAATAGGAACCTTGCTGCTGGTAGTAATGAATGTATATAACATCAGAATGCCAAATTTATACTTGAGAGATGGTCTGATAGTGCACATGGGCCTGCCGTGATCCTGCTGGTCTTTTGAATTGAAACTCCTTGCAATATGAACAACGTCATCTTTGCCCTGAGTCTGTAGTTCCACCTGCATCACATGCCCATTCATACTGTGATTCTGTTGACCCAAGATAGAACTCCCTGCATTTCTACCCCTAACTCTAGCTGAATAACATGTCTGCTACTGCCATAGTTTTCTGGCATTTGTTTCTCTCCCTTTACCTGAATACGTCGCCCCATGACTTTCCCACCAAAAGTCATGTTCTCGATCACTCCTTTGTTTGCCATAGGATCACCCAGCTTGCACCCACCTTTTTTATACCCCAGAAAGATGTATTACATATACCAAACTTGGATCCTCTATCACTAGAATAGTGCACTAGTAGACATTCACTCACAACCAAGTATTCTATCGCAAAACCTACCCACAATTCACCTGCAACTCTCCCATCTAGCGATACCTTTGGCGATCGGTCACTCGAGAATCGCGTCATACTCACTGACTTCAAGAAGAACCCTGCAAGTAACTTCTTGAACGAAACCAGTGTACTTAGTCCCAATGTTTGACCTGAGGATCTCTCTCCCGGTCTGACTCTCCACCTCAACCACAAGTTAAACCTGAGAAACATACTAGATTTGTGCCACATGAGATAAACCCAGACCTTTCGTGATACACCCACGAAATACACACGTCTGCCTCGTGATGATATCCTCACCGGTCCCCAAACATTTGAATACATGTATTCACCCATATGCCTTGACCGCATATGCCACAGAATATCTGACTCAGATTCTACCACTGCAGCTCCACCTACAATTGTAACACCTTGCAGTACATAGATATTTCCCGCTACTTTTTCTCCCTTCATCACTATCGAGTCGCCTTCACACACTTTCATTTCCCCACTTTCAGACTTGTAATTATACCCGTTATAGTCTAAAGTGCCTAATGAAACTACGTTCTTCCTTAGACCCGGTACATGCCTTACATCACATATGGTTCTTACAACATCATACATTTTGATTTTGACATTTTCAAACCAAATATTTTGCATGAAATATCATTTCCCATCAAAATACAACTAGTATAAACTGACCAGTAGGTGTCAAATCATTTTCTATTTGCTGTCATGTGATAAAAGCATCTCATATCTAGGATCCAAGAATCATCCGTGAGGCACTCCAAACCCGATGAAACACATAGCATATCACCATCACTACTTTTTCGAGTCTTCTTCCAGTACATTTGCTGATTTTGACGGACCCTGCTAATTTTCAGCATTCCCATTCTTCCATTCCGGACATTCCGGTTTTATGTGCCCAATTTTACCACACCTAACACACTTCACGTCCTTCTTCTTCCTGGACTTTAACCGAGATCTGCTCCGAGACTTACATCTCCCATGTTCTTGGTTGCTTTTCACCACAAGCCCTTCACAATGTGAAACATCATCGCTGGCCATTTTTCTTCGATGAAAACCGAGCAATGCACTTGTCACATCTTCCAAATTCAGACTTTCCTTGCCCCATGAAAGAGTGGTAACCAAGTTCTCATAAGTTTGAGACATGGGTAGGGAATTTAATATCATCAGCGCCTTGTCTTCCTCCTCGAACTTTACATCAACACGCACCAAATCACTCACAATCTGATTGAAAGTGTTGATATGTTAGTTCAAATTCGAAACCCTCCACCATCTTAAGCCAATATAGCCTTCACTTAAGAAAGAGTTTGTTCGATAAAGACTTAGACATATACCGGCAGTCCAGTTTATGCCAAACTGCTGCCTGAGAATCCTCATCCATGACGTGATATAACATGTCATCAGCCAAACACAAATGAATGGTTGATACTGCCTTTGCCTCCAACTCATTCCATGTTGCTTCATTCGTACTTTCTGGTTGAATTCCATACAATGCCTTCACCATCCCTTGTTGCACCAAGAGATCCTTCACCCTTCTTTGCTACAAAATGAAATTTTTGGTTCCATCAAACTTGACAACGTCAAATTTCGCAGATGAAGGTCCAGAGGCCATTACAACAATGTTCTGATACCAATTGTTGTGAATAAACTCGAATTTTGCACAGCGAAAATATATATTTTTGTAAAAGATCAAACACACACTGTTGCAATCTAATGGTGAATATACAGAACAATCTACAACCACAACAAGTAAATTAAAGCAATAACAATCACAAAGACACAGAGAATTACGTGGTTCGGCAATGCCTACATCCACGGGAGCAAACGACAAGGATTCACAATATTCTTGTGTAAATTACAAGAGCAATACAAGAATCCTCTCAATTCTCTTTCAACCACACTTTACTCACTTGTCATACTATGTACAACGTATTCTATGTATATATAAGCCTCCTTGGAGGTGTCTCCCCGAAACCCAACCAAAAAACGTCCAAATATTCAAAATTCAAAATTTGCGCAGGTTGTCTCGAGCCAAACCATCGACTGTTTGGACCAAACCTTCGACTGTTTCAGATATAATGTAAATTTTCTGAATTTTGGAGCCAAAGCATCGACTGTTTCAGCCAAATAGTTGACTGTTTACTTGCTGCTGCTCAACACATGTGATTTTCCACTATGTATTATTCCTTGTTTATGCAATTTATCAAGTATATGAGCTAGGAAACAGAACACCTATGTATTTAGGTACGAGAGAATAAACCCTTGCAAGCCCATACTCGAGGACTTCTAATGAACAAGAAGACCCTGCAAGTCCCAAGTAGGAAAAGAAGTCCATATCCTAGATCATATGAGCATTTGGACAAAAGAGTTGAGTGAGCATTATTCATATGTTGTTGGCAAGGAGACCCTGTCGGAAGTTGATGATTTGTTTGCAAGTTGCCTCATGCCGTCATATAAATATTCCAAATGAGCTCCCTTGTGAGTTTCTATCTTGTTAAATCTTGATATACATTGTTGGCCCACATCCTAATAGGTTAATAGCTTAAGCTTTTAGTTAAAGTGGTAATCTAACATTGTATCAGAGCTAGTTACCAAGAGGTCTTGGGTTCTAGTATTGTTTCCCATGTTTATTGTGTGCGTTTAAAAAATGTTATTGTGTTCCCTATCATGGGTGTTATTTATTGCGTGTTTATCTCTCCACGTGTTGTTGGGGCTGCACGTGTGGGAGAGTGTTAAAGCTTGAAATACATTGTTGGATCACAACCTAATAGCTTAAGCTTTTATGTAAAGTGGTAATCTAACATATCTATTAGAGACATTCAGCATTTGTAGATTTGGTTCCTGGATCCTAATTACCTAATCATCCCCATACAGACTGAACCTGTGGTAATTGAATATATAGGTAGCAGAGCTTTTAGAAAGGGATTTTATTGCGTATTCTTAGTCCTCATGTTGAGCCAGCTCTTTTCCCCTAAAAAGATGTATCTTGGAGGATGTGCATGGATAGGAAAACCATAAATAAGATTACCATCAAGTATACTGTCGCATTTGTAGACTTGAGGGTGTTCTCAATATGGTAGCTGGTTCTAGTTGGTGCTAAGCATAATATGTGCAGTGGATATCATCACATTCGAATTGAATGGGTGAATTGGAAACTGCATTCAAAGTTCAAGATGGTTTATTTGATTGGTCGGGAATGCCCTTTAGGCTTTCTAATGCATCTTGTCTACTTTATGAGGGTTATGATTCATGTCTTGTAGTTACTCATGGGAAAATTTGTTTTGGTTTATTTTGATGAGATGTTGATAGTATAGTAGGACTCTGAGCTTTGTCACTTTTAAGGCAAGTTAAGTTGTATGCTAATCTCAAGGAGAGCAGCTTTCTACACTTTCTTGGTTTTTTGGTTTTTGCGCAAGGTCATTTGATCCTATAAGATTAGAGCTATTAAGGACTGGCCTGAGCTTCCGAGTATTTTTTACATCTGTGGCTTTCACGGCTTAGTTACTTCCACAATGCTGTAAGATTAGGGGTTTTAGCACTATAATGGCTTCAACCCTTATTTTTTTAAGAAAGGTAAGCTTCGTTGGACCCTTAAAATAATAGATCTGTAGCAGAGATTTGGATACTCGGGGCATCCAGATTACTAAAATATTTTGAGTTTAGTTGTGATACTCTGGGCACATATAGGTGGAATTTTAAGTTAGGAGGGGCACTCTATAGCAATTTTTTAGTAAATTTATCTATGGTATTAAATGGAAATACAACACTTAAAATAAGAGTTTTATTTTGTGGTCATGGGAATGTTATTTTCAACCTCGGGGAGTCTACTATTTTTTGACCACCTTGCTGTGCGATATTTGAGTTCATGGAAAACATTGGGCGCAAAGCATGCTAGTTGGAAAGAGTTCCTTAATGAGTACATCTTTTTGTTCTCAACCATCATTCTGTAGTTACTTAATATCCTTAGGGTCATTGTAACCACTCATCGTGTCATGAGTGCTAAGGTCGTGATTTGAGTGCTTGAACAATGAGTATTGGTTTTGGCTCATTTTTTAGGAGGTAAATGAGGAAATCGGAGAGGGTTTGTGGACTTCCTTATCCATGAGGATTTTCTATTCAAGGATAGGTTATGCATGCCTCGCTCTTCTTTAAGAACTTCCACGTTTGGAAAATGCATGCTAGTGGTTTATGTCATTTGGGTGGAGGGAATAACAATTTCTTAGTTGAAGACAAGTTTTGCTGGCCTTTTTAGAAAAGGAATGTTGGTATGATAGTCTACCAATGTTGTACTTGTCAGCTATATATATCTGGGAAACAAGACATTGGCCTTTATACCCCTATTCCTCGGCCACACATGCGTTGAAGAGACTTGAATGTTGATTTTTTGTTGAACTCCCTAAAGCAACTCGATCATATAACTCTACATTTTTTTTGTAGTAAATTGCTCCAAAATCACAGTTTTCGTCCGGTCTAGTAAGACCTCCGATGCATTATGCATAGGCTGCATAGCTAAGTTCTTTCGGTAGGTTGTCAAATATCACGCTACATAGCCTGTCAAATTCCATTGTGTTTGGTCATGAAATAAAGTTTGTTAGTTTATGTAAATGTTGGTTCTTGGATGAAGATAGGAGGTAATGTTGCATACAAAGTGTGAGCGGAATTCAATTTCAATATTTCTTGAATTCTTAAAATATGTACATCCCAATATTACAATAAATAATACGAACAAAGACTCTAGACAAGGAAACAATCTCCCTACAAAATAATACACAATTTTCTACATTTACTCACTTTCCTAATTTACTCAGCATTGTCAAGGATACTCAGGATTTCAACACTCCCCCTCAAGTTGGATCATAGATATTAATCATGTCCAACTTGCCAATGAAATCGTCAAAGTTCTATCGTGCTAACCCTTTAGTAAAGATATTTGCAGCTTGTTCCTTGGTAGGTACATAAGTCATACAGATGATTCCTTCTTAAACCTTCTCTTTGATAAATTGTCGGTCCACTTCCACATTTTTAGTCCTGTCATGTTGGACTGGATTGAGAGAGATACTGATGGATGCTTTGTTGTCACAATAGAGTTTGATAGGAAATTTCACTGGAACCTGTAGCTCTTCCAAGATTTTTCGTAACCATAGTCCTTCACATATCCCCTGTGCAACTGCTCTAAATGCAGCTTCAGCGCTACTTCGAGCCGCCACATTCTGTTTTTTCTCCTACAAGTTACCAAATTTTCCTATACAAAGGTGCAATATCCAGTGGTGGTTGACCTTCTGCCGATCCTGCCCAATCCGAATCTATGAAGATTTCCACTTCCTCGCTTTCACATTTTTTAAAGAAGAGTCCCTTGCCTGAAGAACCCTTGAGGTACCTGAGGATTTTATACACAACATCTAGATGAGTCTTTTTCGGTGAATGCATGTGTTGACTAACAACACTTGCCGCAAATGCAATGTCGGGTCTGGCGTGCGATAAGTAAATTAATTTACCAACCAATCTCTGATACCTTTCTCTTTCAACTGGTATTCCACATTCTTTGACCCTCTTTACTGCTTCAATCGGGGTTTCACTAGGTTTGCATCCAAGCATGCCAATTTCGGTTAGGAGATCAAGGATATACTTTTGCTGAGAGACACTAATACCTTTATTTGATCTAGCAATTTCCATTCCTAAGAAGTATCGTATTTGTCCCAGGTCTTTAACTTCAAATTCAGCAGCTAGGACTTTCTTTAATCTTTCCTTCTCCACTGTATTATCACCAGTTAGAATTATATCATCAACATAAACTATTAGAATTGTTGTCTTACCATTTTTAGACTGTTTGAAGAACATAGTGTGATATGATTGCCCTTGTCTATATCCCTGATTTTTAATTACCTTCGCAAATCTATCAAACCATGCTTTGGGGGATTGCTTGAGTCCATACAAAGACTTCTTGAGTTTGCATACTCTGTTTTTTTCACCTTTCTTACTGAATCCTGGTGGTATGGTCATGTAGACTTCTTCTTCTAGCTCACCATTTAGAAATGCATTCTTAATGTCTAGTTGCTGTAGTGGCCAATCTAAGTTAGTTGCTAATGACAGGAGTACTCGAACTGTGTTTAGTTTTGCCACTGGTGCAAATGTCTCTGTGTAGTCAATGTCGTAAATCTATGTAAATCCTTTTGCAACGAGTCTGGCTTGATATCTTTCAACTATACCATCAGCTCTATATTTCACTGTGAAAACCCATTTGCAGCCAACTGGTTTCTTTCCACTCGGCAGGTTCATAACATTCCAAGTTTTATTTTTTTATAGCCCACATTTCTTCCATAATGGCTTCCCTCCATTCAGGACTTTCATGAGCTTCCTGAATATCTTTTGGAATTTTTATCCTATCAAGGTTAGAGGTAAAAGTACGATACCCTGTAGACAGAGTTTTATAGGACATGTATTTTGACTAGGGAGAGTACATAACCTAGTTTGTTTTTTGACTGCAACGGGTAAATTTATGTCATCAGGTGTAGACTTATCAGAAGAAAACTCATGATCATTGATTACCTGATCAGGACTGGGTGTCGATTCATGGTTGCTTGGAGCTATCACTGGTTCCAACTCTTTTGGTGCCTCAGGTATGAGATTCTCCCTGTGCTTTGTTTTTGGTCTTTTGGAGTAAACAAGTATTTCCTTTTTTTTTTTTCTACATCTCCCCCGGAGTTTAAGTGATCATTTGTATATGGTAGGTCAGGACATGCAATGGGAGACTCAATAGATGGGTCAGGGAATAAAGCAATGGGAGACTCATTAGATGGCACAAATTCAGTAGTAAAGAAATCAAAGAACCGATCTTAACTCCACTTCTCCCCTTGAAGAGAGGGCTTCTGGAAATAGGGTGTGGTTTCAAAAAAAGTGACATCAAGGCTAACAAACATTTTTTTGGAGATAGGGTCATAACATTTGTAGACTTTCTAGTTAGGAGAGTAACCAATAAAGACGCATTTAACGGCACGAGGTTCCAATTTATCTCAGTTATGAGCATGGACATGAACAAATGCAGCAGCATATCCAAAGATTTTTAGAGGAAGACTGGAGTGGAGTCGAGAGGTAGGAAAATATTCCTGGAATTTCTAGAGAGGAGTTGTAAAGGAAAAACGCGACTCGGCATTCGATTAATGAGATGTGTAGCTGTTAAGATAGCATCGCCCTACAAATAGTTCTTCATATTTGTAGTGAACATCAATGCCCGAGCTACTTCAAGTATATGTCTGTTTTTTCGTTCAGCGACCCCATTTTGTTGAGGGGGTATCCACACAAGAACTCTGATGTACAATTCCACTTTCTTGAAGATAATTTCCTAGAATGTCATTAAAATATTTTGTACCATTATCAGTACGTAGAATTTGAATGCGAGTTTCAAATTATGTTTGAATCATGGAGTGAAAACTGACAAAAATAGACTAGACTTCAGTTTTATCTTTCAACAAGTAGACCCAACAAATACGAGTATGATCATCAATAAAGGTACCATACCATTTTGTATGAGTCTGATTGGGGGAGCGTGAGGGTCCCCAAAAATCATTGTGAATCATAGTGAATGGGCGAGATGGTTTGTATGTGGATTTTGGGAAAGAATTACGTTGGTGTTTTGCAAACTCACAAACATCACATTGAAAATCAGAAGACATTTTATTTAAACAAATAGAAGGAAATAAATGTCTTAAATATTGAAAAAGTTGGTGACCCATCCTAGAATGCCGTAAAAAAAGTTCCTTATCTCTAGAAATAGATGCAGAATCACAATTTGTAGTATTACATTGTTCACTCGTATTTGTCTCCTCAAAGTAGTAGAGTCCCTCACATGCCTTAGCACTACCAATTGTCTTCCTTGATGATAGGTCCTGGAAAACACAATGAGATGAAACAAATTTAGCAAAGCAATTGGAATCTTTTGTCAACTGGCTAATGGATAACAAGTTGCAAGATAGCTTAGGAACATGTAGGACATATTTTAAAGTTATAGAATCAGATATGCGAATACTTCCTTTGCCAATGATAGGTGTTAGAGATCCATCTGCAATTTTTACTTTCAGATTTCCAGTATATGGTGAATAGGATGAGAACAATTGATAAGAGTCAGTCATATGATAAGATGCACCCGAGTTAATTATCCATGGTGATTTGTAATGGGATATAGTATTTAGGGATGACAAAAAATTACGTCGGTGAGCTAGAGAACTAGTGGAAGTCTAACCCGATGTTTCAATTGAGGAAAACATTTTATATAGCTGATCCAAATGCTCAGTACAGAATACACCACTTGGAGTGGTATTATTGGTTTTTTCGCTTTGTGTTTTTTCAGTTGAACTGTCAGTAGTAGCCTGATACCCACGATTTTTTTGATATTGTCTCGGCTTCCAATCTGTAGGTTTCCATGAATCTCCTAGCAGGTATCTTTTGAATGACCTGACTTTTGATAGTGCTTGCACCATATTTTACCTTTTTGTGATCTTTGCCCGGATCCCGCAGGGCCTTTTGATATACAGGCCGAGACGTCAGGCCCATTGGGATTCGGCCCATTCCCATTTGTACTCAGATTTTGGACGGATGGGTCCTACCCAATATGATCTCCTTGTCAAGCCCTGCGGGATTCGGCCCATTCCCATTTGTACTCAAATTTTGGACGGACAGGTCCGGCCTGGTACGATCTCCTTGGGGCCTCAGCATCACTTGTCTCCTGCTCTCCTCCCTCCTTACCTCGGCGAATACTTCTTGGGTTGAAGGTAGAGGTTGCCGGCCGAGGATTCGTCCCCGCATGTTGTCCAGATCTTGGTTGAGGCTGGCCAAGAACTCGAAGACCCGTTCGTTTTCAAGCCTCCTCCTGTATCACATGCTATCGCGGAGCACTCCCATTCCTCTTCGATGCTCAGATCGAGCTCCTACCAGAGATGGGTCATCTCCATGGAATACTCCATAACATCTTTATCGCCTTGCCTCATCTGCCACAACTGGGTTTTGATTTTCAAAGATTTGCAAATAACTCTCGACATCAAAGTAGGTTTCACGAATGGCGTCCCAGACATCCTTCGCTGTGGGCAAGAACAGGTAGATTTTTCCAATTGCCGGCTTCATCGAGTTGACGGCCAAGCCATGACCATGGAGTTTTTGGACCTCCATTTTTGCAAGGCGATGGCATCGGTAGGGTCTGGTCTCCTCCGTTTGGTAGTAAGGTAACCCAATTTCCCTTTTCCTTCAATCACCAATTTTATAGATTGAGCCCATTCACGGAAGTTATTTCCGTTCAATTTCTCCATTGAGAGTGGAAAGGCTGTATTGTCCAGCTTATTCAAACCCCCAGCAGATGTAGCCTCCGAATCCCCGTCGGGTTATCCAGAAGAGGTCGACCCTCTGCTGGTGCTGCTGGCCATCGTTAGCTAAGGTTGAGAAACCCTAGCTCTGATGCCATGTGAGCAGAATTCAATTTCAATATTTCTTGAATTCTTAAAATATGTACATCCCAATCTTACAATATATAATACAAACAAAGATTCTAAACAAGGAAACAATCTCCCTACATAATAATACACAATTTTCTACATTTTCTCACTTTCCTAATTTACTCAATATTGTTAAGGATACTCGGGATTTCAACACAAAGTAATAGAATGTAATAAAGGTTGGCAAAAGAGGAGAACTGGGCAATCCTTAAGAGCTTGTGTCAAGTGGCAGGATAATTATGTAGTGATGATGGTTTTAGAGAGAGAAGCTCTGGGTTAGGGACATAATGTCTCTAGTGAGAAATTAGTGGTTCTAGCTCTCTCAAGTGGGGCGAGAAGGGTGGTATTTTTAGGGCTAATTAGGAGTGAGGCCATTGTCCAGCAAGGCAAGATTATGGTTGTTATTAGGTCTTGGCCAATGGGGGAAAGAAAGTTGAGTCATCCAATGGTATAACAACACACAGCTAGAAAGAAAAATAATAAAGAATTGTCTCATGTTGTGGGTGACACAGTGACACTTGAGCTAGCTAAGGGTTAAGGGGTTTGGACCACCCTGAATAGACCCCGGTTTGAGCCCACCAAGCCAAATCTCTCTACAACATCACAAGACCCAAAATTGATCGGGAGACCCACCAGATATCTTGTGATCAATCCCAGCTGCACGTGTGGGGAGTGCAGCCCCTTTAAAAATTGTGGGATTAAAAGTTAGCAAAGCAAGTAATTAATTTTTGATTGCAAACCATAACAATATTTTGTTATTTAATTGACCGAGACAAAATACTGTATCTTTATTGACTTACAGAAAACTTCGGAAAGATATCTAACCCTAACTTGATGTTTGATTCTCCTTGTCCTCCCCAAGCTGATCATTAGATTAAGGTTGCTTACTGTAATTTGGGCAAGCTTTGATGTGTAATGGAAGAAAAACAAGGTGATGAGACTTAGTGTTCTCTGCTATTGATTTTTCTTATAACATCTCTTGAATGAGAGAAATTATTAGGTAGATTGAGTCTACCACATTAGCCATAGACCCAATAAAGTGATGACAACTCATACACTAGACCACATAAGTAAACCATAATTAGCTTTCTTTCCAAAATAAATCAAAAATTTCATGATTAATTTCCTTTTCATAAAAATTACAACAAAAAAAAAATCATAGTTAATTTTCCTTTCTAAAACAAATTACAAAGAAATTCATGGTTAATCCATAGCTAAAAATTATTAAAAAGAAAAAAACCATATTTTATTTTCTTTGTAACTTGTAGAGACCTATGTGATGCACGGGACTTCTAAATCGATATTTTTTCAATTATTCATTTTTATCCATTCAATTTTATATTAAAAAAATAAAATATGTTATGATTATTTTTATTGAAATTATTATTTTTAAAGATGAACCATACTTCTTTTGCATAAAAAATACAATATTATTATTTATCTCTACTTTATACAATTTTATGGGTAGGCCAATGACTTGTTCTGAGTTGTGCTTCCAAGTGCAGAAGTGTCAAGTTGTATCAAGGATGAGTCCAGGATCGTATTCCACAGGGACCACTGAGTATCAAAGTATTTATGCAAGTTTAGTGAAATCCTATTGTTGTAAAATATGGGTTGAAAATCTTTTTGGTCTTTTATGATTTTGAAAATAGGTAACAAAATGAGAGAAGCTTGAATAAATTATCAAAATGAGACTGAAATTTTATCAATTTTCCAACAATGTAAATCTAAAAACGCAATCAAACTAAACAGACTAACTAAAACAATTTTACCAAACACTCGGATTACGGGTTCAACGTCTGTTTGCTTCCACCGTTTACTAATTTCCTAGGCCTTACTCCTATTCTTGTTAATCCAATCAAGGCATTAATAAGATGAAATTTTATTTCTAAAGATTGAGTAAATTGGCCACATCCAAACGGAATAAAATAAAAACTCTCATTAAGCATCAACCGAATTTTATATAAAAATTAGTTGATTAAAATCTTAGATTAAATCAAGGTTTTGATGTGCTTGTCATCAACAACAAAACAAGAAATAAGAGCCAGTGATTAATCAATGATGCCGTCAATTTTCGGTTCTAACCAAATAAAAGTTTAGCAATAATATTTTAGGGAAACTAACAAACCATGGAAAGCAAACGACTTTGACCCACAACCCGAGTTACCGAACTTAGCCACTCATGCTAACAATACACACTTTTCAGGTCAAATTAATTCCACGGTGGCTCACTGCATCAATAAAACGAAAAAACCATAAGAAAAATACAAACTTTGATAAAACTGGACCTAATCTAAATTGAGTTTCCACAAAAAAATAAAAATAAATCTTGACCAAAAAGCACAACTAATTTAATTTTCCAAAGGCAAAAACAACTTAACAATTATTTAAAATCTAAAATAAACCTTAATACTAATTTAACCATGTCCAACTTTCAATACAAAAAAAGTAAATAAATAAATAAATAAAAGAAAGAGATAGAAAAAGAGAGAGAGATAGAGAAAAGGCAGGCTTGGTGCTCGGCTGTGGACTGGCAGTGACAGCAAGGAGGCTTGCTGCTGTGCTCGGGTGTTTGGCCATCTGCTGTGGCTCACGGCTGGCTGCTGGTATGGTCCTTGGGATGGTGGTGATAGAGGACAACAGCGCCGTGGCTGGAATATGCTGGTGGAGAGTGGGCTGTCCGCAGGTTGCAGAGGAGAACTCGGCTGAGGGTGGCTTCTGCTGTGTGTGGCTCTCGGGCTGGTGCTGTGCTGGAGTCACCGGAATAGGAGTTGCAGCAGAGGGGTTGCAGAGGGGAGGCTGTGAAGGTGCTGGGCTTAGGAAAAGAAAAATAAAAATAGAAACAGAGAGAGAGAGGATGAGAATAAAACAAGGTAAAGAGAAGGAGAAGAAGAAGAAGAAGAAGAGATGAAGAAGGGGAAGATGGAGAGCAGCCCGCAGGGCTGTTCAGGAAAGAAGGGAGAGAAGAAGAAGAATTTAAAAGAGATTGGGGGAAGCCCTAGACCCGGTTTAGCCAACACGACCCGACAACTTGAGGCCGGGTCACATTTTTGCTCTCTGTTCACCGCAATATTTGACCCTTCTGAAGCCAGTTTCTCACAAAACTTAAAACACGAAAGTTGTAGATAATCCTTTCCTCTTTCTCCAGAAATTTGAATCGCCTCGATTGGAGTTCGGACGGAAAAGTTATGCATGAAATACGAATAGGTGCCAGTTTTGGTTCCCGGCACTTTTCCTGCGATAAAAAATTATCAAAAACTCATAAATTGCACAATAAAACTCAAGAATGATAATTTCGGCACTTTATTAAAATATTGGACAAATTTGGACATTTAATTAAAAATATAAGCCGTAAAGACCGGATCAAAGTACCTAATTACGCAGTTTTGACGCGTAATCAGCCAAAGAAAATTTTAGAACATATTTTAAATAATCATATGATTGAATAATTTAAAAATTAAATAAATCCATTTATTTGTCTATGGAAAGTTAGCTTCGTAATTTTTATTATTAAATAAAAGATCAACGTTTACAATGCACAACCAATGAATCTACTAAAACCACTAACTGAATTGGCACCTCAAACTCAATTCTTTTGTTAAATAATTATAGTTATGCAATGGGAAATTAATCATGCCTTTTTTTTATTTGTTTTGGAAAGACAGTTAATCATGATTTACTTATGTTATCTAGTGTATGAGGTCTTGCTGCTTTATTGGGTTAGTCTATGAATGACAGTGGTTGACTCAGTCTACCTCATAATTTCTCCTTGAATATGAGTGAAAGTCCTTTATACAATTAAAAACCCTATGCACCCATTAATCTTGTTCCTTTACCACCACCACCACCACCAACAACAAAACCAAGCCTTAGTCCCGCTAAGTGGGGTCGGCTATATGAATTATTTTCCGCCAATTTATGCGATCATGGACCATTTCTTTTGATAGATTCAAGGATATTAAATCCTTACTCACTATCTCCTCCCAAGTTATTTTAGGTTTACCTTTACCTCTTCTACTGCCCCCCACAGTAACTAAGTCACTCTTCCTCACAGGTGCACTATAAAGCCTACGTTGCAAGTGTCCATACCATCTGAGTAGTCCCTCTCTTATGTTATCTTCTATAGGAGCTACACCTAACTTACCACGAATATGTTCATTCCTTAATTTATCTTTCAATGTTATACCACTCATTTATCTAAGCATTCTCATCTTGTCAACTTTTACTTTTTGGATATTATGCTTCTTCGTCGCCCAACATTCCGATCTATATAGCATAGCTGGTCTTATAGCTGTCCTATAAAACTTCCCTTTTAATTTTAAGGGTATTCTACAATCACATAGCGCACTTGAAGCACTTCTCCATTTTACCCAACCTGCTTTAACTCTATGCATTACATCATCTTTAATTTCTACTTCAGCTTGCATAATAGATCCAAGGTATCAAAATCTACTAGTGCTATTTATTTCTTCATCATCAAGTTTAACTTTGTCTCCAATATTCCTCCTATCATTATTAAAATTACATTTCATATATTCTGTTTTATTTCTACTTATCCTAAAGCCTCTAGATTCCAAAGCTTCTCTCCATAATTCTAACTTAGCCTCTACTCCGTCCTTAGTTTCGTCAATTAATACAATATCATCTACAAACAACATACACCATGGAACCTCCTTTTGAATACTCTTAGTCAATTGGTCCATCACTAAAGCAAAAAGATAAAGACTCAAAGCAGATCCTTGATGTACACCTATGGTAATTGGAAATTCTCTAGTTTCTCCATCTATAGTCCTTACACTAGTCATTACTCCATCGTACATATCCTTAATGACATCGGTATAACTACAGCATACACCCTTTTTTTTCTAAAACTCACCATAGAACTTCCCTAGGTATCCTATCATATGCTTTCTCAAGGTCAATAAATATCATATGCAAGTCCCTCTTCTTTTCCCTAAACTTTTCCATTAATCTTCTTAAAAGATAAATAGCTTCTGTGGTAGATCTCCCAGGCATAAAACCAAATTGATTTTCTGAGATCTTTGTTTCTAACCTTAATCTTTGTTCAACTACTCTTTCCCATAGTTTCATCGTATAACTCATAAGTTTAATTCCACGATAGTTATTACAATTTTGAATATCTCCTTTATTTTTGTGTTTCCTCCATTCATCTGACATTTTCTTAGTCTTTACAGTTGTATTAAATAAATTAGTTAACCATATAATTCCGTTATCACCCAAGCATTTCCAAACTTCAATTGGGATGTTATCTGGTCTCATAGCTTTCCCATTTTTCATATTTTTTTAGTGCAAACTTAACTTCGTTAACTCTAATTTTGCGAATAAATCTTATATTTTTAGTCTTTTCCTCATTTGACAATTCTAAGTTTAAGCCTCTTATTTAGTTTTCGTTAAACAACTTACTAAAGTAACTTCGCCATCTTTCTTTAATATCTTCTTCCTTAACCAAGACAATATCATCCTCACTTTTTATACATTTTACATTTCCTAAGTCCTTGCTCTTCCTTTCTCTACCTTTAGTAAGTTTAAATATATCTCTTTCCCCTTCTTTTGTACCTAATCTATCATACAAACTATTAAATGATCTATATTTAGTTTTACTAACAGCCCTTTTTGCATCTTTTCTTGCCTTTTTATATTTTTCAAAGTTATCTCTGTTTCTACATTTTTGCCACGTTTTATACCAAATTTTTTTTGTCTTTATGATTTTTTGTACATCTTTATCCAACCACCAACTTTCTTTGCTATTCGAGAATCTTCCCCTTGATTCACCTAAAATCTCTTTTGCTATCTTTTTAATAGAGCTAGCTAATCTATTCCAAAGTGTATTTGTATCTATCCCATCCTCTAAGGTCCAATCCCCATCTTTGATCGTTTTATCTTTAAATTTTATCATATTTTCTCCTTTTAGGTTCCACCATCTAGTTCTCCTATACTGGTTTATTTTATCCTTTTTCTTCTATTTTTTAATACATATATCTAACACTAAAACTCTATGTTGTGTGGTTAGGCTTTCACCTGAAATAACTTTACAATCCTTGCATGATAAACGATCTACCCTCCTAGTTAAAAAAAATCTATTTGATTTCTATTTTGTCCACTTTTAAAGGTTATTAAGTGTTCTTCTCTCTTTTTAAAGCAAGTATTCATTATACTAAAATCATATGACATAGTAAAGTCTAAGATCATCTTCCCAAACTCATTTTTGTCTCCATATCCATATCCTCAATGTATCCTCTCATAATTTTTATTATCTCTTCCAACGTGTCCATTCAAATCTTCTCCTGTAAATATTTTCTCAGTCCCTGGTATGCCTTGTATAATACTATCCATATATTCCCAAAATTGTCTCTTATGATTTTTTGCTAAGCCAACTTGAGGAGCATAAGCACTAATGATATTTATTATCTCTTGTCCTAATACCATCTTGATTTTTATAATTCTATCCCTTACTCTAGTTACATCCACTACGCTATCTTTTAAGTTTTTGTCTATAATAATGCCTACTTCATTTTATGTTTTTTTTTTCCAGTGTACCAAAGTTTAAATCCTGATTTATCGATTTCTCTAGCTTTCTCCCCCACCCATTTAGTTTCTTGAAGGCAAATTATATTAATTCTTCTTCTAATCATTGTATCCACAATTTCCATGCTTTTACCCATAAGTGTCCCTATATTCCAAGTTGCTAGTCTAATCCTAGTTTCCTGAACTAACGTCTTTACCTGCCCATGTCCAGAATGATGCAGGAACCCTCGCATATTTGACACCGTACCCGGGCGCCGACACGGCGCGTCGCTTCGGGGCAACAACCTAGCCCACCCTCGCCCACATTTTGCTACACCCCGGTGGTTCAAGTGCAACGCGTCGCTCGTAGGGGACGCCCCGGCAAATATTCGGTGAGGATTCATATTATTGTGATTTGACAAATTTTATGCTAGCTGTCAGCTACCTAACGCACTCTCCTCCTTAACCCTCCTCCAAAGTCTTGTTCCTTAGACCCATAAGTGGCATGCTGAGGTTAGGTCATAGACTTGCAACGAGTAGCATGGATTATAAACTGGATAATGTGCATTTGGGAAAAAAAGAAAAGAAATGAAAAGAAGCCGCAGCCTAGTCACAAAGCTCCTGCATTTTTTTTTATTGATCAGTAAAAAATGGTATGCATATGCAGGGTGATTGATTTGCTGCACCAAGCTTTTGCATATGCGGGGTCTTGGAAGGGACAGACCGTGATGGGTAGATAGTACGCATTTTTGCAAGAGGCTGTTCCCAAGTCTCAAACCTGTGACTTCCAGGTCACATGGCTACAACTACTGTTGATTTGTCTGATCATATGAAAATTAGCACTTTCAAACATTAGTCATCTGAGCATTAGTTTTGTTTTTAATAATGGACCACACACCTTAACAGGGCGCATTTCAACTTCCAGCCTTGTCTTGTAGTGCTAATACAGGTTTTACAGTTGCTCAGGTTCTTCCCATTTCTCAGCCACGGGGTCAAGCCTATTCTGGATGATGAGTTTATGGATTCTATGATGTAGGACAGGGAAAGAAAATCAAAACAGTGAGATAGAGAATTAAGAGAGTGAAGTAGAAAGAAGAAAAGAAGAAGAAGGAATAAAGGAGTAGAGGCTGTAGCAGATTAGGATAGAAATTAGAGGACAGAGCAGATTTAGAGAAGAACATAACAGAAGAGAACTGTTCAGGAAAGAAAAAGAATTAGAGACAGGCAGAACAGAGAAGAGAAGGGAGGAGGAAGAAGGAGAGGTGAGGGAGAACCTGTACACGAGAGAGAGAGAGAGAGAGAGAGAGAGAGAGAGAGAGAGAGAGATTCTGAAAATATGATAACTGTTCTAATACAAGACAAACAAACCATTTAGACACCAATGATACAACTAAAACACTGAAAGTACTTAAAATACAGGAAATAGACCTAAATTAACTCAGCTTCTAAATAATCATAAACTTTCTCAAAGTAAAATAAAACAATCCTTGCTAAAATACAAACATCCAAACTCTGAAGCTCTCCATTGGTGGTTCTCTATCAAACTCCCCTTGTTGGAGAAAACTTGATCATGAGTTTTGAAATAGCATAGTAGCTTTAATTACATGTGTGGGAACAAAGCTGAACATGTAAGAAAATCAAGTGGTGGCACGAACTGCTTTACATTATCATTGACCATTCAAGAGTATCTAGATGATCCTCCAACTGCAAATAGTATAGAAGGCTGCAATGTCCTCTGATAAAATAACAAGTCCTACTAACAAGAACTCAATTTGATATCCAAATCTTTTGGCTGCTCAAGAAAATATGCATTCAGTCCATATTCTAGAAGGATGGAAAATGCTTCATTAGATTTGGTTAAAGAAGAAGTGGAGGGAGAACATGTGAGGGATTAAGGCACATATTTATAGGATCCATGATTAAAAACTCTGGAGCAGCAAATTGTTGCTCATTCTTTTTTTGAGTGAGAAGTGGACAATTGAGGTTGAAGAGTCGGGTCATTGAAAAACATATCTCACCTAGTAGTTGGCCGCTCATCTTGAACTTCATTGCAAGTCTCAACAACCAAGTTCAGTAAAAAAATCAAGCACAATTTCTGGCCTAGAAGCAGAGACCATATTTAGGGTCTCCAAAGACAAGTCTAAGGCCCTATTTTGATAAAGAAGATTAATGGCTGATGTCAGATGATGACTAAAAAAATTATGCACTAATAATATGAAAATCAGTTATGTAGTCTCAAGACTCCATTATGCAACAATTTGCTTATCGCTTCTAATATTTGATTGTCTATCCTCAACAATTTGAGTTTTCCTCTTGAACATCTAGGGTGGAGTTATGACTACCTCCTAAACACTTAAAAATTGATTTAGTCTAACGAAACTCAATAGTAGAAGTGGCATTATGGGTGGATACTTAGAGAGATCTCTCGGATTTGAATGCCACATGTTAAGCCTCAAATAGAGTGGTGGTATGTCTTTGGTTTTGCGATTTTATTTTATTTGATAGCATCAGTTGTGCAAAATTATGCTTCCTAATTTCATCTATCAACCCTTTTTTTAACATAATCACCACTCTAGGTTCCTCACTGAGAGAGATTGAAAAATGAGGTCTTTAAATCTTAAGGTAATTATCGGTGACACTAGAAGATAGTTTCTTAAGACTACAAGTTGGTCCACTACTTGTTCCCTATAAGAATGTGGGGTATATGTCTCTCTCAAAATATATCTCATTAACCAAGTGATAACAGGAGGTTCTCCATGATTGTCCCGTGCAACTATTTGCTAATATTGCTTTTCCAAGCCAAGAAATTTTGATTTATCTAAATAGATACTCGGCGATCATGCTATCCATGCCAATTAAGAACTCCATATCATCCAACCAATCTAAGAAAAAATGAAGACTTGAACAAACATCAAAATCACAAGGACATCTAGCCATCTAGGTTCTATCAATTGTTGATATTGCCAACTAGGTCGGAACTAGATTTGTGGAATTGACTAATCATTTCTTTTAAAGGAGAGAAAATATGGACCAATGCAAGTCCAAACCAGTACTAATTAGATAAGTAACATTAAATCAATTTCTAATTCTCTAAGTAATACTAGTTTTATTCAAGAGTTGGAGGAAAGGGTGGAAAAATATGAGAATTTACTATAGACAGAGTACTCAGAATTAGTTGAAGAAAAGTTTCTTGTTTCTAAGGCTAAATTGGAGGTTTGGTATAAAAGGGAAGAGGCTAGGTTGGTGCAACAAGCAAAGATGAAATGGTTGATTGATGGTGATCAGAATTCAAAGTTTTTTCATGTTGTGATTACGCAAAAAAGGCGTAACTCTTGTGTAAATTCAATGGTGCTTCCTGATGGTTTGGTGTTGGAAAATATGCAGATGGTCCATGATGAGGCTGTGAAGTATTTTGAGCAATTCTTGAGGCAAAATAGTTCAGTGCAAAGGTTAAATCTGGACGGTATTATCCATCCGGTGGTTTTTGAGGAGTCTATAGGTCAGTTGAGGGAAGATCCGACTGAGGAGGAGGTTTATGAAGCTATTTCTTCTATTTCTGTGAATAGTAGCCCGGGACCGGATGGGTTTGGGTTTTCTTTCTATATTACCTATTGGAAGATTATTAAAAATGATGTGATGGATGCGGTAAGAGAATTCTTCAGAGGTGATATGTTGTCTCGGTATTTTTATTCCTCTTACATAGTGCTTATTCCTAAAAGTAAAGGATCCTTAGTCTTTTGATAAATTTCGGCCGATAAGCTTTTGTGACGTAATCTATAAAATTTTCTTCAAAATCCTTGTTGGTAAGCTTTCGTTGGTGATAGGTGATTTAATATCTTTAGAACAAGGTTCTTTTGTGAAAGGGAGGAGTATTTTTGAAAATATAACGCTTGCTCAAGAGATGACAAAATTACTACATAGGCGGGTGAGAGGAGGTAATATAATGCTAAAGCTTGATATGTGCAAAGCGTATGATCGAGTGGAGTGGTAGGTGGTAGATCAGATTTTCCATGCTCTTGGTTTTCCAGATTGGTTTTGTAAGTTGATTCAAAATTGTATTTCTACTCCATGGTTTTCTGTCATGATGCATGACACTTATAGAGGTTTCTTCAAGTCAAAAAGGGGCTTAAGTCAAGGGGATCCGTTGTCGCCGTATATTTTCATCATCATGGAAGAAGTTCTTTCTAAATTAATTCAAAAAAAGTTGTCTGAGAAGTGGATTTTACTGTTTGCACATTCGTGTGGTGCACCTATTATATCGCATTTAATGTATGCGGATGATGATGTTATATTTACTAATGCTGGAAAAAAATTTGTTAGACAGATAAAGGAGGTGATTAAAAAGAGTATGAAAACTGGACTGGCCAAAGGATGAATAAAGATAAATCAGCTATTTTTTTCTCAAAGAAGTTGGGTGTTCAGAGGAAGGGAGAAATTCTTCAAGAGACTGGTTTTATTGAAAGTAAATTTCCTTTTACGTATTTGGGTGTGCCGATAGTGGATGGTAAATTGAAGGGCTGTCATTTTGACCCTTTAATTCAAAAAATCAATAAGAGAGTTGAGGGCTAAAAAAGTAGACTGTTGTCTCAAGGAGGTCGTCTAGTTTTGTTGAGACGTGTTTTCGATTGCATCTGTTAGCTGTTCTAAATGTCCCAAAATTAGTGATAAAAAAGATATAAGGTATGTTTGCTTCTTTTTTGTGGGGTTTTAAGGATGGAAAAGAAAAAATGAAATGGAGGACGTGGAAGAAATTGTGTGTTCCTATGGAGGAGGGGGGCATAGGAGTAAGGGACATTTCGGAAGTGCAACGGTCTTTACTCATGAAGTTTGGTTGACATTTTTTAACACAAAATTCTTTATGGGCTAGGTTTTTTAAAGCTAAATATGTGAAAGAAGGACATATTGCTCTTTGCGGACCTTATCAATCAGATTCTTCCTTTTAGAGGAAAGTTCTGCAGGGTATGCTTGATCTGTTAAGTAAATCTAAGTGGAAGGTTAGAGAATGAGATGTAAAATTGTGGTATCATAAGTTTCTAGATTCGGGATCTTTGTTTGCAGATTGTCCAGATGGTACACATTCACATATTAGATTTAAAGATATGATTATCAATAATGCGTGGGATGTGGAAAATTTGCAGAGGATTCTGGGGTATAATAAAGCGGAAGAAGTGATGGAAAAGGTGGGAAATCTTAGAAACTCTTCGGATGTTATGGCTCCCGGAAAAGGATGGTTGCTTTAATACAAAGTCCGCATGGGATGTTATCAGAGTTAGAGCTCCAAAGTTTGATTGGGCAAAGTGGGTTTGGAATAAATGGTTACAGAAGAAAATTGTTATCTGCATGTGGAATGCCACTTTTGAGTGCTTAAGCGTGGATGAAAAGGTGAGAAGGGTGGGGGTTTCACTTGCTTCGGCGTGTAATTATTGTGAGATGAGGCAGCCAAAAGATATGGAGCATGTGTTAAATAAGGGAGACCTTACTACTAAGGTTTGGAGGAAGGTTTCAGTGGAGGTAGGTGTTCCTTTCCTTAGACAATAAAGTTGGAAAGAAAGAGTACAAATGTGGTTTAATAGGGCGTCCAGATTTTTTCAATTGGGATCATTGATGGGTTTGATTCCTTGTTTAATAGTTTGAAGGCTGTGAAGAAGGAGATGTGTGACTAGAATGGAGGGGAAATTGGAGAGTAGTACAAATGTGTGGCTGTCCATTAAGTATTGGGTGGGGGTTTTGAGCAGGAACATGATAGGTTTGACTCAGTTAAAGGATGCTGATTTTCGGATATTGCAGAATTTGGAAGTGCAAATTGTGAATAAAAGAATTTAAACTGTGCAATGTGTGAGATGGCTAAAACCGAGATAAGGGAGGTTGAAACTAAATTTGGACGGGAGCAGCTTAGGGAACCCAGGGCCGGCGGGTGGTGGTGGCATCCTTAGAGACCATACAGGTTCTTTTGTTTTTGGTTTTTCAAAATATTTTGGTTCTTGTTCAAATAATAAAGCTGAATTGAGAGCTATGTTGGAGGAAATAAAGATTTGCAAACATTTGAGTCATACTAGTATTGATATTGAATGTGATTCGAATATTGTAGTAAATTAGATAAGATCCAGTAGGTGCTCCTTATGGTATTTGTGGGATTTTTGGGAGCAGCTTATTGGTTTATTGGAGGGAGTAGACTTTTCAATAAAGCATTGGTATAGAGAAGGGAACAAAGTGGCAGATGCTTTGGCTCGACAAGGTGCTATGGGGAGGAATAGTTTGTTTACAAATAGTAGTCAACTCTTTAGAGTTATCAATGGGTTGTATAAACTGGAGAAGATGGGTACGGCTTATATGAGGTATGTTTAGCTGATTTCCTGTTGGTTTTGGTTTATGCTTTATGTTGTTTATCTTTTGTTTGTTTTGTTGAGTGAGTTTTGTTTTGTAGGTCGTTGTTTTGTTTTGTTTTGATTGGACTTGTATCTCGGTTTTTGGATAGATGTTGGAGTTGTTTTTTTGGGAGGCCTTTAATGTTTTGTCTTTTGTTTCTCCCATTGATTGTCTTGTAACCACGGTATTCCTCCACCAAAAGTGAGCGTTTATCAATTAATAAATGGAGGTGCTGCCCTTCTTTAAAAAAAAAAGTACTGTCCGCTTATGCACGTTATGAAAGGGTCCTCGTGCTGACTTTGTAGTTTTATGAGATTCTTCAAATCACTTCAATTTCTCTCAGATGCTCCAAGAAAACTCCACAAATAGACTTGAAAAGGATGCTAGCACACTGAATTCATCCTCCAATAGTTTGTATTAAACAATTGATGATGGATTTCTTCAGACCACCTTCAAAAAATCTTGCCAAGGAAAACTAATTTGTTGCAAAAATTTCAAAATACTGCAGCTGGGCCTCAATCTGAATGTTGGCAGGCCCTTCAAAATGCTGAAATTTGCATTGACAGTCCATGATCTTGTAGAGTATGGATTATGGATCAAATAATCAAGATATCTTAAAGCCAAGTCAAAATATTGCACAAAAACCAAAATATCATAGCTAAACTCCAATTCTCACAATTTTGGATAATGAATCAGTCTCTGGAACTGTTCCACAAAAGTGCATTGCATGCGCGTGCAGCGCATGGAGGCTTCTCTGGCTATGACTTCCGGCTGGCAGTGGACGAGGGGGTGGTGATTTCGGTTATAGTGGCACTGTGCCAAGAAAAGGTCAAGGAGTTGGGATATTAGAGGGGGTCGTCTGGGAAATGTTTGGCTGTTGTGTGGGGGTTCGCCGGTGTCTGAAGCTGATGAAATTTCATAGGCGGGCCTTTCAGTAGCTTCTGTTTTCGATGGCGTGGGTGGTGTCATGAGAATCTTCCAGGAAAGGGATGTTTAAAAACTAAGTGGACAGTGCTTTAGTTTCTGTGGCTTTTTCCTTCGATTGCTGAACTTTGAATGCTTCATAGGTGGTGTTTTGAATTTTTGTTTTGGATGATTCTTGAAAAGAGAGTAAGATTAGGGATGAATCAAAATTTGCTCTTAATACCAAATTGATGTAGGACAGGAACAGAAATTCAGAAGCAGAGAGGGGAAGGAAGGAGGAGGAGAACAGATTAGAACAAAAATTAGAGAGAGAGAAGTTGCAGAACAAAGGAGAGGGAGAAGGAGGAAAAGGAGCAGCAGCAGGAGTACGAGAACAGATTAGGACAGAAATTATAGATAGAGAAGTTATAGGACCGAAACTAGAGAGAGCAGATCAGGAAGCAGAAAGTTTAGAAGCAGAAGAAAGAGGAAACAGAAGCAGGAGAAAGAAGAAGGGAAGAGGAAGATGAAGGAAGGAGAGGAGGGGTAGGCTGCATGAGAGAGAGAGAAATTGAACTGTAATTATGGAATTCAAATCTGATAGCTGTTATAATACAGTACAGACAAAATATTTGGGCACCCAGCAACGCAACCTAAACAACTGACATCAATAACGCCAACTAAAACAAATAATAACATGAAAGTACTTCCTAAACTGAAGTTCTAAATACTTAAAATTTCCCAAAATAAAATAAAATTCCAGTTTATATACTACATGGCTTACTGAGTATGGTGTTTATGAGAGTGCTTCCAAGCTGTTAAGAGTTATATTTGTAGTCACGCTCCGTTCCTTCTCCTTTCTGAGTCTGTCTCTCTCTCTCCATAAAATTCTCTTAAATTTCACTTTATCAATTCCCTCCACATACATCTGTGCCTTGCTGCTCCCTTTTGCTCTTTTACTGTTCTAGCTATATAATCTTTTTGACTGACTTGCAAATTAAAACAGGCTGGAAAAGGTGGTGAACTGACACATGATGAGACCACAATCATTGCAGGGGCACTTGAGCTCACTGAGAAAACGGCTAGTGATGCCATGACTCCCATATCCGAAACTTTTGCAGTTGATATCAATGCCAAGCTGGACAGGTGGGAGATGCTCTGGAAATTATAGTGAACTGTGTATAGGTTACTTTATATCTGTTCTTACTCTTGTTTTGATATGTTAAATTACTTTTTCTTTTACTCCAGAAAATTGATGAATTTAATTTTGGAGAATGGGCATAGCCGAGTGCCAGTATTTTATGAGCAACCTACAAACATAATTGGACTTGTTCTGGTAAGCTGTTTGTTAATTTTTTAATGAATTTCCAATGAAAATCAATTAGTTTTTGTTTCTGTTCTCCATTGAAGGATGCTCTGGTTGAAATTAAATTATGAGAAGCTGATTTCTTTATATTATAAAAAATTCAAAAGGAGTAAGGGTTTGGATCATGCTTAAAAGTTTAGTTTTCGTGCCTGCAACATCAAAATGCAAGAGCAAATATCCAAAGAAGGCAATTGGGAAAACAAGAAATGATAGTAGACCTTTTTTGATTTCTTGGTTTGGATGGAAGACCCTAGTATTAGGGATTTTGTGTTGTCAATACGGACATGACCCTGTTTGTTAAAACTTATGTTAATCAAAATAGAAATTTGGACTCGTTTACTGGGTAAAGGAGAAATTGAACTTAACCCTTTATCCATCATAGTTTTACCATGTTTCAAATGAGGGTGTCTTAGATGAATAGAAATTTATTAACCAGATTGGAGGAAAAGAAGCAATGGCAGATTTTAGAAAAGATGATTCATAAATGAAAGAAAATTCAATAGGATGTTTCAGAAAAGTTTCAAGTTTAAAGTAGACATTCTTGCTGGACCTTCAAACAGGGTGTTAAGAAAGGTGGTTTATTTATGGTCTTAACCTTCAACATTTTCCTAAAGAGTTGGCACTCTTGAATCTCAAACCTGTACAAGACAATGGCTCAAAAAAAGAGACATTCTGCTGCCAAAAAAATTTAAGTTCTTTTTTGGATAGAAATTCCCCAGTCCATGAGTGTAGAAAATTTTTAGACCCAAGGACAAAGTCCTAAATCCATGGTTGGGGGTAGGTCAGGATAATAAAATAAAATTTAATACTCAACTCCTTATTTATTTATTTATTATATTTTTTTTAAAGAGCAGTAGCAACCTGAAACTCCTTCTGAATAAGCCTTTGGACCCCTATAGGTGGCACCACACCAGGAATGGAGGCCAGCCCCCAAACCACCTTCAATTTTAGTTGAGAATGGCCCTGTACAAGATCAAACCCAAGACCATTCTATTACCTGGAGACTTGCACCCTACATGTGTTCACTGGAGCCAACTCAGGGCTATATAACACATGTTGATGGTAAGTAATGTGAGAGGAAGATAAAGTTGACACAAAACATTTAATGGAAGTTTGTTTGTTGCACGTTGAATTTAGATTTTGCATTTTGCAGATAAATAAAAAAGGTTATTTATAGCGGAGAATAAAAAACTAAGGAAAATAGTAAAAGAAAGGGAAAAAATATTAAACAAGGTGAAAACAACATTAATAAAAGTACTACATTTTATTCTGCTGTCTCCAATTTGCCATTGTCTGTCAATATAACTTGAGCATTAACCAGTGATGGGATTGTTTTACAAGGTACAAAATATATATAAAATGTGCTATGGTCAAGTTTAATAGCATCAGTAGTATAATCTCCCTCTCTCTAGGTAGGGGTGTGTATGTTTTGTATGCGTGTGTTTTAAGATAGAGTTTACTTAATTCAATTGATAGTATCTAATACATCTGTTCCTAGCCAAATTTAATAGAGGTTAGAACATAAGATACTCCATAAACTTATAATGATTTGTCGTGTTTATCAATTTGGTTTGAAAAATTGAAAGTTTAACCATAAAAATAGTCCAAATGTGTTTGTGGTTTGGAGCTTTTAGTACATAAATTGAACTTGTAACTTTATGTAGACAATCATATAATTATTTTTACAAATTTTCTAACATATGTATGTGTTTGTACATACATACACATGTTTTTTTTTGTGTGTGTGTGTGTTTCTGTGTAGAGAGAGAGAGAGAGAGAGAGAGAGAGAGAGAGAGTGTTTCTACGGGATTTGGAGACCCACACCCTTCTAGCTGTATCTGGTATAGCCAAGTCTTGAACATCAGTGGAGTATAGAGTTCTGCATTGCCAGGTAGGAATAGAAGGGAAGGAGACTAAAAGAAAAGGATTCACACACAGTCTCTCGCTATGCATGCATGCATGCACATTCTTTTAGGAAGTACTTTGAAATTGAATGCTACATCTACTTAATGCCATAATTTCTCTAGCAAAGAAGACACAAATGTCAGCTAATAATTCAGAGTGTAAAAAAGTAGAGAAAAATTGCGCCAGGGGGGTGCTGTCTTGATAAATCAATGTATGTGCACAATATGGAATTATACTTCCGTGCTTTGGTTTTTGTTTTTTGTTTTTTGTTTTTTTTTTGTTTTCCATTTTTCATGCACATATATCCAAAGTTTTGTGTGGTAATAAATGCTTGTATTAATATTCCCCCTAATTTTTTAGGTGAAGAATTTATTAACCATTCACCCAGAAGATGATGTACCTGTAAAAAGTGTCACTATTCGCCGGATTCCGAGGTATTATGTCCTCTCTGTCTCTCATGCAAACAGAAAGGAATATTCAAATTTATTCTAGAAATGTTTGAATTGTATTCTTGATATGTGCTAGACAAATTTGTGTTATTATCTCCATCATAAGTATTCTTATAGTTCTCTTTATTAAGCTCTGCATTTTCTACTGAATAAAGCAAATGTCTGCGAGGACATAGTGGTTCTGTTCTAGAAATAATTGAATTTAGTTCTTGATTTTTTCTAGACAAATTTGTGTTGTTATCTCCATCATAAGTATTGTTATAGTTCTCTTAATTAAGCTCTGCATTTCCTGCTGAATGAAGCAAATGTCTGTGAGAAAGTAGTGGTTCTGTTTACTTAATTCTGTCTTTTGCTTCTTTGTTTTGCATCTACACTATTTAGTCTTGCCTCACTGAACCTAAGTTAATTCAATATTAACTTGGACTCAAAATACAAAGCTTGGGTTGGGCAGATGAGGTTAGAGCATGGATTCTGATAATCTTTGGGCAAAAGTGTTCATGTTTAGGGAGTTAGGGTTGAGTGTTTTATCTCATTCTTTTTTCCTCTTTTTCTTTCCTGTTCTCTCAATTAAAACTGTGTCCTAGATTTTAATCCTTGTTTATATTGTTCAAGATCTCTAGTTGCAAGAGGTCCTAGGTTCTAGTCTTGTAATCTTTGTTTGTTCCCAGATTATGCTTGTTATGGTGCCTTTTGATCTGTTTGCCTTTGTGTTCCAGTCCAAGTTTAATTTTATCACCTCTTCACATGCGAGATGGTGTTGCAAGCTTGCACGTGAGAGGCAGTGTGGGATTGCTTGATATACACCACTTGGGTCAAGTCCTAACAATATAAGCTTTTGGGATTGTTGGTTATTTAGCATGGTTGACCTCTAGCCTATACTAAACAACCTAAGTTACATTCTTCATAGGAATGGTTTGGATCAATCATTTTCATTTGTATAGCTACAGTTTTTAATTCCATTTTAAATGGGTGTTTGTTCCCTGTCGACAAGGTTTTGACTGGATCATCGAAAATTTATAGAAAACTCAGTCAACATATTTTTTGTTAACTTCTAAAGGGAGCGTTGATGTTTTGATAATACCAATCTGTACACTCAAATTTTTTTGACTAATTTGTTTATAAAATGACCTGATCTGAATGAATTTATAGGAATTTCGACAAAATTTTGGCAATATTACAAACCATCTCAGGAAAAAAAATAAAGCCTTCTTTTTATTTTATCTTTATTCAAAACATTTCATTTATTTGATGGATTCATCATATATTTTCTTAATTTCACATTCAATTAAAATTTGTATGCATACATATACTTTCATTTTCAGTTAATAATTTTGCTGCAGTTTGTAATGTTGATTCAAATAATTCATTTGCAAAATATTTGAAAAATTAGAAACTAAGTATTGGCTTATAAATGAATAAATTAAAAGAATCCAATTTGAGCATTTTCGCTCAAATGTGTTTGCTGAGCATTCAATTAATAAATACATTTGCAAATCTTGTCTTACCTGAAAATACAATTTGTGGAATGAGTTCTCCTTCATGCTTCCCAAAGGAGGTCTCAACACCACCCTCAAAGACCCTTGCATTCCTTTCCCTCTAAATGATCCAGATTCCAGAATCAAGCAAGAGGGATGGCATCCCACAGCTCCTTGTTTTGTGTGCTGCCCTTACTTCCTTACTAACAAAAACTGCGCCCAGCACTGTCTCTTTCAGTTTCTATAATAAGAGCTAATATAAAATCTTTCAATCTTTGCCAGCTTTTATTTAGTAGCGCTATTATAGATAATTACAACAGCACATATATAATGACTACTTATACACACACACACACATATGCATAGTAGTAATTCTAGATGAATTTTTTTTAAAAAAAATTCACATTGAATATCTAATAATCTTAGGACTAGGAATGATAGGGTAAGGATAGAAATATTAGTGTTTAACTCTGTTGGAATTTTATGCATTATTGTGCTTAAGTAATACCTACCTCAACTTTATTAGACCTTTATGGCTAAATGAGATCTATTTGACTATGATATGTGGTTTTAATTAGTTTTGTACGTTACATTCTTTTAGGCCATATGTACATGGGTACATTTAAATATGACGTGTTAATTAGTAAATTGTATCTATATTTATTTATGCTATTAAATATGTTCCCCAGTTGTAAGTTGTTGTACTCTACACATTGTATAATTATCATTTATGTATTTTAATTTATAGCACTTTGATTCCAAATCAGCATTATTGCTTCTATTAACATTTCTTAGCAATTAATAAAAAATTGTATCTTCTAATACTAGTTTTGTGAATTTAAAAATTGAAATAAATCAAAATACTAGAACAACCACCACCACCACCACCATGGCTACCACCTCTTCTACAGCCTCTAGCATGAAATAAATCACTCTCTCACTGGAGTATTGTCATGTCAATGTTGCAAGTGCCCAAACCATCTGATCTGCCCTCCTCTTATCCTATCTCCATGATACACCTAATTTACCACAAGTCTGTTCATTCCTTACTTTATCTGAAATATATCAAAACCAAAAAAAACTTTTCATGCTTTTGAAGACTTGAAACTTCAATTGGAATCAAAACCTGCGGCACAGGGCTGCATGATGCTATTTTTCTCGCTAGGGGAAAGAATAGAGTTTTTTTTTCTCCCTTGGTTATGTGCAGAAGTAAGAAGATGGGGGTGTCTCATTTTTACTTATGTGCTGAATAAAAATTGGTATCAGATGGGCTGAAATTGCTTGTCTATGGATTGGTTGTGTGAGAGAATCAATAATCAACACTTGGAAGGATTTAAGTTGCTGACCATATGGTTTAGTAAATTTACATAAACATAAATTGTTATTAATTGTAAATTGGCTGAAAAGGATTCATGTAGCTGATCTCACTTAGTGGGACTTAAGGCTTGGTTTGTTGTTGTTTAATTGTTACGAGTTTCAACGAATCCACATAATATCAACTTATGATGCATGATTTGTATGGGGGGTGGGAGCAGTAGGAGTTGATTGGTGAATAGGCATATTTTGACCACCATTATTTTCAAAGAGACAAGAATGTTGTCAGCAGTATTATTTTTGATGATTCTGAGTGAATTCCATTCAGAAGTACTAAAGATTTGCCATATGTACTGTTGTATTGTAGCATCATTGTTTCTATGTCACTGTCTATAGGCAGCAGTTCCCTATATTAATGCATTGAATCCATCAATGGAGGAACACACTTGGAGATATTTTGTGCTGACCAACAGTATGGATCATGTTTGTAAATACTCATTGATGTGGATGTGTAAGCTATTCAAAGTTTGGGTTGGCTGTGCTTGATAAGATTTGTGTTTAGCATAAGATCAGCGCAACTTGGCAGAAGATGGGTGATAGTGATATTGAGTTCTTGCAAATGATGAATTCTGGGATAACCAATTTAGGTGAAAATGCCTGATAAAAAAGGAAAAAATAGTTTGATTGAAAACTTTTTTTGAATGGATGCATGGCAATGAGTCATATAGGTCCAGATAGTGATAGTAATGCTGAAAGTTGTTTGGAATTGATTGAGGAGATTTTATTTCAACTTTTACAGCTATGTAGAGCTCTTGTTGAGCTCTGGATCAGTTAATATATTACGTTGTCCCCTTAGAAAATGGTGATATGGAACACTTGAATTTAAAATGTGGATTGCATGTGACTTGAAATCCAATATTAAGTATTTCAACAAAATGTATAAGAAATATGTGGTGACATACTTTATTTATAGAAATTCCTAATATGCAAGATTGGATTGTCAGTGAATGAAACAAATGTGATAAGATTTTTTGGAAACAGCAAAGATTTTCAGTGATTCTTTCTGACTCCATGACATTATTGCCTCTTCATGACATTGTAGAGTGGATTTGATTTTCTAAAGGTTGACCATGTACATTAAAAGGAACCTTCCCCCACTGTCTGACATCCAATACTAGCCTGCTTCTGCATTCCTGTTCCCCTCCACTACTGTAATGATCCGTGTTCCAGGGAACTTTGTATTGATTGAACTTTTCTTTGCACGTGATTATTTTTGGTAGCTTGCTGAAAGAAATTGATGATTTGGTGCCCTATGATGAGGCCTTATTTTAGAGGGCCTTTGCATAAATACTTTTTTTCACCAATTTGATTCAGGGTAAAGAAACGCTGTTCTTGTTGTAGCTTGGAATATTTATTGGTCATAGAAATAAAAGTTTCTGACTTAGACTTCCTGGAAGAAAAATAAAAGGAGAAAATGTTGGATAAACTCTGGATAACCTTCCAAACATTCAAATATCACAAAAATCTATCACTTAAACATGTGTGTGTGTCTGTATGTGGACTCTTCAATATAGTGCACTTTGCTTTTAGCAGCATCAAATTGATTGGTGGCTATTTGTATGTTTGCAGTCTTTGGCACCAATTCCTCTAATGTGCAGTTCTTTACAGTTCTTTAGATAGTCTAGGAGCTTTCTACCATGAGCCTGAGAATCCTTGATAAGAATGCTAATGACATTCTCGAATTACTTCTGATATAAAATACAGATGATGCCCAATGTCTATATCTTTTCAAACTCAAGGGCAATGCTATTTGGTGGCTCTAAACTTACTCTAATTTGGGAGGCAGAGATATCCTTTTAGTTGAACTAACTGTTGCGATTGTATTCACTATCAATATTCTTGTTGTCTTCATGTTTTCATTTGGTGAGTATGAATATGTTTGGCCACTCAGCAGTTATAGATTGTAGAATGCGGAAACAACAGTAGATATCTGGACTTGTCTAATGTAGTAGTTTTTTACTGGGATTTAGAAATTTATTCCTTATGTTTTTAGTGTCTCCCTCTGTAAAAAAGATTTTGAACTGTTGAGATGAAATTAACATACTGAGCTCCCGGTCGAGCATCTATCACCTTCGTATAACTTAAATTTCATTTTTTGTGTGCTGTTTTTCTTTCTGGAAAATATTTTGTTCAGTGCTCATCATATTTGTGAACTGATGGGTAGATGTGTTCTTATGTTCTAGGGTTCCAGAGACTTTGCCCTTGTATGACATCTTGAATGAGTTTCAAAAAGGTCACAGCCATATGGCTGTTGTAGTGAGGCAGTACAGTAAGGCTTTGGAGCAGCCTGCAACCAAGACCCCTGCTGATGGTAAACATGAACTTCACTGTGCGTTCACCTTAAAAAGTATTTTTGCTCAGCAAAGGCTGTTCTTTTGCCCCGAATATCCTTGTGACGTGATTATTTTAAATTAATCTCTCCATTTCTTTCTCAATATTTGGTTTAGCAAGAGATGTTAGGGTAGACATTGATGGTGAAAAGAATACCCAAGAGAAGAGTTTACAAGGAAAAAGAACACTCCAGAAGTGGAAGAGTTTTCCCAATAGTGCAAGTAATTCACATAGGGGCACGTCTAGGAGTAAGAAGTGGACAAAGGACATCTACTCGGATATATTACAGATTGATGACAAACCACTTCCAAAGCTCCCAGAAGAAAAAGAAGCCGTGGGCATAATCACAATGGAAGATGTCATTGAAGAGCTGTTGCAGGTACTATTGAAAAATTCAAGCTGCTTTTAAATTTTCTAATTATCATTTTACATACGTTGTTTTGAAGATGGACTTTGATCTTGATGCTTGTTTTGGCATTATGTAGGAGGAGATCTTTGATGAGACGGATCATTATGAGGAGTCGTAGCCCTGGCTTTGCTGGAGCATAGGGTGGTGCATTACGGATGATCACAAAAAAAATTGCTTCATTTGTTTTAGAATGTAGTGTGGGACCCAGGGAGAGTGAAAATCCAACTCGAAGTTCAATGGGAGACTTGGTACAACTGTTTTTTGTATGTGTTAAGTGGTCGAGAAATGGGGAGAGAAATGTATGTTTTCTTGTATTCTGCCTTTATTGATCATTTCTGTTGAGCCGTATGAGATGGAAAACAGAGAAAAAATAGAGGGTAAAAGTTTTACATCTTGAATTGAGGGTAGAGTTGGCTCAAAGCTTGTTGCAAAATTGTGGTCTGTTAAAATTCCAAATATCTTTGTGAATAATGAGTAAATTAGGAAAGTGGGTAAATGTAGAAGATTATATATTATTCTATAGGAGATTATTTCCTTGTTTAGAATAGTTGATTGTATTATATAATGTAAGATTGGGATGTACATAATAACAAGAAATATTGAATTGAATTTTGCTCACATGGTATTAGAGCTAGGGTTTCTCAACCTTAGCTAACTATGGCCAGTGACACCGTCAATAGCAGAGGCTCGACCTCTTCTGAAAATATTGACGGCGACTCAAAGGCCACATCCTTTGGGGGTTCGAATGGGCTAGACAACACAACCTTTCCACTCAGTGAAGAAATTAAAGGGAAAAAATGTCTATGTGAGTTCAATCCATAAAATTAGTAATTGAAGGGAAAGGGAGGCTAGGTTATCTTACCAGCGAATGGAGGAAACCAGACTCTATTGACGTTGTAGCCTTGCAAAAATTGAGGTCCGAAGACACCATGGTCATTGCTTGGCTTGTCAACTTGATGCAACAGTCAATCGGGAAAATCTACTTGTTCTTGCCAACGGCAAAGGACATCTTGGACGCCATTTGTGAGACATATTCCGACGTCGAGAGTTACTTGCAGATCTTCAAGATCAAGACCCGATTGTAGCAGATGAGGCAAGGTGAGAGGGACGTTATTGAGTATTTCATGGAGATGACTCATCTTTGGCAGAAGCTCGATCTGAACATCAAAGAAGAATGGGAGTACTCCAATGATAGCACACGATACAAAAAATGACTCGAAAATGAACGAGTCTTCGAGTTCTTGGCAGGCCTCAATCGAGATCTGGACAACGTACGGAGAAGAATTCTTGGCCGATGATCTCTGCCATCAACCTGAGAGGTGTTCGTCGAAGTAAGGAGGGAGGAGAGTTGATGACGCGTGATGCTGAGGCCACAGGCAGATCATTTTGGGCCTGAAATACCAGCCCTAAATCCGAATGGGCCTAACATCTTGGCCCTAACTTCAAAAAGCCTTGCGGGATCTGAGTAAAGATCATAGAAAGGTAAATTATGGTGCGAGCACTGATGAAAGCCAGGTCATTCAAAAGATACCTACTGGGAGATTCATGGAAAGCCTGCAGATTGGAAGCCGAGACAATATAAAAAAAAAATCGTGGGTATCAGGCTACCACTGATAGTTCAACTAAAAAATCACAAGGTGAAAAAATCAATAATCTCACTCCAAGTAATGCATTCAGCCCTGAGCAATTAGATCAGCTATATAAAATGATTACCTCAATTCAAACATCGGGTCAGTCTTCCACTGGTTCTCTGGCTCATCGAGGTAATTATTCATCAGCCTTAAATACTATATCTTGTTACAAATCACCAATGGATAATTGACTCGAGTGCATATGATCATATGACTGATTCTTATCAATTGTTATCATCCTATTCACCATATGCTGGAAATCTGAGAGTCAAAATTGCATTTGGTTCTCTCTCACCAATTGTCGATAAAGGAAGTATTCGCATATCTGACTCTGTAACTTTAAAATATGTCTTATATGTTCCCAAGTTAACTTATTATCTATCAGCTAGTTAACAAAAGACTCAAATTGCTCTGCTAAATTTGTTTCATCTCATTGTGTTTTTCAAGACCTATTATTGGGGAAGACAATTAGAACTGCTAAGGCATAAGAGGGACTTTGCTACTTTGAGGAGGCAAGCTTGAGTGAACAATGTCATACTGTAATTTGTGATCCTACATCTATTTCTAGAGATAGTGAACTTTTGTTATGCCATTTTAGGATGGGTCACCTAAATTTTCAATATTTAAAACGTTTATTTCCGTCTATCTGTTCAAATAAAATGTCTTTTGAGTTTCAATGTGAAGTGTGTGAGCTTGGAAAACACTGGCGTGCTTCTTTCCCAACATCCATATACAAACCATCTCGTCCATTTACTATGATTCACGGTGATTTGTGAGGACCCTCAAGAACCCTCAATCGTATACATACGAAATGGTTTGTTACTTTTATTGATGACCATAGTCGTTTTTGTTGGGTTTACTTGTTGAAATATAAAACTGAAGTCCATTCCATTTTTTTCAGTTTTCATTCCATGATTCAAACACAATTCTAGACTCACATTCAAATTTTACGTACTGATAATGGTACGAAATATTTTAATAAATATTCTGGGAACTTATCTTCAAGAAAATGGGATTGTTCATCAGAGTTCTTGTGTGGATACCCCTCAACAAAATGGGATTGCTGAACGAAAAAACAGACATATACTTGAAGTAGTTGGGGCATTGATGTTCACTACAAACATGAAAAACTATTTTTGGGGAGATGTCATCTTAACAACTACACATCTCATCAATCGAATGCTGAGTCAAGTACTTTCCTTTACCACTCATTTCCAGAAATTCCAAGAACATTTTCCTACCTCTCGACTCCCCTTCAGTCTTCTGTTGAAAATATTTGGTTGTACTGCATTTGTTCATGTTCGTGCTCACCATCGGGATAAATTGGATCCTCGTACCGCTAAATGTGTCTTCATTTGTTACTCCCCTACCCAAAAAGGCTACAAATGCTATGACCTTGTCTCAAAAAGGATGTTTGTTAGCCTTGATATCACATTCTTTGAAACCACCCCTTATTTCCCAAAGACCTATCTTCAGGGGGAGAAATAGAGTGAATATTGGTTCTTTGACTTCTTTACTACTAAATCTGTGCCATCTATTGAGTCTCTCATTGCTTCATTCCCTGACCCATCTACTAAGCCTCCCATTGCATCACTTCTTGACCTATCAAACATAAAAGAGCACTTAATCTCAAGGGGAGATACAGGAAAGCAAAACAACATAGACATACTTGTTTACTCAAGAAAGACAAACACAAAGAACAGGGAGAATCTTATACTTGAGGCACCAAGAGCGTTGGAAACTGTGATGGCTCCGAACAACCATAAGTCCACGCCCAATCCTGATTTGGTAATAGATAGTCATGAGCTCTCTTCTGATAATCCTATACCTGATGACATCAATTTACCTATTGTAGTAAAAAAACAAACCAGGTCATATACTCAATATCCCTAGACTAAATACATGTCTTATAAAAGCTTGTATACAGGATATCGTGCTTTTGCCTCTAACCTTGACAGGATGAGAATTCCAAAGAATATTCAGGATGCTCTAGAAATACCTAAATAGAGGGAGGCTGTCATGGAGGAAATGTGGGCCTTAGAGAAAAATGGAACTTGGGATGTAATGAATTTGTCGAGAGGGAAGAAGCCAGTTGGTTTTAAATGGGTCTTCATAGTGAAATATAAATATGATGGGACAGTAGAACGATATAAAGCCCGACTCATTGCAAAAGGATTTAAACAGACTTACGACATTGACTATACAGAGCCATTTGCACCGGTGGCAAACTTGAATACAGTTCGGGTCCTTTTGTCCTTGGTAGCCAACTTAGATTGGCCACTACAACAACTTGACATTAAGAATGCATTTCTAAATGACAAGTTAGGAGAAGAAGAAGTCTACATGACAATACTACTAGGCTTCAATAAGAAAGGTGAAGAAAATAGAGTGTGTAAACTCAAGAAGTCCTTGTATGGACTCAAGCATTCGATAGATTTGCAAAAGTAATAAAGAACCAAGGATATCGACAAGGGCAATTTGATCACACCCTGTTCTTCCAACAGTCTGAAAGGGGTTAGAGAACAATTCTAATAGTGTATGTTGACGATATAATCTTAACTGGAGATGATACAATAGAGATGGAAAGATTGAAGAAAGTTCTAGCTACTGAATTTGAAGTTAGAGACTTGGGACAAATGCGATACTTCTTGGGCATGGAAGTTGCTAGAATGAAAAAGGGTATTAGTGTCTCTCAGCGAAAGTATATCACTGATCTCCGAATTGAAACTGGCTTGCTTGGATGCAAACCTAGTGAAACCCTGATTAAAGTAGTAAAGAGGATCGAAGACTATGGAATACCAGTTGAAAAGAAGACGTATCAGAGATTGGTTGGTAAGCTAATCTACTTATCACGTACCAGACAAGGTATTGCATTTGCAGTTAGTGTGGTAAACCAACACATGCATTCACCAAAAGAAGCTTATTTAGATGTTGTGTACAAGATCCTTTGATATCTCAAGGGCTCCACGGGCAAAGGATTCTTCTTCAAGAAATGTGAAAGTAAGGAAGTAGAGATCTTTATAATTGGGCAGGATTAGTGGAAGATAGAAGGTCCACCACTGGTTATTACACATTCGTTTGGGAAAGTCTGGTAACTTGGAGAAGAAAAAAACAGAATGTAGTGGCTCGTAGTAGTGTCGAAGCTAAGTTCAGAGCAGTTGCTCAAGGAATATGTGAAGGACTATGGTTATGAAAACTCTTGGATGAACTATAGGTCCCGGTGAAATTTCTTATCAAACTCTATTGTAACAACAAAACAGCCCTCAGTATCTCTCTCAATCTAGTTCAACATGACAAGACTAAACATGTGGAAGTGGGCTGATATTTTATCAAAAAGAAAGTTGAAGAAAGAACTATCTGTATGACTTATGTACCTACCAAGAAACAAATTGTAGATATCTTTACTAAAGGGTTTGCACGACAGAACTTTGATGATCTCATTAGTAAATTAGAGATGATTAATATCTATTAACCAACTTGAGGGGAAGTGTTAAAATCTCAAGCATCTTTGTGAATAATGAGTAAATTAGGAAAGTGGATAAATGTAAAAGATTATATATTATTATGTAGGGGGATTATTTCCTTGTTTAGACTAGTTGGTTGTATTATATAATGTAAGATTGGGATGTACATAATAATAAGAAATATTGAATTGAATTTCATCATATTTTTCCAAATTTGTAACTGCAAGCTATTTTAAAAAAAAAAATTCACGGAATAACAAGAGGTTCTAGAACCGATGGAAGCATAAGGAATGATTTTCACCTGTAGCCTATCTTATTTGGTATTCCGCTGTGTAGAAGATCTGCTGCTTTTCATTAGCGACGTTCACTATTCCTTGTTGCAATTCTTAGGAAGGAATTTTAATAGTCAGGTCTTTCCTCCGGTATTGTCAGTGTTGTGAAGTCAATTGTGATCAGGTCATGTATACGTCTTTGGAGAAGAAATGAGAGAAGTAGATTTGGGTTAAAAAAAAAGGAGCCTTTTTGTTGAAGTTTTTGCCATGTCTGCCTCTGTGAAGATGGATGGGAAGTTACATTCCTTTTGAGTGGGTTTCTTCCTCAGAATCCCATTGTCTATTGCTAGAAAATAAAGTTAAAGAGGATTCAACAGCAACTGGTGTGAATTTTTGTGCCTAGTTATGGGTAAAGTTGACAACAAACCTAGGAGTTTCTTTAATCATATGCCTTGGATCAAACAAATTTTGATGTGTGATTATAATCAATAAACCATTGTACTTTGTGGGAAGATTTTCTTTAGAGTCCCAGGGTTGATGGAATTTTTGTGAACTGTTGAAAGGAAACTAAGTCATATGACAACAAACTACACAAGAAGCTAAGGTTTTTGTGTAGGAATTTTGGTTCATTAAATATAGAGAAGCACAAAGGAAAAAGTCGTGTATAATGGGCTTTAAAATAAGCGTGGCTAGGTAGAAATTCTTGAATAGTATCTAGGCCCAAATATGTCAATTTTTTTAAAAATATACTCTTAAGGTTGCTGGTTTAAAAGTTGGGTTGAATATAATTGAAGTGAAAAATGAGTTATATTATGCAATTTGTGATTGCAGGATTTACTCTAAAGCATGTGATTTTGATAGGCCCAAAGAAAATAGATGGGCTGATTTCGCTAGTTTATTCTCAGTGGAAAAAGAAAAGCGCAATATAACTAAAAGCAGGATGCATTGATCTCTAGAGGCTTTCTTCTAATGAGTTGTTAGGTTTAGTGCCTACAAACTTAGGTGAGTTGCTAAAGCTATTAGAGGGATCAAACTGTTGGGAAAGTGACAGGACAACTAACACAGCGAATAAATCTTTCCCAAAAATTAAGTTCGTGACGAGCAAAAATAACTAACCAACAATAATAATAAATCACACTTCACAATAGGAGCACAACAATTTTTAACGTGGAAAGTCCCTCCAACGTGAAGGGTAAAAACTACAGGGTCTATGAGACCGAATAAAATTTTCACTATAATAGAGGTAAAAAATCACAGCATTAAAATCACCAAAAATGCTCACAAACTTAGAGCAAAAAGGATTCCCAAAGGAATTGTGATAAAATAAGAATGAGCGGAAATGTATTGTGATAAAATTATTTCCAAAGGAATTTTGTCATCATCAAAATGAGATTGGACTCAAAAAGTCAGCAATCTCCCTATTTTTTATGATGACAAACACAATAGTAATATGCATAAATTTCAAAATAGATATTGTAATTCAAATATATTCAGAGAGAAGACACTGAGATATTTCAAGTTGAGAATTTTAAGTTCAGCTCAATATGCATCTAGATATAGTAATAAAACATATGCACACATATGCACATTAATCCTCTCCCCCTCAACACAAGGGGTATATCATTTTGCTCATTAATCCTCTCCCCTTTTTGACATTAGCAAAAGGGTTAAGTGTAAAAACAAAAATTCTTAACTTTAGAAAGGATGACTCCCCCTTTTTGATACAATTTTTATTTTAGTTCAAAAAAACTCTTCCCGCTTTAAACCCCCCCCCCCCTTTTTATTTTTTAAACTCATACACATTATAGACTGCAATTTTTTAAAAATATCTCTCCCCCTTTTGATCTTAAAAAAAAAAATTACTCTCCCCCTTTAAATCTAAAAAATTTTGCTCTAGTACACATCTCTCACCTTTTGGAAAAAAAAAAATGGCTCTAATTATTATTATTATTATTATTATTATTATTATTATTATTATTATTATTATTATTATTATTTGCGTTAAGTACATTTTGAAAAGAATTATAACTAGAAAGATTAATCATACAGATCCTAATTATATCAATACATTTTAAAACAAGTTCATATGGTTAACCCTATGCACTTGTGGTAAAGCAATATATTTTTCATTTAAAGTATTCAATAAGATCATGATGATTGAGTGCATGCGATCAAAAGTTCAATGCACATCTAAGCAAGAAAGTATTGGTGAACATAATAAGATAGGAAATAATTTCCAAATGCTCCCCCTATGAGTTTGAATATTTGTGTAGATGGAATGAAATGCTTATACTTATCAAAGATTAATTTTACTAATATTTCCAAGCCATATAAACAATCAATTTAGAATAACTTAGACCAACTATAGTGATACCATGATGCACATTAGTTTTTTATGCTCTTTCTCTAGGGATGGAGCTCAGCTCTCCTAAATATTTTCAAGCATGAAACAAGTTTAGTTCAGTATAGTTCAAAACAAAATTCATGTGGTTAACAAGTTGCATCAAATATGCATACAAGAATTTACACACACCATTCATTATTTGATACCAAATGTAAATACCAAAAGTGATTATGTTTATTTTTCAGAGCCAGAGTATTTTCAAGTTAATTTGCTCCCCCTTAGTTATGCACTTATCATCATCTTATGTCTTTTTCTTTTAATCATTCTTCACCAGTTTAGCAGAGTGTTCTAAGATTTTCAATGATTTATACTTGGCTTTACCTGATTTGGCTTGGAGGACCAAAAAGTCATAAAACAATTCTTCTTCAGGGTCATAAGCCTATATTGCTTCCTTTTTTATGGATCTCAATGCATAGGTTTCCTAGTCATTTGCATTTTCATATAGATTGAAACCTTTTGCATATAACTTAGCCATTTGGCATATTCAAAAGCTTCTAATAGATTTGATTTGAGGTTTGAGAGCTTGTGAAGTGGGATTGGACGAATATTCTTAACAATTAAATTATAATTAAGTTTAGAAGAATATTTATTATGAGTGGACATTATTTAAAATATTTCATGGAAGCAAATATATCCAACTACTTAGGCAAAGAGCAATTTGAGAGAATATTAATTTTTGAATATTGCTCTTTGGGTATTTCTGATTATCCCACAATTGGACGGTACCTTATAAGTATGTCTATGATTTTAAGCAAGGGTATGAGCCTAGGATAGATGAATCATTATCAGATATGATCATGGTATGGTAAATATTTCTTATGGAAGAGATAATTTTAGTGTAAATCAAAATTAGAAAATTTTATATTTTAAGCGCAAAGGGAATATTCATTAAAATGTCTTGATAAACCATTTGGATCCCTTAAAGAATTCCACTAATTTGATTATAATGGGATATCTTTTAATGAGCACTTGATCAATATATAATTTATGATTTATCAGTGCTTAATCCTAGAGTGATGACTTATTTTTTATCAAGGCTTTTTATATTTAGAGATGAGTTTAGGGATAAATAAAATATAACAAGATGAATATCCTAAAACTCAAATTTGTGCAATAGACAACTACGCTTAGGATTTTAATCATGGATTAAGCATTAAGAATTATCTACCAAACACAGTTACTTTGTCCATTTGGAAGTGAATTTTATAGATTTCTTGAAGATGTGATTTATGTTTTTCATTTCATAGAGCAAGGTTTATGATATTTTAGACAGTTAATCTCTCAACCTTCACTTTGAATAAATTAAGGTTTGCATACTATCCAATTCTTTAACATTTTACCCAATCATTATGATATAAAAGCATTTGGTAGTCAGATTGGATGTATTACTTAAAGGAATCATATTGACTTAACTTTCTTGTAGGATTCTTAGTATAATAATAGTGTAGTAAATACATATACTAAGATTTTATATTTTAAGCATATACTATTCCCCAAGCCTATTAGTCATCACGACCCCTTTTCGTTTATGTGGCTGGCTCCACTAAATTCTCAATCCTAATGTCTAAGGAGGAGTTTTTGGGGCTACCCATTTTTCTTTAACTCTCTAGACCTATTTGGGTTTCACACCTTTCCTTTTAAATGGACAATCAAATTTAATGTGCCCTTTATTTTTACATAGTACGCAGGTGGTATAAGCATACGGACCGGAGGAGGTACTAGCATAGAATTTTGATGCTTTAACTAAGTACCCCATGTATAGGTTCTTTCTTCTTCTATTTTCAATTCCATTGTAACCTATGCCTTCTTTGTCTAAGGTCATATTTTGTATACGTAGAAGCTTGTCTAAGTTTTCTTTGCCTCCGATAAGTGTATGGATGATCTTAGCTTGGTCCTCAATTTTTCTTTCTAGGCCTTGAGTCTTTGAATCTTTTAAGCAATTGCAAAAACTTTGTAATTTTTATGAGTTTTTTGGACATTGTGTTTGTTTTACACTCAAATTCTGAAATTAGAAGATTTTTAGCACAAAAGGATTATTCGTTAAAATGTCTTGATAAACCATTTGGATCCCTTAGAGAATTCCACTAATTTGATTATAATGGGATATCTTTTAATGAGCACTTGATCAATATATAATTTATGATTTATCAGTGCTTAATCCTAGAATGATGACTTATTTTTTATCAAGGCTTTTTATATTTAGAGATAAGTTTAGGGATAAATAAAATATAACAAGATGAATATCCTAAAACTCAAATTTGTGCAATGGACAACTACGCTTAGGATTTTAATCATGGATTAGGCATTAAGAATTATCTACCAAACACAGTTACCTTGCCCATTTGGAAGTGAATTTCGTAGATTTCTTGAAGATGTGATTTATGTTTTTCATTTCATAGGGCAAGGTTTCTGATATTTTAGACAGTTAATCTCTCAACCTTCACTTTGAATAAATTAAGGTTTGCATACTATTCAATTCTTTAACATTTTACCCAATCATTATGATATAAAAGCATTAGGTAGTCAGATTGGATATATTACTTAAAGGAATCATATTGACTTAACTTTCTTGTAGGATTCTTAGTATAATAATAGTGTAGTAAATACATATACTAAGATTTTATATTTTAAGCATATACTATTCCCAAAGCCTATTAGTCATCACAACCCCTTTTCGTTTATGTAGCTGGCTCCACTAAATTCTCAATGCTAATGTCTAAGGAGGAGTTTTTGGGGTTCATTTTTGCTACCCATTTTTCTTTAACTCTCTAGACCTATTTGGGTTTCACACATTTCCTTTTAAATGGACAATCAAATTTAATGTGCCCTTTATTTTTACATAGTACGCAGGTGGTGTAAGCATACGGACCGGAGGAGGTACTAGCATAGAATTTTGATGCTTTAACAAAGTACCCCATGTATAGGTTCTTTCTTCTTCTATTTTCAATTCCATTGTGACCTATGCCTTCTTTGTCTAAGGTCATATTTTGTATACGTAGAAGCTTGTCTAAGTTTTCTTTGCCTCCGATAAGTGTATGGAAGATCTTAGCTTGGTCCTCAATTTTTTTTTCTAGACCTTGAGTCTTTGAATCTTTTAAGCCCTTGCAAAAACTTTGTAGTTTTATGAGTTCTTTGGACATTGTGTTTGTTTTACACTCAAATTTTGAAATTAGAAGATTCTTTTTATCGTCACTCGAAATCTTGTATCTTAACTCTTTCAGCTCTTTTGCTATCATATTATTCTTGTCTTCTAATTTCATGATTTTCAAAATCTTTTTTTTTTTTCAACACTAACTTTTGAGTCTAATTCTTTTAGTGATGCCTCATTTTTGTTTACTAATCTCTTAATTTTTAATTCCTTTTTGACATTTTCTTTTTCTCAAGAAGTATGAGACTCTCTAAAATCTTCTAGTTATTTTGTTAAGTCTTTATTTTCATTTTCCGACATTATTTTGTTTTTAGACATCTTTGTTAAATTTTTATGAGCCTTACTAAATCCCTTTTGTAATTCCTCATAAGATGACATGTTATAATTATCAGATTCATCATAAAATTTACTACTAGAATTATCACAATATATATCACAAGATTTATCACAATCATTGCATGAATCATTTTGAGAATCATTATAAGAAGTAGAAGGAGATGAGTGTACCTCTTCGTCAATTAATGCAACTAGGCTACAATTTTCCACTACTTGGTCATTTGAGCATGAATCTTCCCAAGTGGTGGACTTCTTTTCTTTGGTCTCTCCAAATCTTCCATCGAGTTTGTCTCATATCTCTTTAGCATTTTGACACAACTTCATTTCATGAAAGACATTAGTATCTAAAGCAAGAAACATAATATTCATGGCACTGGAATTTTATTACATTAATTCCATGTCATTTTTATTCAACTCAATTTCTATTTTTGGAATTTCAACATTATTGACAATTTTCATGGACACAAAATTCCCTTGAGCAATTACTCTCCAAGTTCTTCAATCCATTGATTTGATAAAAACAGTCATTATTAGTTTCCAATAAGCGAAATTTTCGTCATAAAACATTGGAGGCCTTGTAGAGATTTGTCTCACACCATATGGGAATACAACAAAATAAGTCATTGTGATCTTTTACAAAAAAACGTTTAAGTCTATACAATGAAACCTTGATGCCAAATGTTAATTTAGGTGTAATCCCAAGACGCGGGGTGAATTGGGTATTTAAAAGTATTTTGGTATTTCAATCCTCAATTGAAAACCCAACCATACAAGCATAAATTTAGATATACTCTGATTTCAGTATTATACAACTCAATTGATTTAATTCATGGATATCTCAATTAATTCAGTATTACCCAATTATTCTCATGTATTTTAGATATTCATATATACCAATATTTAAAATATGTGATTACACGCTTAAATTGCGTAATTAGGTGTTTTAATTCATGCATTACGAATTATATTTTTAATTAAATGACTAATTACTCTCAATAAATTAACATTGTGTCTTATTTATAACATTTGAGTTTTATTGAATAATTTATGCATTTTTGATGTTTTTTTTATATTTATTATAGGGCAATTATTGGAAGCAAAAATTGATACTACTTCATATTTTAGGCGTAACTTTCTTGTTCGAGCTCCGATCGAGACGATTCAAAATTCTGAGGAAAACTGAGAAAGAGCTCTACAATTTTTGTGTTTTGAACTTTAAGAGATACATGCTTCAGTACAGTCGAAATCGAGTTTGTGCGCTGACAAACAAAAAGGAAGAAATGAAGAAGCAAGGAAAGAAAATAAAAAAAAAAAAAAAAAATTGAAGTGGGCCGGGTCTTGATGTGACCCAACCATGTAAGTGGGCGTGAAGAGGCGCTGGGGGTGTGAAGATGTTTGCTGGGATATTAGTTTGTAGGTTTTTCTTTTGGGGGGATTTTGAAAAGTTAAAGGGAGGTTTTAATTGTGTTATATATAGGCTAGGTTTTCTTTAGCTTAAAAGGAGGTTTTTTTTTTTTCTTTAGTTTTTTTGGGGGCAGCAGCAGGCTGGGCATTGGACGTCGTGCGCACCAGGGGCTTCTCCTCTATGGCCAACTTCTTTCTTTATCTCTCTCTCTCTTTCTCTCTCTTCTTGTCTTTCCTTCTCTCCTTACTTTTTATTTATTTGAATATTAAATTATTGTTGGATCTAATTTCATTAGCAAAAAGTTGTTCAATTCTCTTGTTATTTATATATTGTCAATTAGTTTTAGGTTGAATCTTCCTCTCTTCTACTCTATTTATTTAGTGTATTTATTTAACAAAAAGTTGTGGTTGGATTTTATTTTGGTTTGGTTATTTTGAAATATTTAGGTTAGATTGTTCTTAAAGTTTTGCATGGAATCTTAAATATTTGTTTGGATTATTATATAAAAAATTTCAATTTGTTTCTCTTATGTGGAATCTTTATTAGAATATGAATTGTTCTTAGGTGTTTTTATTATTAAAGTTAGTGTTTTTATTTAGTTAGCGTTTATTCTTATTTGGGTTTATGCTTAAAGTTAGTATTTTTATTTGATAGAATGGTTGCAGGATTTAGTTCTTTCATTATTCTAGCATTGAATCTAGTATTTATTTAAGTTATTTCATGCATATTTAATTTTTAGTTAGGCTTTAAATTTCATTGCAAAATCTCAAAAATCCCAGGAAACTGAATCTGAATTATGTTCAGTAATTTTTTCTTTTCTTAATTTCTTTTGAAATTACACGAGTTTGGGATTAAAATGCATTCCCTCAGGAGACGATTTAGTCATTGGGCTAATTATTACACGACTGAACTCCTATACTTGGGATAGCTTCCGAACTGTTCATTTTTCGAGTGAGTCAACATGCACAATAGATATACTATGAATAAAAATGCGGAAATGTAAAGAGAGATAGAGAGAGAGCGTAGACAACAAATTTTTAACGAGGTTCGGCCAAACCCAGCCTATAATGACCTTCTTAATTTATACATTTTTTTTTACTTAAATAATGCAAATCAGTATAACTCATCTAGCAGATCATAATCAACCTGAACCCGTGGGTACCAGGGATATAACACAAACACAAAACGGAAGCCTAAGTAGAAGGAAACATAAAATCATAATATCATAAATACAAACCATCCATCTCAACACTAGAGTTATTACATCCATTGTAATTACATATGTAAACCACCCGAAAGAGTCCTAGGGTCACTCCCCATAAAAATCCATCTGACCCTACAAAATACATACCCTTCAGAGAGGGCAGATCAGCTGTAACTATCACAGTGGAGCTTTATCCGCTTTCCTATCCAGGGCTCCTGAAATGTTTATGAAATTTAGGGGTGAGACACTTCTTAGTAAGGGAAATAAACTAATACTAGTGTGTGGCAACATGAGCATTTATGTGTTATACATATAATCATATGCATAAACATAACCAGTAAAACTGTATGTATCATTTCTGGGAAAAACATGTATAATCATAGTATAACAGAACATACAAAATTTCTTTAAGCATAATCCATCTCATATAATAATAATAATAATAATAATAATAATAATAATAATAATAATAATAAGAAAACAACCCTGGTAGGTTAGTTGGCTGTTGTCATGTATTACCCCCATATGACTGGGTTGTGTGGCCCGAAGGCGGAATGTGACAATGGTTGGCCAACCACTGCCAAGTCAAAATTACAGCCTGTAAGTCCGATGGGTCTGCTAGACCTGGTCTGTACACCAGGGGCGCTCACACTTCTTAAAACCACATGGACTATTCGTCCTCACGCTACTCCGTACAATAGCGTTAACACAATATCATGATGATCATGAACACATAGCAGCGGTACCGTGCAAGTGCTAGCCTAGACCAAGCCAACCAGGTTCTGATAACATATAACATATAATCAAACTGTGATACATGAATATTTCATACTAGCAATTGCCAAGTTAATCATCACATCCTTTTGCATATATATATATATATATATATATATATATATATATATATATATATATATATATATCTATCATGAAAATCATCGGCCCATACGCCGGCATTTCATATTTTACCATAACTCGGTCGTACGCTGGCAAATCATATCTATAGCTCTGTCCATATGTCGACAAAACATATCCATAGCTCGGCCCATATGCCTGAAAAACATATCCATAGCTTGGCCTGTATGCCGATAAAACATATCCATAGCTCGGCTCATACATCAAAAAAACATATCCATAATATTAGCATGTTCCCAGAAAACAGTAATTCATCATAACTTCTACTCATGTCACACAAAATTGGTTTTACATATATTTAGAATATCTCAATAGTTTCAGCAGTATTTTCCCACATAACACATATTTACATAAATATATTTATCTAAAATCAAATGCTATAAGTTATACTTATATTTTCATAAAACATCTAACTTAGTTTATTTGCTAACCTGAGTCCTGAAAAGCCTATAAAATAAACAATCCTGCACCTACAGGGTTCCTCGTTGAACACCCTAAAAATGATATTTTCCAGAACTAAAATTCAGCATTTCTACTTGTACTACACTTTTTACAACTGTCAAGAAGTCAAATACTGAGTAGAAAGCCTTACCCTAAATTTGGGATGAATTTCCAAGTCGACCCACCGACTATCTACTCCATCAGATATGCAGAGAACTTCCCCAAGAGTGTCGTGGTGGCTTCGGATCGTCGATCCTGCAGAATATCGGTCTGAAATCCTAGAGAGAAGTAAGGGGAATCGAAGGAAGAGAGAGAAAAGATTTCTATGGCCAAAATCCACCAAAAATGGTGTTTAGGACTACTTATACACTGGCCTTCATCGACGAGCCACGTCACCTCGTCAACGACGTCATGAAAACAACTTATCGACGAACTCTCTCCTCGTCGATGAAATTTAGAATCTCCCAAAACCCCCTCTCGGTATTTTCTCTTCGAGAAGACCTATTGTGCCCCCCTTTTTATTTCCTTTTCTCCCTCTTTTATTATTATTATTATTATTTAATTACCATTATTCTTCGGGTCATTACACAACCTACGTCCTCGCCTTGGGCAAAATCCCCAAGGATTTTACTAAGCCGCTCCTTTAACTGGGATGGAGCTTCCCTTTACAGTCTTCTACTTACAAAAGGTACAACTTCCTCCTAATCCACTGTTTACAAGAGGCACAACTTCCTCCCACTCCGCTGCTCACAAGATGCACAACTTCCTCCTACTCCGCTGCTTACAAGAGCCACAACTTTCTCCTACTCTGCTGCTTACAAGAGCCACAACTTTCTCCTACTTTGCTGCTTACCACAAGGTTTAGCTTCCTCACCACGGTTCACACACCGAACCGCAAATACAGTAGATGAATACAATTTATGGATACACTTAAATGCTTCTTAGCAAACTAATGTGTACAATAAATTCCTAAACACATTCATGGGATATAACTTGAAGTTCAATGATTGTATGTGATGTTTTCAATAATATTTTTGCAATAATCAAATATATGATCTTTGTATATTAAAATATATATATGATGAGTTTTCTCAAAGATCTACACCCAATGCAATATATCTCCTAAATTTGATTTTTCAAATAATATGTGTTGGAGATCTACGGTTTTCTCAAATAACTTTTGGCACGAATAAAAGAATATTAAATCTTTGAAGAAAAATAATATCAAGAATGCTTCAAAGATTTAAAGTCCTAGAATGAACTTCTCCCACAAGATTTTTCAAACAAAAATATGAAACTTAAGGTTCTTGCTCTCTTAATAAAATATTAAATAAAAATATGAAAGAAGAAAAACTTTTACAATGAAGATTAAATGCCCAAATATAAAACCTTGTATACCAAACCTCAATATCAAAACATGCTTGTAAGATGTGTGCGTGAATGAATTCCCTTTGTGAAGCTGAGTGAATGCCCAAAAGATGTTTGAACTTGATAGAGTGTAGGCAAAGTTTGCAAAAGTTCTCAGAAGTATGCTAAAAGTGATTTCTTCTAGTCTTGTTATGTTCTCCTAGGGTTTGGGAGTGTTTAAACATGTATTCTCAGCATTGGATCAATTCCTGGCCATTGGATCATTAAAATAAACTCTTTACGTCCGTGTCCGCACTAAATCGTCTTTCTATGCCAGGAACTCGTCAATGAGGGAACATGTTCATCGATGAGTGTTCAACACTCGTTCATCGATGAGATCATGAATTTGTCGATGGATGGTCCATCTGGGATTTTTGAGCTCTCAGTATTTTCTCATCGACGAGAACAAAGTGTTCGTCACTGAGTGGCCTTCATGTGTTCGTCAATGAGGCCATGGGGTTCGTCGACGAGGCCTCTAAAATTTGCCTCTAAAATTCATTCAACCTAGAACCAATGTAAATGAATCTTTCATGAAGTGCATGAGTCCTAAGGTTAGTCTAGGGTATATTTGAACTTCCAACTATTTCTTATGAAATATGTAAATACAAGTGAGACTAAACACACATTACAATTGAAAATCTAAGGTATCTTCATCCTTTTGCTCTTTTAATTTAATGGAATATGCTAGGTCGTATGTGCTTCAAGTTCCTCATGGCTTCCATAGCATTTGTATCATCCGTGTGTACTAAATAATAATCCTGCTAAAAATCTCAATGCACAGATGAGATAATTGTGTTTTGTCATTATCAAAACGAGATCGAACTCAAAAAATCAACAAAACCACTTTCTTCATCTTTCTTTTCTCTATTTTTTCTTCCTTAATTGTCTCTCTGTCTCATAACTCCATCTCAAAATCCATTCTTTAAAAAAAGATAAAAAAGAAAAAGGAAGCATAAAATTGTTCATCTTTGAATCCTTAGGTAATTTCAACATACAAATTAGTGTTATACAAGACAAGTCAGAGATTGGAGCTATCATCGGTCAATCAACGTGAAATCGGAGCTATCATTGGTCAATCAATGTGTGGTGATTGACTTGGCTAATTTCTCTCCAACAAACATATAGTTTCCTTTCACGATTGTATCTCCTTATTTAGAATGTGTCTATAGCTAGCATTTCCTTGTATGTCGTGCTTATCATGTCTTTCCTTGTATGTAAAACTTCCTTGTATATTTTTGCAATTCTATAAATGAAACATGTAAAGAATGGTGTAGGCATCGATTGCTACACCGTGTTTGTACAATCTTTCATGGTAATCAGAGCTATACAGGCCAATGCCCTTTCCTAGCTACCTATACACTTACGAAAAAATGTCTTCCTCATCCACCACTTTTAATCCCTCAAATATCAGACAACAAGTTTCGGTACATATGGATGGAATGAACTATCTAAATTGGGTTTCCCGATTACTTCCGATTTTACGGAGTAATGATTTTCTGGGTTTCATGGATGGTACTAAACCATGCCTAGCTAAACTTCTTCTAGCAATTGGAAACGGTGGAACTTACACTCCTGAAATTAATTCGAATTTTCTCCTTTAGACAAAGGACCAATTTGTTCTTAGCTGGCTGAATGCCACTTTGGATGAGAAGGTTGTGTTTGTAACCTTTAGTCTTGATACTGTTCCTATGGTCTAGCTTGCCTTAGCCAATAGGTATGCCTCACAGTCACGTTCCCGCATTAATTACTTGAAGCGCCAGTTGCAGTCTTTAAATCAGGAGGGAAAAGTTGCGGGAAATATCTTCAAGATGCGAAGTCATGGGCAAATCAACTAGCTGCAGCCAGACAACCTATAGAGGATGATGATTTAATTCATCACGTTCTTAGTGGTTTGAATTCCTATTTTTCATCTTTTTCGATTTCCATGGGTGGTTTTTTGCATGAGAAATCAATGAGTTTTGATGATTTTTCCTCTGAGCCATTGTCCTCTGAAATTCAAATTCAAAGCCAGCGACCAGTGCACGTCCCAAAGCTGCATGATGAGAGCACTTTTTCCATGATGGCTCGTCGTCTTGGAGGCCAAAAGAAGCAGAACAATCCCTTACAACCCAGGTTTCCCAATCCTCCTGGATAGAATCAAAATCAAGGCCCTCCTTGATTCCATGGCAATAGTAATAAGGATAAGAACAATCAATTTCAATTTTCTAGAAAATTTTCAGTCATTCAGAAACAATCAAAACCCGAATGGTGATATTTTTAATCCCTATGCCTACCAGATTTTCCAAAAGGAAAACCACACTGCCTTAGATTGCTTTCACAAATTCGACTATAGCTACCAAGGTTGACATCCACCCACTCAACTTGCGACCATGGTAGCTTACTCAAACTCTTTGCTAGAAAATAATACTTGGCTGCCCAATAGCGGGGCAAATAGGCACATCACCAATGATAGTGGTGATATGGCTTTTCCAGCCCCTTATAATGGCTCGGACATAGTTTTCGTGGGTAATGGATTGCAAAACAGGACGCACACTGCTAGAAGGACACAATCCCTCACACAACCCATCACGATACATGACCCTTTAGTTCAATAATCTTGTTATCTTATCACCTGAACCTGTCACAATACTTGATCCTTTAGACCTAAATCCCATTATCCCATCTCTTGAGCCTTACTAACCCCCCTCTCCACTTAACCCACCTATACAAAATAATCCTCATCCTAACCCATTTCCTATGTCACAACCTGTGCCTCCTGAACCACGTATAGTTTCTAGATCCCAAACCAGCTCCTCTCATCCCAAGCAATACACAGATTATCATCTCTTCTATGCCTCCAAACACCCCATAAGAGCCCTTCACACTGTGCTTGAAACTTCTGAACCATCTTGCTACTCACGAACTGTTGTGTCAAGTGATTGGCGTAGGGCAATGCAGGAGGAGTATCAAGCGCTGATGGACAATGGAACCTCGGAGTTGGTTCCTCGACCTCTAAATAGAAAGGTGATTCTAGTGCGTTGGGTATACAAGATCAAGCAAACTTCATCTGTGGCAATTGAATGATATAACGCGAGATTAGTGGCAAAGGGATTTCATCAAGTTTTTGGGGTTGATTTTTATAAGACATTCAGTCCTGTTATAAAGCCAGTTGCAATCCGAATTGTGTTGACACTTGCAATGCATTTTGGGTGGCAGGTTAAACAATTAGAATGGTGTTATGTGATTTGCAAATTGTTCTTCCTAAGGCTCCTACTATATGGCGTGACAATGAAAGTGCACTTGCTCTTGTTGCTAATTCAGTGTTCCATGCATGCACAAAACACATCGAGGTTGACTACCATTTTATTCGTGAAAAGGTGGTTAATCAATCAAGATGTTAACCTTCACTACATACCATCCAAAGATCAGATTGGCGACATTTTCACTAAGGGTCTCACCTCGAATCGTGTCTAGTTTCTTAAGTCCAAGCTTATGGTGCATGAACCCCCCTTTCGCTTACGTGGGAGTGTTAAACAAGACAACTCAAATATTAGAGCTATCATCAGTCAATGAACATGAGATTGGAGCTATCTTTGCTCAATCAACGTGTGGTGATTGACTCAGCTAATTTCTCTCCAATGGACACATAGTTTCCTTTCATGATTGTATCTCCTTACTTAGCATGTGTCTATAGCTAGCATTTCCTTGTATGTTGCGCTTATCAAGTCTTTCCTTGTATGTAAAACTTCCTTGTATAGTTTTTGCAATTCTATAAATGAAATATGTAGAGGATTGATTGCTACATAGTATTTGTACAATCTTTCAAATAGAACATATTTTCCAATTTCAATAATTTGATCCTGCTTACAAATTCCTTGAAACATATCAAATAGATAGCCAAGAATTATTTGATTTTTGCAGGGAGTTTCAACATGCATGCATGCATGCAACACTAGAATCAGATTCCAAAATTTGATCCTTCCTACAACTTCTGTGACGCATGAGGGCCCATGTGCCACAAAAAGATTTCCAATTGTTGACCCCTTTCCAGAGTGAAAAGGAAGGTATATTCCCAAGAGCGGGGTGAATTGGTTTTTTTTTTTAAAAAAAAATTATTTATACCTTCTTTAATTGAGTCTTTTTAAACTTGTTTTAACTTCAGAAACCACACATACAAAATTGATTTTCAATCACAAGTTCAATGGAAATTGATTTTGTTATAAACCTTTATGAATGAATATACCAATTTGAATATCTCTTTGAGAAATTTAATGCAATCCAAACAAGATAACCAAAATACAATTCACAATATAGAATGAATTTAGCAATGCCTCAAAGATTCAGTACTTGAGTAACTCAAAGTAGAGTTTAAGTATGTAGCTGGTAAAATCCTTGTATTAGTGAGCTTGATTTCTCAATATGAAGCACAATGTAAATTTCCAATACTCTTCCAAAAACTCAAAATTTAAATAAACTTTCAATTAATAAGTCTTGGGTGTTAACTAATCAACGTACTCCTTTATGGTTTTCGCAATTTGTATTGATCAACCAACGTACTCCATTTTTTAGTACTTGAGTAACTCAAAGTAGAGTTTAGGTAGTAGCTGGTAAAATCCCTGCATTAGTGAGCTTGATTTCTCAATATGAAGCACAATGTAAATTTCCAACACTTTTCCAAAATCTCAAAATTTAAATAAACTTTCAATTAATAAGTCTTGGGTGTTAACTAATCAACGTACTCCTTTATGGTTTTCGCAATTTGTATTGATCAACCAACATACTCCATTTTTGGTTTCCGCAATCCCAAAGTCAAATTAATCTTTGGTTTATTTAATATCCAATCCACGTAGTTATTATGAACAAAAAATTAAAATCCAACCACGCAGTTTATATGAATGGAAAATTAACTGAAAGTAGGGAAGAGAGTGAGACGCGAGTTTTACGAGGTTCGGCTATACCCGCCTACGTCCTCACCTTAGGCAAACACACCCAAGGATTCCACTAAACTACTCCTTTACAGGTAGGAGCAACCGTACACACTCCTTTGCAGGTAGGAGCAACCTTACAATCTCTCCTTCAATAGGCTAGAGTTTGCCTCTTTAAATGATATGCCATGCTTGGTCCAAAAATTATTCAAAGACCTGAACTATCTACAAAACAAGAAACAAATTTGGTGTACAAAGACACTCCCAGCATGAGCTGATTAGTACAAGAATTAAGCACTACAATATACTTCAATTCAAAATAACAATTAAAAGAATTTGAAGCCTTAGAAGTATATCATCATGAGCTTTCTTTTTAGATTGAAAGAATTCAGAGTAGGCTCAGAAATTTCATGAGAGATTCACAACAAAACTCAGTAAGGAACTTCAGAGAATTTGGGAGCAAGAGAGCTTTAAGAGTTTTGAGAGGAAGAGAGCTTTGAATGTTGTGAATTTGCTTGCTGTATAGAATTCTTAGCCTTGGGGGGGGGGGGGTATTTATAGATCTTTAAACAAGAGTATTTCGTGTTCCCCAAGTGACTTGGAGTGTTTCCCAAGTTTTCATAACGTTTAGAATTCAAAAAATCAAATTTGGAAACTTCCTGTTATATTTAAAATTTGAAATCTCGAAGAGTCAGTCAACTGGGAATAAAGAAATAGTTGCCTGGATTCATTAAAACAATGAAAATTTCAAACTCAGTAAGGAGTCAATCGACTGGGAACAATGAGTCAGTTGCCTGGGTCCTCTCGAGTTCTCTCAAAATCAGTCTATTTATTTGTCAGTCGCCTGGATTGACTTTGTGAATCACCTGGACAGACCAAAAACTTGATTTTTCATTTTGTTTCCAATTTCTTTTTGCTCTTTGGCTTTCCCCAAAATAATTTAAGACTTTTGAAAAATATTTTCCATGGTTTTTCAAAACATGGTCTCTAAGTCAATGAGCTTCCTAATGAGCTTCAAATTCAATCAAATTATCATTTGAATGAAGTACTTACATAGAGACTCTCTTAAGATTTAATTCTATTCTAAGCTTGGAGTCTTCATGCTTATCATTTGTTTAGTCCATCTTTCCTCTGAACTTTAATTCTCTAAGCTTCCATCAATTCTCTAAGCTTTCATCAAGGTGTCTTTGAAATTTGTTCTTTGAGCTTTCATTTCTTTTTCATGTATTCTTGCAATGAGCTTTGTGATAACTTTGAACTTAAGATTAAAAAACCGATTCCAAAAGTATCGTCACTTTTAACAAAACATGTTAAATTACCTTTTATTTGTTATCATCAAAACAAGATTAGTAATCCATGTTAGGCCAACAATCTCTCCCTTTTTGATGATGACAAAAAAGGAGTAAAAGTGAGTGAACCTTGACAAGGCTTCCCCTTACAATAAGCATACTTTTTTGCAATGTTTTGAAAGTACAATAATCATTCAATAATATCAACTTCAGTTTTATGAAAGTTCATATTGCAAGATCTTATTTTATATTTATCATATTTCATATATCAACATTTCATCATATATCAACATTTCATCATATATCAGCATATATCATTCTCAGTTTTACCTACTTTGTAACAACCTTTCATCATATACCTTACTCTCAATTTTGCTCAAATTTTCTCCCTCTTTTAACATCAATCAAATAGAGAAAGGAAAATAACAAGGCAAAGTCCAAAGTAGACATTAATGCATACACAAAAAGATATTCATATAGATCCATAGGTGTACATAGTGTCATAAGCAAGCTTAAGATAAAAAAAACTAAAATACAATCCTAAACATAAACAAACTAATTACATATATAAATATAGTAATGAGATGCATAAATAAAAAACTTGATATAGCACTGAATTATATCATAGCAACAGAAATATCAAGCATCAGTAGTAGCTGCGTTGTTGACTTTTTGAGTCTGATCTCTAGTTTTGATGCTGACCAAACACCAGGATCTTATGTGTGCATCTAGCTTGTGAACAAGTTTAAAATACAGGTTTAAAATACACATACACATGACAGAGGATTGATGGAAGCCTGAGGGACATAACGAGCATACCGTCTGGCGTATTCCATGATATGAGGAACAAAGGAAAAAGAAGAAGATACTTGTTTTAAATGTAAATGCATTTGGTATTTGTATTTTGGGTATGTAATATTTGCCTCTACATGCATGATATGAATAAGCTCAACATGACCGTAGATTCACCATAGGGAAACAAATGACCATAGACACGCCAGGTTTTTAGGCTTAATTGAAAAGCCTAGACCATAGGCTGACCCTAGGCCCTTGCACAAACACTTATGATAATCCCCACTATCATCTATGCAATCAGGGGTAAACATATGACATAGGTCCTTAAGTGTGTAAGAGTTTCGGGCGACCGAACTTACGCGTCAAAAATGCCTCGATCGACTAAACGTGGAAAAGTCAAAAGTGTTGACCTGGCTTCGGGCGACCGAACCGATTTGAACTAAACTTCCTCGATTGACCGAACTCCTAAAGTCACTTCCCCGGGTGCCGGAACTTGTAGTTCATTTTTATCTTGGGCAATCGAATTGAGAAGTTCAGTAAACCAAACTTCGAGTCAGGCAAAATAGTTTGGAAACCGCCTTAGACTCAGCCACCCAAACATTTCACTAGGCGCCCGAACTTCAAATATACCTTTTCTTTATGTGTCTGTTCGGGTAACCAAACCTATAGCTCGGTCAACCGAAACTCTCGAGTTGCACAGTTTTTTACCGCGGGCAATTGCGATTAATTAAGGTTAAATTGATTTTAAAATTCATTAAACAAATTTAAGAATACCCTTTGTGTCCTAACGTTATGTTTTTGGTGAAAGCTATATATAGGGGCATATTTGCAAAAATTAGTGAGTGATTAGGGATTTTGATTAGGGAAATTTTCTATGAAAATTTTGAGAGCACCCTCTTCATATACAAAAGCGAAATACTCTTTCTTTTATCATTCCTTTGCAAAATCTATTTGAGTAAGAGTATTCTAAAATCATCCTACATTGTTTACCGAAGCTATAACTCTCTTTGCTTTGATTGTTTGATTATTTTTTGATTGAGATTTTAGCCAAAGTTTGCCCCCCTGATTTAATTAATAAATTCATTGTGTGGGGAAAACTTTTTAACTAGTGAGTCTTTACATTATTATTGCAAGACTCATTAAGCTTTTCTTGTGATTTGTGAAGCAAAAATGTTTTTTGACAAGCTAGTATTACTAATATCTCTTGTGCTTAAATTTTGAGAAAATCATTTTGAGATATTTGATTACATTCTTGGGAAATCTTTGAAACCCTACTTGTGATTGATATATATTTATATATTGTTTCAAAGATGATTGATAATACACTCACATGCTTGATTGCTTATTAACTTTACCTTGAGTGTTATTACACATATCTTCACTGAGCTTATAGATCTATCATATGGAAGTGCATTAGTTATAGTTTGTGCGTATCGGTACAAATATGCTTGTATTAGAAGCATCTTTAATTGTACACAAAAATCATAGTGATTGTTGTATTTCAGGCGTGGCCTGAGCAGGTTTGATCTAGCCCGTAAGGATCAGGTTGTGATCAACCCTGTGAATTTGACCTAGGGCCTTCTCCGCCCCACAAGGAGAATTTGTAAAGGTTGAGGTTAGCCTTGGGAATTTCATCTAGTTGTAATTGGTTTTGCTCCACCCATTAAGTGAGCAATAGTGATAATCCTCGGACTTGTGAGTTGAGGCGGGGACGTAGGCAGTATTGGCCGAACCTCGATAATATTTTTTGAGCCTACTTTTAATTTCCGCACTTTAAATTTCTGCACTTGAATGTTTGCGTTTAATTGTTTAAATATTTGATTGGGATTGCATAAAAAGACCCTAGGTTGTAAAATATTGCTAATATCTGGTTTAACTTAGGAATAAGTTTAAAATTCCAATTCACCCCCCTCTTGGGAATACACCAAAGTCAACATGCATTATCATCTCCAGCACTTTCATCATCTCCTTCATCTTTCTTATTTCTAAATACCCACTTTGTTCCAATAATTGAATGGTCATCTAGTTTAGGAACTAATTTCCATACTTTATTTCTTTCAAATTGATCAAATTCTTCTTGTATAGCCACTATCCATGAATCATCATTCAGAGCTTCTTCAACATTCTTAGGTTCATCTTGAGATAAGAATGCATATTCATTACATAGATTTTTCATTGAAGATCTAGTAGATATACCTCATGATGGTTCTCCTATTATTTGATCTCTAGCATGATTTCTTACAAATTTCCATTCTTTGGGTAACTTAGAATTTTCTGTAGCATCATTATTTGAAGTGAATTCATTTTTCTCTTCTTTTACTTCTATAGGATATACATCTTCTGATTTTTGAGTGGTTTGAACTTCTTCAACAATTATTGTTTTATTAAATGGATTTTCCTCATCAAATGTTACATGAACGGACTCCACAATTGTAAGAGTTCTCTTATTATAGATTCTAAAAGCTTTACTTTTTAATGTATATCCTAAGAATATTCTTTCATCAACTTTTGCATCAAATTTACTTAAATCATCTTTATCATTTAACCCAAAATATTTACATTCAAAAACATGAAAGTACAAAATGTTAGGCCTTCTACCTTTCCATAGTTCATAGGGAGTTTTATCTAAATTTGATCTTATTGATACCCTATTTATCACATAGCATGCGGTATTTACTGCCTCAGCCCAAAAATACTTTGGTAGTTTATATTCATTAAGCATTGTTCTTGCTATCTCTTGAAGAGTTTTATTCTTTCTTTCAACAACTCCATTTTGTTGAGGAGTTCCAGGAGCTGAAAAATTATGACTTACTCTATGTACATTATAAAATTTTTCAACTTCTTTGTTGTTGAATTCTCTTCCTTGATCACTCCTAATATTTGAGACACTATATCTATTTTTATTTTGAAGTTTCTTGCACAAATTTATCAACATATTACAAGCTTCATCCTTGGAGGCTAAAAAGAGTACCCAGGTAAGCCTGGAGTAGTCATCAATTATGACAAAAGCATATTGCTTTTCTCCTATGCTTTGAGTTCTAATAGGACCAAACAAATCTATATGAATAAGTTCTAAGGCTCTACTAGCAGAAATATGTTTCTTCTTTTTAAAGCTTGTCTTAATTTGCTTTCCAAGTTGGTGAGCATAACAAATTTTGTATTTTATGAATTTTGTGCATGATAAACCTTTGACTAACTTCTTTCTAGATAAGTTTGATAATAAATTCATGCTTGCATGCCTTAATCTTCTATGCCAAAGCCAACTGGCTTCATTCATGCCAATCAAGTGTTACTTCTTGAGAGATTATGTAATGACCTACTCATATTCTATATATTTATATATTAAGTTAAACTGCGCTGATAACTCCAGATGGAATAGAACATCAACCTAAACAGTGAGAAGCTGAAGTCAAGTATCCACAACCATATATATATACAATACAATACCAAAGTGCTAAATACCCCCAAATAATATACATACATAACTGAACTAGGGCTACACAAAAATACCCTTCTTTCCCAAATACACCCACCCTACTGGCAGGGTAGCACTGTAGCCCCTCTACCTACGAGCTTGACCTGCTCGCCTAACTGGATCACCAGAAAAATATCAATTAAATAGGATGAGGTAACGCTCAGTAAGAAGAAACATGCTATTACTAAGGTGTAGCAGGTGAGTCATATACTTGGAAAATCTGATCTAAACAAAAATACCATATATAACAAAACTGAGAAAACCTATATACCTGTTATCATATAAAACAAGCTTAAGTAGCTTAACATAAACTATTTATTCAGAATTTTCTATCCATATTACTGATAATACTTATAAGTATAACTGTCATCTATAAATCTATTCATAATATGTATAAAATAATAACTGTGAAAATTACCTGGATGGATAATTGAAGTCATGAATTAACCCCTCATGACAGGGTTGTGCGGCTTGAAGGCAGGACCTAACCTAGCTAGCCGACCAGGGTAAGTTAACTGAACTCCAACAATTAGATCGGCCCCCTCAAACCATATATGATGGGGAGCCTGTCCACAACATAGGCACGATCAACTTCTGATTACCACCTATTATCTGAATAATGGTTGCACTCTGAACAGAATATAGCTACGATACCATGCTCTGCTACTGAATATGGTTCATCAGGGTCTAATACTATATACGTACTGATATTTCTATAAAAAAAAACACTGTTTTTATCATGATTCTGTAACATATGAAATAACCATGACATCATATAAATTGCTGAGTAAACTGTAATAACTGAGTTTTTGAGGTATCTGCTTAACTGAATAACTAAAGTATCTAATTTACTGTATGAATTGAATGTTATGGTTTTAAAATAGGTATATCATAATATCTCGAAAATACTGCAAAATACAAGTTTCCGTGAGTATGGTGAAAATCATGGTATTCTAAAAATTATGGAAACCTTGTACTAAGCTAATACTAACTCATGCCAAAATATCAACATTATCAGGCTTTGAACCTGCATAGATAATCAGAATAATAATTTGTTGAAAACATATAATTTATACTGATTCATAATAGGTTTGCCTAGCATAGCTATTTCCCTTACCTGATTCCTACTAAAAATCTTGTACTAAGATGAGTCGTGCACTTGTAGGGTTCTCCACTTAACACCTTGAAAACCAAATATCCCAGAACAAAATATCATTATTTCTACATCTACTACATTCCCTACAACTACTGGAAAGCCTAATTTTAACAAGAAGGCCTTACCTTAAATTTGAGATGAAATCCAACTTCGTCCCACTGACGATCCGCTCTGGCAGACTTAAGGAGAACTTTCCCAGGAGCGTCGTGGTGGCTTCAGATCATCGATCTGGTGAACGGCGGGGCTGAAATAAAAAAGAGAAGGAAGAGGAACCTAGGGAGGAGAGAGAGAGAGAGAGAGAGAGAGAGAGAGAGAGAGAGAGAGAGAGAGAGAGAGAGAATTTATGCCATTTTCTAAAATATGAGTTTAACACTATTTATATTGTGGGATTCGTCGATGAGCCATGTCACCTCGTCGACAAGGTCAAGAGGAAATTCATCGATGAGCTCTCCCCCTTTGTCGAAGAAATTCAGAGTCGCCCAAAACATCCTCTCAGTATCTTCTCGTCAATGATGCACACCCTCGTCGACGAGCCCAGTATGCAACGTCGTCGACGAACGCTCCTTCTGTTATCGTTTCCCATTTACCCTTTTCTTTATTATTTAAATACTATTATTCTTCGAGTCGTTATATTCTCCTCTCCTTATAAAATTTCATCCTCGAAATTTACTATTCATATAACTCATCATCCCTTAAAGGAAAAATGGTCTACTTATTTTATTACCTGCCCTCACTTATGGCGAAGGAATACCGTGGTTACATGGGTAGTTTTGGGAGATTACAACTATAAAATAAAATTTCCCCCAAAACCAAAATACTACCTATCCTATGCACTACATTACAATTCCACTGTGCTAAACCAAATAAAATTACTATTGCCTTAATTATACATCACTGTTGTATTCACTAAACAAATGGGGATATTTTCATCTGATTTCATCTTCAAGCTCCCACGAGGCTTCTTCTGTCGCGTGATTCTTCCATGGGACTTTTACTAGTGGTATTGTCCTGTTGCGCAATTCCTGTTCTTTTCTATCTCGGATCTGCACTAGAGCTTCCTCATATGCTAGAACATCACTGAGCTCCAATTTTGCGTAGCTAGTAATATGGGAAGGATCCGGGACGCATTTTCTTAACATAGAAACATGAAACATGTTGTGAATCCTGAATAAAAATGGTGGTAAAGCTAGCCGATAAGCCACTGACCCAATCCTCTCGAGTATCTCAAATGGGCCAATGAACCTAGGGCTCAACTTACCCTTCTTCCCAAACCTCATGATCCCCTTCAATGGTGCTATTTTTAGAAATACATGATCACCCACTTCAAATTCCATTTCCCGACGGCGAGTATCTGTGTAGCTTTTCTGTCGACTCTGTGCTGCACTGATTCTATCTCGAATGAGTCAAACTTTATCGTACGTCTGCTGTACTATTTCTACCCCCAAAACTCGCCTCTCATCCAGCTCACTCTAGTATAAAGGGGAATGACACCTCCTGCCATAGAGTGCTTCATAAGGAGCCATACCAATGCTAGCCTTGTAGCTGTTGTTGTAGGAAAATTCCACCAATGGCATATATTGAGTCCAGCTACCCCCAAAATCTAATACACACGTTCGCAACATATCCTCAAATACCTGAATCGTTCTCTTTGTCTGACCATATGTCTGAGGATGGAAAGCGGTGCTGAATGCTAGCTAAGTCCCTAATGCATCCTGCAAGCTCCTCCAGAACCGCAATGTAAAACGTGGATCACAGTTTGAGACTATGGATACCAGCACTCTATGGGGTCGAACAATCTTTTGTATATAAATCTTTACTAACCTGTACATAGGGTAGCTAACTCTAATGGGCTAGAAATGAGCTGTCTTTGTTAGCCTATCAACAATTACCCAGATGACATTCTGACCATGCAGTGCCGGCAGTAACCCAGTAACAAAATCCATGGATACATGGTCCCACTTCCACTAAGGAATGAAAAGTGGCTGCAACTGACCAGTTGGCATCTGGTGCTCAGCCTTAACTTGCTGGCATGTCAAGTACTGTTACATAAATTCTGCTATTTCCCTCTTCATGCCACTCCACCAGAAATACTCTTACAGATCCCTATACATTTTTGTACTGTCAGGATAAACAATGTACAAGGATCTGTGTGCCTCTTCTAGAATCGTCCTCCTGATGCTGTCATCCGCAGGCACACACAATCTAGTGCAAAATCTCAAAGACCTATTGTTAAAAATGCTGAATTCCTCTCCCTGACCATCATGTATTCTGGTTATCGCCTCTACTAATTATGGATCATTCTCCTGATCAGCTTTAAATCCTTTTATAAAGTGTAGGCTGTACAACTAGACTGGCAATAAGCGCTTAAGGATCATCCTCCACTAATTCCACACTGAGCCTTTCCAAGTTCATCTGAATTGGGTGTTGAACTACTGCTGTTAACTGTGCTACATCTTCCGATTTACGGCTCAAAGCATTAGCCACCACATTTTCCTTACTTGGGTGGTAACTGATGGTACAGTTGTATTCTTTGATGAGTTCTAACCACCTCCTTTGCCACATATTTAATTCTTTTTATGTAAAAAATTCTTTAGACTTCTATGATCGGAAATATTTCACATCTCTCACCATATAAGTAATGTCTCCAGATCTTCAGTGCGTGTACAACTGCAACCAATTCTAGATCGTGAGTGGGGTAGTTCTTTTCATATTCTTTCAAATGCCTAGAAGCGTATGCTATGAACTTAACATGCTTCATCAGTACACAACTGAGCCCTCTCAAAATGCGTACTGTAAATCACATACCCATCACCTCCTGATGAAATCGTCAGTACTGGTGTAGTGATGAGCCACTATTTTAATTCCTGAAAAATCTGATTGCATTCTTCATCCCACACAAACCTAGCATTTTTCCTAGTCAAACGTGTGAGAGGCCCTAATAAGGCTGAAAATCCCTCAACAAACCAACAATAATAGCCTACTAGTCCCAAGAAACTGCTAACTTCTTGCACGTTCTTTAGCTTGGCCCAATTCACCACCACATCAATCTTGCTGGGATCCATTGAAATACCATCTCCTAAGATCACATGGCCCAAAAATGCAACCTTCTCAAGACAGAATTTACACTTGCTAAATTTTGCGTAAAGCTTTTCCTCCCTAAGTGTCTATAGTACTAGCCCCAAACACACCCCATGATCCTCAAAATTCATCGAGTACACCAATATATCATCAATAAAAACCACCACAAACTAATCTAGATACTGATGAAAAACTATATTCATAAAGTCCATGAACACAGTTAGGGCATTTGTCAGACCAAAAGGCATTACGAGAAATTCATAGTGCCTATACCTGGTCCTAAAGGCTGTATTCGCGATGTCCTCTACTCTTACCCTCACTTGATGATAATCTGATCTGAGGTCGATCTTGGAATACACCCATGTACCTTGGAGCTGATCAAACATATCATCTATACATGGTAGATGATATTTATTCTTAATAGTAACCTTATTTATTTCCCTGCAATCAACACACATCCTCAAAGTCTCGTCCTTCTTCTTTACGAACAACACTGGAGTTCCCCACGACGATACACTGGGTCATATAAATCCCTTATCTAACAAATCTTGCAACTGATCTTTTAATTCTCTTAATTCAGCTGGAGCCATTTGATAAGGAATCTTAGAGATTGGTGTTGTCCCTAGAGGTAAATCTATAGAAAAGATCACCCCACGCTCGAAAGGCAACCTAGGTAGCTCCTCTGGAAAAATATCTGGAAATTATCGTACTACTGGTGTACAGTCAAGCTTCAATTCATTCTCTGACATTTCTTTTACAAAAGCCACAAACCCCTGACTTCCATCTAGGAGCAATCTACTTGCATGCATGGCTGACACTAGTTGCGAAGGTGCACGTACGCATGAACCAATAAATCTGAATTCCTGCTTACCAGAGGGTCTGAAAATTACTTCTTTCTAATGACAATCAATACTGGCGTGATTTACTACCAACCAATTCATAACCAGTATTAAATCAAACCCACACATTTAAAACCAATCAGGTCTACTGGTAGCACTCTCCCTTGAATTTCTATTAGATAGCCCCTGAGCACCCTTTGACACCGCATTACTGACCCTGACGGTGTAGCTACTGATAATTCTATATCTAATGATTGAGTTTCACTTCTAGATAATTTAACATAGGATGCAGAGACAAAGGAATAAGTAGCACCTGAATCAAATAAAACAATAACGAAATGTGATAAAACGGTAAAAGTACATATCACCACATCCACAGCAGCCTCAGCATCACTTGGCGTCAAAGCGTAAACTCTCGCAGGGGCCACATTCCTCTGCTGACCTCCCCAAACCACCTGATAACCTCCCCGATAGGGCCTAGGAGCTGGGATCTGGTTTGGCGGACCTGGGCATGCACGTGCCATGTGGTCGGGTCTCCCACAGTAATAGCACACATCTCTCCCTACCCGGCACTCCCCTAAATGATGTCTCTCGCATATTTGACACACCGGGAAGGTCTGTGTGCCCTGATTCTCACAAGGTTCTGTCATCTGCCTCTAACCTCCCCTATCACGGCCTCCTCTCCATGGGCCCTTGCTGGAGCCAGCCTGAAAACCCTAAGGCACAGGCCTCTTCCTTTGACTCTGAGCTTCTATACCTCTCTGTATACCACTCTCAATGATTGTAGATCTATCTACAACCTCTGTAAATGTCTGAGCCCTGAAACCAATCACCTGCTCAAAAAATTTCTGTCGTAGACCCTCTTCAAACTTCCTTGCCCATTTCTCTTCATCTAATGCTAGATGTGGGGCAAAACGCGACAACTCGATAAATCGAGCTGCGTACTAAGATATGGTCATTTGCCCCTATACCAGATGCATAAACTTTGCTGCCTTTGTGCTCTGAACGACCAAAGGAAAATATCACTTGAAGAATAGCTCCTTGAATCGATCCCAAGTCACTGGCACGGGAACCAGCATCTGCTCCTCTATCATTCGCACTGATCTCCACCAGTGCTTCGCCTCTCTTGCCAGTTAAAATGATGCAAAAACTACCTTTTTCTAATCCGTACATGGAAGCACAACCAACATCTCTTCGATGTCCTAGACCTAGTTCTCAGCTACAAACGGGTCATCTCCTCCAGCAAAGGATGGGGGCTTCATCCTTGTAAATTGCTCAATCGTGCAACTATGCTCCCTTGAGCTCCTAACCATTTCAGTCATCACCTGGTGGGTGATGCTGCATAGTACTACATCTGTATCACCACCACCCATGCTGGAAGGTCCTAACCTGTCTCCCTCAACATTCATGCCACTGCTTCCTGGGTCCATCATGAAAACAAAGAACACGCTTTAAGAATCTTATCTCCTGCACAGACCTAACCTATTTTATTCCACTAAAATCCCATATTCATAACTAACTACCTTCCCTAATCTAAATTCAGAAACCAGTTCTACAACCTAGACACATGACCCGACGATAGTTTACTATGGTTTTCCTGAAATTGTCACCCCAGGAAAAACATAGAAACCACCACGAAAAGTCCTGTACCCAGACTATAGAACATACCTCAAATCATTTCCTATACTCTGGTATTGCTTCCGCTACACTCTAAAGTCTACAGAACCTAGCAGCCTAGGCTCTGATACCAAACGACCTGCTCAAATTCTATATATTTATATATTAAGTTAAATTGTGCTGATAACTTCGGATGGAATAAAACATCAACCTAAGGAGCAAGAAGCTGAAGTCAAGTATCCACAACCATATACATATACAATACAATACCAGCGTGCTAAATACCCCCAAATGATATACATACATAACTGAACTAGGGCTACACAAAAATACCCTTCTTTCCCAAATACACCCACCCTACTGGTAGGGTAGCACTATAGCCCCTCTACCTGTGAACTTGACCTGCTCGCCTAGTTGGATGACTTGAAAAATATCAATTAAATGGGATGAGACGACGCTCAGTAAGAAGAAACATGCTATTACTAGGGTGTAGCAGGGGAGTCATATACTTGGAAAATCTGATCTAAATAAAAATACCATATATAACAAAAATGAGAAAACCTGTATACCTGTTATCATATAAAACAAGCTTACATAGCTTAACATAAACTGATTATTTAGAATGTTTTATTCATAATACTGATAATACTTATAAGTATAACTATCATCTGTAAATTTATTCATAATATGTATAAATAATAACTGTGAAAATTACCTGGATGGATAACTAAAGTCATGAATTAACCCCTTATGATAGGGTTGTGCGGCCTAAAGGCGGGACCTAACCTAGCTGACCGACCAAAGTCAACTGAACTCCGATAGTCAGATCGGCCCTCTCAACCCATATCTGATGGGGAGCCTGTCCACAACATAGGCACGATCGACTTCTGATTACCACCTATTATATAAATAGGGGTTGCACTCTGAACTGAATATAACTACGATACCGTGCTCTGTTACTGAATATGGTCCAGCAGGGTCTGATATTATATACGTACTGATATTTGTAAAAAAAAAATACTATTTTTTATCATGATTCTGTAACATCTGAAATAACCATAACATCATATAAATTGCTGAGTAAATTGTAATAACTGAGTTTCTGAGGTATCTGCTTAACTGAATAATTGAAATATCTGATTTACTATATGAACTAAATGTTATGGTTTTAAAATAGGCATATCATAATATTCATAAAATACTGCAAAATAAAAGTTTCTGTGAGTACGCTGAAAATCATGGTATTCTAAAAATTATGGAAACCTTGTACTGAGCTAATACTAACTTATGCCACACAATTAAATATCAACATTATCAAGCTCTGAACCTGCGTAGATAATCTGAATAATAATTTGCTGAAAACATATAATTTATACTAATTCATAATATGTTTGCCTAGCATAACATATTTCCCTTACCTGATTCCAGCTAAAAATCCCCTACTGAGACGGGTCCTGCACCTACAGTGTTCTCCACTCAACACCCTGAAAACCAAATATCTTAGAACAAAATATCATTATTTCTATGTCTACTACATTCCCTACAACTGCTAGAAAGCCTAATTTTAACAAGAAAGTCATACCCTGAATCTAGGATGAAATCCAACTTCGTCCCACCGACGATCCGCTTCGGCATACTTAGGGAGAACTTTCCCGGGAGCGTCATGGTGGCTTTAGATCATCGATCCGGTGAACGGCAGGGCCAAAATCGAAGAGAAAGGAAGAGGAACCGTAGGGAGGAGAGAGAGAGAGAGAGAGAGAGAGAGAGAGAGAGAGAGAGAGAGAGAGAGAGAGAGAGAGAGAGAGAAAGAAAGAGAATTTCTGTCGTTTTCTACGTAAAATATGAGTTTAACACTATTTATACTATGGGATTTGTCAACAAGCCACGTCACCTTATCAACGAGGTCAAGAGGAAATTTGTCGACGAGCTCTCCCCTTCGTCAAAGAAATTCAGAGTCATCCAGAACATCCTCTCGGTGTCTTCTCGTCGAAGAGCCCAGTATGCAACGTCGTCGACGAACATGAAGCGTTCATCGACGAAACCTGCTCCCTCCTTCTGTTATCATTTCCCATTTAACCTTTTATTTATTATTTAAATACTATTATTCTTTGGGTTATTACAGATTAGGCTTTCAAGGTTTATACAATATACATTATTAACTCTATAAGCTGTAAATAGAACCTCATGTTTTCTTAGATTTTGAACTATGCACTTATCTTGTTTAAAGATTATGTCAAACCCTTTATCACTAAGTTGACTTATGCTTAAAATATTATGCTTTAATCCATCCACTAGTAAAACATCATCTATTGTTAATGAGGATTCATTACCAATTTTTCTGATTCCGATTATTTTACCTTTAGCATTGTTGTCGAAGGTGACATACACTCCATCTTTGTGAACTAGGGTGGTGAACTTTGTTCTATCCCCGGTCATGTGTCTTGAACACCCGTTGTCCAAGAACCATTTTTACTTTTATGGGGTGATCCTAAAGCATACCTACAAGGAAGGATTCACGGTGTTACTTTTGAAACCCAAATCTTCTTAATTATTTTTAAGTCATATCTATTTTTAGTGTTTACTTTCCATTCATTTTTATTTTGACATACTTCTTTTTAAGTGGACAATTAAACTTTTACACAAGAAGCAAGGAGTGTGTTCATGAACATTTGTAGAAGATGTACTAGCATAGTATTTTTCTTCTTTTACATAGTATAGTATTTTTCTATGGCCTTAGATTCCCATATCGGAGGAAGTCCCCTAAGGATTTTTTGAATCATTTCATATGTTAAGTAATTTTTCCCTAAAGCATTTAAGAAATTTATTATGTGAGTAAACCTAGTGTATATGCTAGTGATAGTTTCATCTGGGTTCATTCTAAAGGTCTTATACTCGCTTGTGAGCATGTCGATTCTACTATCTCTAACATCTACCATTCCTTCATAGGTTACCTTTAACTTATCCCAAATTTCTTTAGCTGACTTACACGCCATGACTCTATTAAACTCATTTACATCTAAGGCACAATACAATGCATTCATGGAACTTGAATTAACTTGCAGCAACTTAAAGTCATTATCGGTCATGTATTTTTCCTCTTTGGGTACTTCTTTGCCATTAACTAATTTAGTGGGGATGTGGTCCCCATGTGTGAAAACTTTACATGTCTTCTAATCCATGGTTTGTAGATAGATTTTCATTCTTTGTTTTCGAAAATTATAATTTACACAACAGAAAATAGGAGGTCTAGTTGAGGATTGACCCTCAGTAAAAGGGGATACACTTAGGTGTGCCATAGAGATCTTTATATAGCTTCTAATTAAGATTTTCTATAACCCTGCTCTGATACCAATTGAAAAGGAAGGTGTATTCCCAAGAGGGGGGTGAATTGGGTTTTTTTTTTTTTATAACTTCTTTATACCTTCTTTATTTGAGTCTTTCGCAACTTGTTTTAAGTTCAGCAACAACACATAAAGAATTGATTTTCAATCAAAAGTTCAGCAAAAATTGATTTAGTTATAAACCTTTATGAACGAATATACCAATTTGAATATCCCTTTTAGCAATTTAATTCAATCCAACCAAGATAACCAAAACACAATTCACAATATAGAATGAATTTAGCAATGCTTAAAAGATTTGGCACTTGAGTAACTCAAAGTAGAGTTTAAGTATTTAGCTGATAAAATCCCTGTATTAGTGAGCTTAATTTCTCAATATGAAGCACAATGTAAATTTCCAACACTCTTCCAAAAACTCAAAATTTAAATAAACTTTCATTTAATAAGTCTTGGGTGTTAACCAATCAACGTACTCCCTTATGATTTCCACAATTTGTATTGATCAACCAACGTACTCCCTTTTTGGTTTCAGCAATCCCAAAGTCAAATTAATCTTTGATTTATTTAATATCCAATCCACATAGTTATTATGAACATAAAATTAAAATCCAACCACACAATTTATATGAACAAAAAATTAAATGAGAGTAGGGAATAGAGTGAGACACGAGTTTTACGAGGTTCAGCTATACCCGCCTACATCCTCACCGTAGGCAAATACACCCAAGGATTCCACTAAACTACTCCTTTATGGATAGGAGCAACCTTACATACTCCTTTGCAGGTAGGAGCAACCTTACAATCTCTCCTTCAATAGGCTAGAGTTCGCCTCTCCAAATGATACCCCACGCTTGGTCCAACAACAATTCAAAGACCTAAATCGTCTACAAAACAAGAAACTAATTTGGTGTATAAATACATTCTCAATAAGAGCTGATTAGTACAACAATTAAGCACTACAATATACTTCAATTCAAAATAAAAATTGAAAGAATTTGAAGCCTTAGAAGTATGTCACTGTGAAATTTCTTTCTAGATTGAAAGAATTTAGAGTAGGCTCAGAAATTTTGTGAGAGATTCACAGCAAAACTCAGTAAGGAACTTCAAAGAATTTGAGAGCAAGAGAGCTTTGAGAGTTTTGAGAGCAAGAGAGCTTTGAATGTTGTGTATTTTCTTGGTGTATTAAATCCTTAGCCTTGGCGGGTATTTATAGATCTTTAAACAAGAGTATTTCATGTTCCCCAAGTGACTTGGAGTTTTTTCCAAGTTTTCATAATGTTTAGAATTCAAAAAATCAAATTTGGAAACTTCCCGTTATATTTAAAATTTGAAATCTTGAAGAGTCAATCAACTGGGAATAAAGAGTCAGTCGTTTGGATTCATTAAAACACTGAAAATTTCAAACTCAGTAAGGAGTCAGTTGACTAGGAACAATGAGTCAGTCGCCTGGGTCCTCTTGGGTTCTCTTAAAATCAGTTTATTTATTTGTCAGTCACCTAGATTTATTTTATCAGTTACCTGGACAGACCAAAAACTTGATTTTTTCATTTTGTTTCTAATTTCTTTTTGCTCTTTTACTTTCCCCAAAATAATTTAAGACTTTTGAAAAATATTTTCTAGGGTTTTTCAAAACATGGCCTCTAAGTCAATGAGCTTCCTAATGAGTTTCAAATTCAATCAAATTATCATTTGAATGAAGTACTTACATAGAGACTCTTTTAAGCTTGGAGTCTTCATGCTTGTCATTTGTTTAGTCCATGTTGCCTCTAAGCTTCAATTCTCTAAGCTTCCATCAATTCTCTAAGTTTTCATCAAGGTTTCTTTGGAATATGTTCTTTGAGCTTTTATTTCTTTGTCATGTATTCTTGCAATGAGCTTTGTGATAACTTTGAACTTCATCTTAAAAACTTGATTTGTGAAGTATCATCACTTTCAACAAAACATGTTAAATTACCTTTGTTGGCCTTACAAGGCTTAAAATCTTGTTTTGATGATAACAGATCAGAGGAACTTAAAATATTTGGTTAAGTGATGATATTTCAGAACTTAAGTATGTGAATACAAGGTCAAGTGCACACATGGATTATAGAAAGCTTATACTCCAAAGAAAGAACATCTCATAAAACTTATACTATTAAAGCATGGATTCAAAGATGTTTGATGAAGCTTAAAGTGAATTGATGTTGAAAGACAAGAATGACTCAACAAATGACAAGCATGAAGACTCCAAGCTTAGGATAGATTTAAAGTCTAAAAAGAGTCTCTATGTAAGTACTTCATTTAAATGATAATTTTATTAATTTTAAAGCTCATTAGGAAACTCATTGACTTAGGGACCACATTTTAAAAAAACCCAGAAAATACTTTTCAAAAGTCTTAAATTATTTTGGGAAAAGCAAAAGAGCAAAGAGAATTTGGAACTAAATTGAAAAATCGGTTTTTGGTTTGTCCAGGCGACTGACAAATAATTGAACTGATTTTGAAACAACCCAAGAGGACCCAATCAAATAACTCGTGTTTTTCTAGCCGACTGACTTGTTCTGCCTTTGAAAATCTCTGTATTTTAAATGGATCCAGGCGAATGACTCATTGTTTCAGGTTGATTGACTTTTCAAGATTTCAAATTTTAAACATAATGAAAACCTTTCAAATTTGATTTTTTTGAATTGTAAACGTTATGAAAACTTGGGAAACATTCCAAGTCACTTGGGGAACACGAAATACTCTTGATTAAACATCTATAAATACCCCCCAAGGCTAAGGATTCAAACACTTCAAGTGTTGACTCTATGAGTCCAGTCCTGTTTTGATAATGACAAATCACTTGGTATTTGATCTGTGCATTAAGAATGTGAGTAGGAACATTACTGAGCATGCACGGAAGGTTAGAAAGTCATGGAAGCCATGAGGATTAAAGGATATACAACTTGACACAATCCATGGAACTAAATGAGTAAGAGAATGAAGATGCAAGCGTCAAGTTCAAGATCGTCATAAGAATGGGTATTTAGAACTAATGTATTTACATATTTCATATGATTTAATTCGAAGCTCAAAATATACTTTAGACTGACCTTAGGACTCATGCATCTCATAAAAATCTTTTAGGGGTTATTCATTGACTTAGAGACTCTATTTAAAACCTTGGAAAATGTTTTATGAAGAAGCAAAGCAAGAAAGCAAAAATAGTTTTTGAAAAAAAAAAAAAAAACTAAAGTTGGACTACCCGGACGACTGAGGATTACCCTCAGAAGTCTGAAGATGCAACTTTAGACCATTGAAGTTTTACTTAAGACATCTAAAGAATTTCCTTAGAAGACTGAAGAATTAATTTTGAAACACAAAATAGGTAGAACACCTTCAGATATCTGAACCTTCACTTCAGTCATCTGAACTAGGACTTCAAAAGACTGAACCTATAGTTCAGTCATCTGACCTTGTATCGAGAGTATGACTTTCAGTGGTTTAAGGAACTTCAGTCATTTGAACCCGAGAGCTCAGTTGTCTGAACTTGTAGAAACTTTAAAAATCTGGTTTTTAGCGAGAGAACACATGAGTTATTTAAGTAATCAAGTTGATCCAATGGTTAATACTTAACCTAGGGTTGAGAACACTTATAAAATCAACCTATAAACCCCAGTGCCACTTTTTGTATATGATTGGGGAGCTTTGAACATTCTTGTACATCTCTTGAGAAGTTATGAATACTATTGCTAAGAATCATTGCCTGCACTGTAAAGAACACATTTACTTGGGCACTCACATATTCAAGATCTGAGCAAATACATGCACAACCTCTGCAAAATCTAGGTTTGATCTTAAGGTTTGGAAATTATTTTATTGAGCTTTCAATTTTTATTAATCGATCATCTTCTTCATTATTCATTTAGTAAAAAATCTTTTTGGGAGTAAGAAACTTATTTTCCCATAGTTATTTAATTGAAAAATATTTTGGGAATAGTATTCTAAAGTTTGATTCATTGTGATATTCAAAGTTATATTTTTATTCAAAGAGATCTATCTTATTGGTACAAAAAGTATTTGAAAAATATTGTCTGTTAAATCTTTGAAATACTCAAAGTCATACATTTATCCAAAGGATTGATCTTATGAATTATTTGATAGTAAGAACTTAGATCTTCATAATATTCAAGACAAATTTTTTAATAAGATCACATTCTGTATTCTTGCATCTAGTAAGTTGAACTAAAACCCTAAGTTCTCCAAATCATCTACTTATATATTTATTTTGGGAGATTTGATCAAAGGGAAATTTTGTGAAGCATATCATTCATATAACGATTACATCGTTACATACATACTGCGCTTCAAGTCTTATCATATGAATATGTGTTAGGATTTCCATTGTACTCACTAGCTTTGTTAGAAGCAATATTGAGTTTTTGCATATTTGAAATTTTATATTGTAATCATGGTTCAAGTTGTGAACCGAGTGAGGAGGAAGTTGTGCCTCTTGTAAGTAGCGGATTATAAGGGAAGCTTTGTTCTGGTTAAAGGAGCAGGGACTTAGTGGAATCCTTGAGTGGGTTGCTCAAGGCGAGGATGTAGGCTAGGTTGGCTGAATCTCGTAAAATCGTGTTTGCCTTCTCTCTTCTATTATCTTTTTAATTTTTGCTTGCATTTCATTATTAGCTTTTGCATGGTTGTATGTTGTTTTATATTATATGCACTTGATAATTAGTTGGGTAAAATAGAATTTATTGAGATAATAATTTAAATTAATTTCAAGCCCCTGCAATTAATTTGTTAAATATTGAAATAGGGATTAAGTGGTAAAACAAACTTAAATAATTTTAAAATACCCAATTCACCCCCCTCCCCCTCTTGGGATTACATCTAAATTAACACCAAGCAAATACAACATTCAAGCTCTCCTACTCTCAATACTCTCAAAGCCCTCTTGTGTAATCAATCTGTGAAGTTCTTTACTGTGTTTTGCCGTGAAACTCTCTCACAATTCCGAGCCTACTCTGAATTCTTCGAATCTAGAAAAACGCTCACAGTGATATACTTTTAAGGCTTCAAATTCTTTCAATTGTTATTTTGAATTGAAGTATATTTTAGTACTTAATTGTTGGTCTAATCAGCTCTTGTTGAGAGTTTCTTTGTATACCAAAATTTATTCTTGTTTTTTAGACGGTTCAGGTTCTTGAAATGTTGTTGGACCGAGTGTGGGGTATCGCTTAGAGAGGAGGCTCCACCCTAATTGAAGGAGGGATTGTAAAATGTTGCTCCTGCCTGCAAAGGAGTGTGTAAGGTTGCTCCTACCCATAAAGGAGTGTTATAGTGGAATCCTTAGGTGGTGTTGCCTAAGGCGAGGTAGTAGGCAGGTATAGCTGAACCTCGTAAAAAACTCAGTCTCACTCTCTTCCCTACTCTTTAATTTTCTGCATATATAAATTGTGTGGATGTTTATTATAGTGTCAGAAATTAATTTGTTATTGATATTGTGGAAACTTTAATTAAAGGGAGTACGTTGATTGATCTTTTGTGGAAACCTTAAAGGGAGCACGTCGATTAATCGTTTGCAGAAACCTTTATTAAAGGAAGTGTATTGATTAATACCAAAGCTCATTAACATATTAATTAGTTCCATATTTCATGTTACATATTTAACATCAATATTTGAGTTTTGGAAGCTTGGTTGGATTTTCTATTGTGTTTCATATTGAAGAAATCAAGCCTTCCTTGTTTGTAAAGGTTATTCATCAGTTATATATATAAGCTCAAATCTAAATTTGAATATTGGAAGCATTGCTGAAATTGTTGTATGGTTTCATATTGAGAAAGCTTATATTAATTGATTAGATTGAGTTGTTGGATGTGCTAAGGAACTTGAAAGAAGTATTTAAATTGGAATTCTCATTCATAAAGGTTTACAACTAAATTAATTTTCCACTAAACTTGTAAATGTAAATCAACTTTGCATGTGTTAAGAGAGAATTAATTAAAGAGGGTATAAAGAAATTTTAAAATCCCAATTCACCCCCCCTTGGGAATACACCTTCCTTTTAAATTGGTATCAAAGAGGGTTAATAGTAAATCTTAAACTAGAAGCTACATAAAGATCCCTATGGCACACCTTGGTGTATCTCCCTTTGCCAAGGGTCAATCCTCTTATAGACCACCCCTCTTTTGCAATGTCAACTATACTTTTTGGAAACAATGAATGAGGATATATCTGCAAACCATGGATTGGAAAGTTTGGAAAGTTGTCACACATGGTGACCTTTTCCCTACCAAAAATATAGACAACAATACCCAAAGAGGAAAGAGACATGACCGATAATGATTTTAAGATTCTGCAAGTTAATTCAAGTGTCATGAATGCACTATATTGTGCCTTGGATGTAAATGAGTTTAATAGGGTCATGGCATGTAAGTCAGCCAAAGAAATTTGGGATAAGTTATAGGTAACCTATGAAGGAACGGTCGATGTTAGAGATAGTAGAATTGACATGCTCACAAGCGAGTATGAGGCCTTTAGGATGAATCCGGATGAAACCATCACTAGTATGTACACTAGGGTCACCCATATAATAAACTCCCTTAATGTCTTAGGAAAGAATTACTCAACTTATGAAATGATTTGAAAAATTCTTAGAGGACTTCCACCAATTTGGGAACCTAAGGCCACTACAATAACTGAAGGAAGAAATTTGAAAAACACATCCCTAGATGAATTAATAGGTTCTCTACTCACTTATGAGATGTCAATAAATGAAAGAAATGGAAAATCTAAAAACAAAGAATCCATTGCATTTAAAGCCTCAAGTGAAAGTTCTAGTGATGAAGATGAAGAAGTCATGGATGTAAATGATATAGCCTTCATAACCAAGAAACTTGCAAAAATCCTTAGAAAGAAGAATAAATTTACAAGAAAATTCAGGGACTCCAAATCAGATGAAGAGGAAGCAAGTAAAAAAGAAACTAAAAATGAACCTCCTACTTGTTATAATTGTAAGAAAGTTGGGCATATTAAACCGGATTGTCCACAGCTTAAGAGGGATTCTAAGAAGAAAAATAAAAAGGCAATGAAGGCAACTATATGGGACAATATAAGTTCTAGTAGTTCAAAAAGTGAATCAAGACACCAAGAAGTTGCTTATACTTGCTTTATGACATGGGATGATGATGAAGAACAAAGTTCCACATCCAAATCATTAAATGACTCATACAATGAATCTTACTCATCTGATGAATCCAATGATGAGAGTATGCCATCTTATGAAGAATTACAAAGTGAACTATTCAAGGTTCATAAAATTCTTGTTAAAATAACTAAACGATATACTTCATTGAAAAATAAGAATGAAACTGTTATGAAAGAATTAGAATCTAAAAATCTTACTGAAAAAGAAAAGGATTTAAAAATCAAGAGATTAGAAAGCAAGAATGAAAAGGTGATGAAAGAATTGGAAGATCTAAGATCTCAAACATCCATTGATAATAAGAAAGATTTATATTTTTCTGAACTAGAAAACAAAATCAGGAAAATATCTCAAAATCAAGAAAAGGGTAAAAATATACAAAACTCATAAATATGTGATCTTAAGAGAAAAATTGAGGATCAAACCAAAATCATCTATAACTTCACTAAAGGAAAAGAAAATCTTGATAAAATGATTGGCGCACAAAGAAATCCTTGAATTAAGAAGGCATAGGATTCAATGGAGTTGAGAATATAAGGAAAAAGAACCTTTACATGGGGTACTTTGCAAAAACCTCCAAAAACTATGCTAGCACCTCCTCAAATGCTTACACACATACCACATATTTTCTATGTAACGAGAAAGGACACATTAAGTTTGAATGTCCATTAAAAAGAAAGGATGAAAAAATCAAACAAGTTTGGAGAACAAAAGAATCAACTCTTGTTAGACCATCTGGACCCAAGAAAGTATGGATACCTAGTTAAAAAGCCTTGTTCACAAATTAAAAACTCCAAAGATATTAGGATTAGTCATTCCATTTTTAGAAATTAAGAAAGCTAAATCTATACTAAAATGAAAAGGGATGCCTACATAGCCTACAATATTCAAGATAGCCAATTGAAATATAAGAAGAAAATTTCTTCTTGTTCAATATATGGAAAGCTACTTAATCAAATTTAATACAAGGATATGGAACTAGTTGAAATGGAAAAACTTAATGAAGAGTTTATGAGACATTGAAACAAATGAATACAAAAGTGGTATTGTTGGCCACAAATCAAGAAAGCTTGGATTGTACAAGGCTTATCTTTGAAATCAAGGAAGTCATTTGCTTAAAAAAAAAAAAACCAATTTAGAAAGTCATTTTGTCACGCCTTGGACCCGCTAGGTGGGGCCCGGGGTGTAATGAGACCATTCACCATCTTTGATACCATATCTAACATACACATAGAGGAAATAATTAAACATTCTCCATTGTAATTGTCGCGACGTCCCAGAGCGCGTGTGCCCGGGCGGCAAAATAAAAATGTGGTTTATAATTTTCGGGGAAAACAAGGAATGTCGAAGTCGCCACTAACCTTTTAGTGTGGTGAGAACACATGATTACTACCCCGTTAAGTGTAGAATGGGTCTACGTTACCAAATCTGGGGTCAGGAGTTCGGTTACGCAAGGGGAAAGTACGAGCACCCCCTACGCGCCCGTTCTTACGAACAATACCTAATTAATTTGGAATTATCCCTAAGTTAATCTAATGAGTCTTTCAAATTACTCCTCTATTAGTGGATTTACAAATATACATGCAATATAAATAAATAAATAATACAAGAATATACGTAATATATAAATATATACATATTCCCTCAGAACTAAGGGTACGTAAAGCCCGAAAGCTTATACCTTTGCATTAAAATCATAGGAATAAAAAATCAAGAAAATAGTTAAGAAAATACGCTCCCAAATTTTGGAAATCTTATAGGTTTTTCTTATAGGAAAATACTAATATGGGAGGTTTTAGTATATGGTAATAGGGTAATAAGTGACACATACCTATTAAAATATTACGAATGTCAAAATAAGTAATAAAATACCATAATACTATAAAACTAAATACTAGATATAACCTATAATATAATAAGCATAACAATAAAGTATATAACCACAATGACACCATAATACTAAATACATAGATATACCATATAATACCCTAAGCATAAAGTATATAACTACAATAATACCATAATACTAAATACTAGACATAACCTATACTATAATAAGCACAATAATAAAGTATATAACCACAATAATACCATAATATTAAATATTAGATATAACATATAATATACTAAACATAAAGTATATAACTACAATAATACCATAATACTAAAGGCTAGATATAACCTATACTATAATAAGCATAAGAATAAAGTATCTAACCACAATAACACCATAATATTAAATACTAGATATAACATATAATATACTAAGCATAAAGTATATAACTACAATAATAATAAAGAGGATGAACACGAATATTAATTACAGGAACAAATATCATAAATAAAAACAATAAAAATTTAAATATAAACAAAAATCCTACACCCAAGAAGAATAAATCAATTAGTATATAATATACATAAACAAAAACAATAAAAATTTAAATATGAACAAAAAACCCTACACTCAAGAAGAATAAATCAATTAGTATTTAATATGCATAAACAAAAATAATAAAAATTTAAATATGAATATAAATCTTGCACCCGAGAAAAATAAATCAATTAGTATTTACACCAAATAAAAAGTTAAGCAATAATAAAACTCTTTTTTTTTTTTTTTAAACATGAATATTAATAAAGAGAAATCTACAACTCACACTTTTAATATAATAAACAAAGAAAAATTCAAGCTTTACACATAAGGTATGTGTGTGTGTGTGTGTGTGTGTGTGTGTTGCTGTGTCTGTGTGCGTGTGTGCATGTATATACAAAGGGGCTTACAGAGGTGTGTCTGGACCTTCGGGTATGCGTGTGTGTTGCTGGAGGTCCTGGGGTGCTCGGGGGGAACTGCTACAACTGGAGTTGAGGGCTGCTGCTACTGCGGGAGCTGACGTCGGAGATAGGCGTGAGGAGACGTCGGACTGGTCGGTGTTGTAGGATGACCTGAACAGAGAAAAAGAAGAAGGGAAATTAGGGAAGAGAGGAGGGGAGAAAGGAGGTAAAAGAAGAGAAAAGAGAAAGGGGGAGAGGATAGGGTGTCGCCGGAGTAGCTGGAGTGGCCTGAAACTCGAGGTCTCCCTGATGGTTGTGTTGGTTGCTGGAGTTGTGCAGCAGAGATCGCAGAGGGTTGCTGCTCCTGTTGAGGCTTCGATGGAGCTGTGGTGGCCGGATAGTCGCCGGAGGGTTGCTGGGAGGATACAACGGCGAACTGGTTGCCGGTGTAGAAGATGACTTTTGTGTTGTTTATGGTGTTTGCTGAAACTATGAGGACAAGGGAAAGGGAGCGACGGCGACAGTGGTGGTTTCCGTGTGCGTCAGAGCAAGGGACTGCCGCTGTGAGAAGGTGTCGTCGAAGATGGGCTGGTCCGTGGGATGTTTGGCAATGGTGAGAGGAGGCCGAAGTTGGGTGCTAGTGTAGCCTGGCCAAAGTTGCAGAGGAAGTGCTGCTACAATGGAGGGCAGGGGGCAACGATGATGGTGATGCTAGGCTCTGTGTCATGTGGCAGAAGGCAGTGGGTGAAGGATGGTTGAATGGACGTTGCTGGGATTGAAGAAGAAGAAGAAGAAGAAGGGGAGTAGAAAAAAAATTTTCTTTTCATAAAAAAATTTTCTTTTCTTCCTATGTGCTCCGCTCTCTTGCCTGCGCTCCCCCCCCCCCCCCGCCTTTCAAGCTGTGCGAGTTCCATGCCTTTATAAAAAAAATTTGGAAACCTAGACTCTTCTTTTTTTGATTTTCTTTTTCTTTTTCTTTTTCTTTTTCTGCTTTTACTCTTATGGTAATAATGAAAATAGTAATAATAATAATAATAATTATTATTATTATTATAATATAAGGATAATAATATTAATAAAATCAATAAGGTAATAATAATAATAATACTAATAATAAATAATAAAAAATAATTATAGTAAAAATAAAAATAATAAAGATACTGTCAGTAAAATAATAATAATAATAATAATAATAGTAAAAAATACTAAAAATAATGACAATAATAATATATTAATAATAAATAATAATAATAATAATAATAATGATAAATTTTGGCCCGGGCAAAAATAGGGTGTCTACAACTGCCCCTCTTTGTACGCTTTGTTGCTTCAATGTAACGGTAGAAACTCTCTTACGTTTTTTGTAGCAAGAAGCCTGCAAAGAGAAAAGACGCCTATTTTATCCAAACCATTCAGCTCCCTATGACTTTTCAGGTTAATCAAGAGTTGTTTATTTCTGCCAACTAGGGATGATTTGCACTGAATGTAAGAATCCAGGCTGAGGTACAAAGTGATGACTTGCTTCGAATGTAAGAATTCAAGCCGTAGGGATACAATGATCCGAGCCATGGGACACAACAATGACTTGCTTTGAATGTAAGAACCCGAGCCATAGGGATACGGTGATCCGAACCATGGGACACAATGATGGCTTGCTTCGAATGTAAGAATCCGAGCCCTAGGGATACGATGATCCGAGCCATGGGACACAATGATGGCTTGCTTCGAATGTAAGAATCTGAGCCGTAGGGATACAATGATCCAAGCCATGGGACACAATCATGGCTTGCTTCGAATGTAGAATCCGAGCTGTAGGGATACGATGATCCAGCCATAGGACACAATGATGGCGTGCTTCGAATGTAAGAATCCGAGTCGTATGGATACAATGATCCGAGCCAAAGGACACAATGATGGCTTGCTTCGAATGTAAGAATCCGAGCCGTAGGGATGCAATGATCTGAACCATGGGACACAATGATGGCTTGCTTCAAATGTAAGAATCCTAGTCATAAGGATATGATGATCCAGCCATGGGACACAATGATGGCTTGCTTCGAATGTAAGAATCCGAGCCGTAGGGATACAATGATCCAGCCATGGGACACAATGATGGCTTGCTTCAAATGTAAGAATCAGAGCCGTAAGGATATGATGATCCAGCTATAGGACACAATGATGGCTTGGTTCGAATGTAAGAATCCGAGCCGTAGCAATACGATGATCCAAGTCATGGGACACAATAATGGCTTGCTTTGAATGTAAGAATCCGAGTCATAGGGATACGATGATCCATCCATGGGACACAATGATGGCTTGCTTTGAATGTAAGAATCCGAGTCATGGGACACAATGATGGCTTACTTCGAATGTAAGAATCCGAGCAGTAGGGATACAATGATCCAGCCATGGGACACAATGATGGCTTGCTTCAAATGTAAGAATCCGAGCTGTAGGGATACGATGATCCGAGCCATGAGACACAATGATGGCTTGCTTCAAATGTAAGAATCGGAGCCGTATAGATACGATGATCTAGCCATGAGACACAATGATGGCTTGCTTTGAATATAGGAATCCGAGGCGTAGGGATGCGATGATCCAAGCCATGGGACACAATGATGGCTTATTTCGAATGTAAGAATCTGAGCCATAGGGATACGATGATCCTAGCCATGGGACTTAATGATGGCTTGTTTTGACTGTAAGAATCCGAGCAGTAGGGATACGATAATCCAGCCATGGGACACAATGATGGCTTGCTTCAAATTAAGAATTCGAGCCATAGGGATACGATGATCCAGCCATGGGACACAATGATGGCTTGCTTCGAATGTAAGAATCCGAGTCGTAGCGGATACGATGATCTGAGCCACCTCAACTAGTGACAAAGTGTGCAAGCAAAGTTTGGAAAATAGTTACTCTATTTGGAAAATGCACTTGGGGTAAGGTTCTAATGTCAATGAATGAATCCCTTGTCTTTGGGATCTATTGCCTCAGTTTCAAAATAAATCAATATGTGTCTGGGGTTAACTGCCCCAGTTTCCAAGTGAATCAACGTGCGCTTGGGGTCAGCTATCCCAGCTCAAATATTAGCACAGTAAGAATCTCTCAGTCAAAAGATCATTTGAAAGCTTATTCAACAAGACAAGTACGAAGGGTGCTCTATTACTGCTTGTAATGCTAGAATGCAATGATATGCTGCTATATGTATGCATGTTACTAACTTATGATGCTAGAATGTAGTGATATGTTGCTATTGATACGCACGTTGCTAACTTGTGATTTTTTTCATTTTTTTTATTATTTATTTATTTATTTATTTGTGCAATGCATGAAATGTATAATGATGCATGAAATGTGTGAAAGGTATAGTAATTCGTGAAATGTAAGGAACGCATGAAATGCATGACAATGTATGAAATGTAGGTAATGCATGGCAATGCATGAAATTTAGGCAATTCATGAAATTTGGACAATGCATATCATATAGAGTAATGCATGACAATGTATGAAATATAGGTAATGCATAAAATGCATGGCAATGTATGAGATGTATGGTAATGCCTGGAATGTATGACAATATAGGAAATTTAGGTAATGCATGAAACGCATGGCAATGCATGAAATTTAGGCAATTCATGAATTTTGGACAATGCATGTCATATAGAGTAATGCATGACAATGAATGAAATGTAGGTAATGCATAAAATGCATGACAATGTATGAGATGTATGGTAATGCATGGAATGCATGGCAATATAAGAAATGCATGAAACGCATAGCAATGCATGAAATTTGGGTAATGCACGACAATGCATGAATCTTTTCTCCCAACGCGCTTGTGATTAATGACCTCATCTTTGATCTCTACATAAAAATCGCCGCATTTGAATGGGTTTGTAACTCATCTTGGCTCAATTATCTTGATTCATCAGTCATGGAAGTGATTGACTCAGCTCACATGAAAATCACAAAATCTACCCTATTTGAATGGATCTATAGTTGATCTTGACCATGTTTTCATATTCCGATCTAATAAGAAGGTGCTTGAATGGACCCCTATTGAAACTCAATTCTTCTTGAATAAGTAGATCTTTGAAACCTGACATGACATTTGCCCCAGTTAGACAGCTCTTTCTCCACAGGGATCTTCTTTATATAAACTATTGGTGATTTTGAAACTCTTTGACTATCCATCCTCCTTTAAAGCTTCAAAGGGCAAGAAGATTTTTTTTTTTTATAATATATGATGACGTGCCAATTTCCCAACGAGCTCGTAACAAAACCAATTCTGATCTAGGCCATATTTTCAAATTCCCAACTGACATAGATGTCCCTAAATGTGTTCCTCTAAAACTCGGCATGACACCTGCCCTAGTAGATGCATTTGTAATTGATCTTGTCCGTCTTACATTTTCTCCACAAGGACGTTCTTTGGATTGCATCCTTAATGTTTTAAAATCTCATTGAAATTCAAATAAATAAACATGCAATCAGATAACTCAATCTCAATGGGAATATAGATGGAATGCACAAACTTACTTGTCTTTGCTTGATTTTCTGTGCTTGTTAAATATGAGACAAATTTTACTAGTACCTTGACACTAATGCAATTTTGCTAGCTTAGGGAATCATATCAATGGGCAAACCCTCTTTTTTTCTTTTTTCTTTATTTTTTTCTTTTTTTTTAAGCCTCGAAACCATAACTCCTCCACTGTATCACCGCCTAGAGTTTCTTTCTTACTTATTTCAAGCTTATTTCAAACTCCCTGTCTTGAATTATAACTAGTATCCCATTAGGTAATCTAATCAATATTCCGATCTCAAGGTGGACTTTAAGACACGGGACGAAATGTAGGCTTAGGATTTAGGTTTCACCAAGAATAAGGAAACTAAGGCTCAAAATTCCCACCCCATAAAAAAAATTTTAGCTCTAATTTGTGGTGCCATATTTGCAGAGTTTTGACCGAACTTGTTATTTGAACAAGCTGCCTACGTACCATTTCAGGATCAGGTCATTACGTAGTTCAAACTCAACATTGAGTTTGACAAATCACTTAAGATAATAACATATACCAATCTGGTCAGGAATTTCATTTGGACCGTAATCTAGGCTAAGGGTATGAGTTAAAGAAGAAAAGAGTTAAATAAGGCTCAAAATCATCAATTTCATCAAGGGTAATTTGGTCAAAGATCATAAGTGTAGTATGTCCCTTATTTTTCTTTCTTCTTCCTTTTCTTCTTCTTTTTATTTCCCCTTTTTTCTTTTTCTTTTTTCATAGTCTTCTTCTTTTATCGCAACTTTTTCTTTTCTTTTTATGAAGGAATCTTTACTTCATTTTCATTTGAATTCTATTTGGGACTGATTTTTTTTAAAACTGCCTAATGTGGGGTGTGATCCTTTGATGAGTCATTTAAGAAAATAATTTTTCAGGCTAAAAAATGGCTTGCAAGGGATTTCTTCTTTGACTTTCTTCTAAGCAGCAGAAAAATGGCTTGTCATCATTTTGGTAGTGATCATTGCCTCAAATGACTTGTCAAATACTAGGAGACCCAAACGCAGGTTGAATTTTTGGTGAACTAACTTTTAAGAAAAAGTTGGTTTAACATTCAGGTTCAACTTGGTTAAGAAATGGTAAATCACTGTTTGGTTCTTTTTTAAGGATACTGGTCGACCAAGGATGGCTACCCCTCATTTGATCATAATATAATCATCATACCTTTAAGGCACCAATCATAACTTAGATAATAAAGACATGATATTTTTTCATCGATTTCATCAAACAAATGTAGGACCAAGCTTGATAAGTCATTTCTGTATATTTCTCCTACAACTCTTCATCATTTTGAAATCCACATCCTACCAAGCTCCTTGACAACATCTTGAAGTGGCGTTGTCTAATTCATCTTGGAGGCTTTTCCTTCATCTACTTCATTTTTTTATTTTTATTTTTGCCCCATTGAATAGACCCCTAAAATCAACTCATGGCTCCAAGTCTTTTGTACTGATAAAATTATTTCCTATGTCACACAAAATGCAAGCAAAAAAAGGCAAAATTTGGGACAGGGTGATGATCCAAGGAGGATGAAATGAGATGAGACTGAAAGACATTCTTATTTCATTCAATTTCAAAAATGATTTAAATGAAAAGCATGGATGCATTCCTCTTGTTATCACCCTTAGGTGATCAAGCGTATCATTTCTGTATCCTGTGAGCTCACTTCTAAAGTTGAATACCAATCAATCTTCCAACCCGATGACATTTATTACATTCCTAGCAATGGGTCCCCATGATCCTAACCTTTTTCTGTAGGAAGATCATCTTGCTCTACTCAATATTGGAATCCAATATCTTTAACTTTGCCACCTTGGCCCATGATTTTGCAAACAATTGGAATATGATTATTGACCCATTGGAGATGACTATGCATGCATGGTTATGAAATTAAACATTGAATGATTATGTTATGCAATGGGTGTTTATGCATGGGTGTACCTAGTGCACAAATACATGCCAATAGGGATATGAACATGTATGCAACCTATCATGCATGACTATGCATGAAATGAAGTGCATGAATGCGATGTAAACTAAATAACTACTTTGCCAAAATTCTGGAAAAATCCCATTAATGAAAGATTTCAATATTAAGACGACCATTGATGGGCCACGATTTCAATTCAAATCTTCCCTCAACCATTCCTTTCCTTGTTGATGGTCGATGTACCATAGATTCTATAAAGGGTCAAATTATGATCTGAATTTGGGGTCGACCCATACTAGTCAATCCATTGGATTTGTTTAATGCAAGCTTGTGGACTTTAATATGCACTTGGACCTCGAGTATTTTAAAATATGGGCTTCAAGTTATTTTATAATGGAATCAAGCCCTAGTTGAAAAGGAATTGGGCTTGGATTGTTTAAAAAATGTTGGCCTAAATTTGTAGGTAATAGGGACGAGGCCCACTTTTGAAATCTTAATTTGATTCTTTTTTGAAAATCAAATCTGGGCCGAGTTTTTGCTTAAAAAAAGGTTGGGCCTATGCTTATTATTTCTTAAAAAAAAAAAAAAAAATTGGGCCCAATTTATTTGAAAAGGGTTGGGCCGACCCGTATTTTAAAATGCTTGAGCCAAGTGCTTCATCTTTTGAAAAATGGGTCATGGTCTCATTATTGAGCCTTTTTTAGAATACTGGCTAAGTAGTATGTATGTCTAAAATGGATGCAAAATGCATGATATAATACAAAGTATCTTACAACATATATACAACATACTATATGTGGAGAACAATGTAACTCCTATCCCGACCCAGGGTAGGTACGTATATACAGGGTTGTTCATGACTCTATCCTAGTTAAGGAAAACTATATACAAGTATGTGTGGGTAGGCTCTAATCCTTATCGACAAAAAGGGCTCCAATTTGAAATTTCATCCTCCTCCATAGGGGTCTAGAAAAAACTCGCACTGAGCGGGGTGGTTCGCGAGTCCCATCAAGTTTAAGCTACGAAGGGACAAACGCTATTACAACCCTATCTAATCTTAGCATGTAAAGCTCGGGTATAGAGCATGAAAGTGTGTGAATTCAATTTTAACCTAATCCCGCTACCCCACATGCATGTACATGCTATTTTAAAATTAATCACATGCTTATTTAATAACCATAGCAATAGAGTATTTACAGGCGATCACATGCTTAAACTATCATGGAAACAAATATTCACATTATACTAGGGATATTAAATGTTCACTTTAAATTCAGGATGTTTATTAATATAGTAACAAACATTCACATTAAAGCAAAGATATTCATATGCATGGGGACGAAACGTTCACAATCTACTGATATGGAAACTAAATATGCACATTAATTAAGGGTATCTACTTATATGGAAAGTAAATGTTCACATTAATGAAGGATGTCTACCTATATGGAAACTAAATATTCACATAATTAAAGATATCTACCTATATGGGAAGTAAATATTTACATTAATGAAAGATGTCTACCTATATGGAAACTAAATATTTACATAATTAAAGATATCTACCTATATGAGAAGTAAATATTCACATTTATTAAGGATATCTAACTATATGGAAACTAAATATTTACATTAATTAAGGATGTCTACCTATATGGAAACCAAATATATACATTAATTAAGGGTATCTATCTGTATGGAAACTAAATATTCATATTAACTCCTTGAAATCTACAACTATGGAAACATATATATATTTACCAAGTCAAACAAGTTATAATATTAACAAATTACTTTATTCAAATGTAAGGGTATTTTATTTACAAAATAAAGTGAAGTAATTAAAGACTTAATAAATTTAAATTGGGATAATTCCTAATTAATTATTGGCTTGACTCTCAAAAGTCCCCAGTGGAGTCGCCAGGCTGTCGTGACGTCCCGAAGCGCGTGTGCCCCAGGTGACGAAATAAAAATGTGGTTTATAATTTTCGAAAAAAACAAGAAATGTCGAAGTCGCCACTAACCTTGTAGTGTGGTTAGAACACATGATTACTACCCTGTTAAGAGTAGAATGGGTCTATATTACCAGATCTGAGGTCAGGAGTTCAGTTACGCGAGGGTAAGGTACGAGCACCCCCTACGCGCCCGTTCTTACGAACGGTACCTAATTAATTTGGAATTATCCCTAAGTTAATCTAATGGGTCTTTCAAATTACTCCTCTATTAGTGGATTTACAAATATACATGCAATATAAATAAATAAATAAATAATACAAGAATATACGTAATATATAAATATATACATACTCCCTCAGAACTAAGGGTACGTAAAGCCCAAAAGCTTATACCCTTGCATTAAATCATAGGGATAAAAAATCAAGAAAATAATTAAGAAAATACGCTCCCAAATTTTGGAAATATTATAGGCTTTTCTTATAGGAAAATACTAATATGGGAGGTTTTAATATATGGTAATAGGGTAATAAGCGACACATACCCATTAAAATATTACGAATGTCAAAATAAGTAATAAAATACCATAATATTATAAAACTAAATACTAGATATAACCTATAATATAATAAGCATAACAATAAAGTATATAACCACAATAACACCATAGTACTAAATACATAGATATAACATATAATACCCTAAGTATAAAGTATATAACTACAATAATACCATAATACTAAATACTAGATATAACCTATACTATAATAAGCACAATACTAAAGTATATAACCACAATAACACCATAATATTAAATATTAGATATAACATATAATATACTAAGCATAAAGTATATAACTACAATAATACCATAATACTAAATGCTAGATATAAACTATACTATAATAAGCACAATAATAAAGTATATAATCACAATAACACCATAATATTAAATACTAGATATAACATATAATATACTAAGCATAAAGTATATAACTACAATAATAATAAAGAGGATGAACATGTATATTAATTACAAGAACAAATATCATAAATAAAAACAATAAAAATTTAAATATGAACAAAAATCCTGCACCCAAGAAAAATAAATCAATTAGTATATAATATGCATAAACAAAAACAATAAAAATTTAAATATGAGCAAAAAACCCTGCACTCAAGAAGAATAAATCAATTAGTATTTAATATGCATAAACAAAAACAATAAAAATTTAAATATAAATAAAAATCCTGCACCCAAGAAAAATAAATCATTTAGTATTTACACCAAATAAAAAGTTAAGCAACAATAAAACAAACTCTTTTTTAAAAAAAAAAACATGAATATTAATAAAGAGGAAACCTACAACTCACACTTTTAATATAATAAACAAAGAAAAATTCAAGCTTTACACATAAGGTGTGTGCGTGTGTTGCTGTGTCTGTGGTGCGTGTGTGCCTGTATATACAAAGCGGCTAACAGAGGTGTGTGTGGACCTTCGGGTATGTGTGTGTGTTGCCGGAGGTCCTGGGGTGCTCGGGGGGAACTGCTGCAACTGGAGTTGAGGGCTGCTGCTACTGCGGGAGCTGACGTCGGAGATAGGCGTGAGGAGACGTCGGACTGGTCGGTGTTGCTGGACGACCTGAACAGAGAAAAAGAAGAGGGGAAATTAGGGAAGAAAGGAGGGGAGAAAGGAGATACGAGAAGTGAAAAGAGAAAGGGGGAGAGGATAGGGTGTCGCCGGAGTAGCTGGAGTGGCCTGAAACTGGAGGTCTCCCCGATGGTTATGCTGGTTGCTGGAGTTGTGCAGTAGAGATCGCAGAGGGTTGCTGCTCCTGTTGAGGCTTCGATGGAGCTGCGGTGGTCGGATGGTCGCCTGAGGGTTGCTGGGAGGATACAACGGCGAACTGGTTGCCGGTGTGGAAGACGACTTCTGTGTCGTTGATGGTGTTTGCTGAAACTGTGAGGATAAGGGAAAGGGAGCGACGGCGACAGTGGTGGTTTCCGTGTGCGTCGGAGCAAGGGACCGCCGTTGTGAGAAGGTGTCGTCGAAGATGGGCTGGTCCGTGGGTTTTTCGGCAATGGTGAGAGGAGGCCGGAGTTGGGTGCTGGTGTAGCCTGGTCGGAGTTGCAGAGGAGGTGCTGCTACAATGGAGGGTAGGGGGCAACGATGATGGTGATACTGGGCTCTGTGTCGTGTGGCAGCAGGCAGTGGGTGAAGGATGGTTGAATGGACGTTGCTGGGATTGAAAAAGAAGATGAAGAAGAAGAAGAAGAAGAAGGGGAGCAGAAAAAAAATTTTCTTTTCTTCCCTGTGTGCTCCGCTGTGCTACCTGCACCCCCCCACCCCCCCCCCCCCCCTCCCTCCCTCCCTCAAGCTATGTGAGCTCCATGCCTTTATAAAAAAAATTTGGACTCTTCTCTTTTTGATTTTGTTTTTCTTTTTCTTTTCTTTTTGTGCTTTTACTCTTATGGTAATAATGAAAATTGTAATAATAATAATATAAGGATAATAATAATAATAATAAAATCAATAAGGTAATAATAATAATAATACTACTAATAATAAATAATAAAAAATAATTATAGTAAAAATAAAAATAATAAAGATACTATCAGTAAAATAATAATAATAATAATAAAAAGTACTAAAAATAAAGACAATAATAGAATAATAATAATATATTAATAATAATAAATAATAAAAATAAGGTAATAATAATAATAATAATAATAATAATAATAATAATAATAATAATAATAATAATAATAAATTTTGCCTCAGGCAAAAATAGGGTGTCTACAGTAATACCAGAGTTCTATACTATACATCCCAAAAGTGTATCCATTCACTTTATATTACATAACCAGGAAAATATAAAGACATCAACTTAAAAGTTCTAGTATCTACATCCACTTACATTCACAAAAATTGAACCCTGCCCTTTGAGCTTTCTAAGCTCAATCACTTGAAGGACGTGAAAAGATAATAATTCACTAGGGTGAGACACCTCTCAGTAAGGAAGAAATGAACTATAGTAGTGTGTGGCAGAAGAGTTTTAATATATATAAAATATAGTCATTTCTTAATCCACCACAACAAAGCATACACATACATATCCAAGCAAACAAACATAAATATTAGATAGAGAAGATTACATATCCATACATGTACCTTTCCTCTACTCTGATACCGTTTGTAACCGTACCCTTTGATTTGGGTGTGGCTACAACTGATACCAATCAGGGCACTCACCTTTCATAGTAAGCCCCCAGGCGGAGAGATTTACTTTGCCATAAATATTCTCATACCAGTATTCACACATATTCACATCAATCATTTAACATAGTTTACAAACATATACACCACAGTTTATCCACACAGGAAAACAATACATTCCATTGATCTCAGTATGTTGCCCACATAGGACTACTGCGTACTATCCAATACGTGGCCCACATAGGACTACTGCAAATGAAACAGTACGTGGCCCACATAAAGCTACTGTGTATGGCACAATACATGGCCCACATAAGGCAATTACGTATGTCACAGTACGTGGCCCACATGGGGCAGCTGTGTACTACGCAATACGTGGCCCATGTAGAGCAGCTATATATTTCATTGAGAATAATGTTCACAACAAACATTATTCTCAATCAAGCAGTATCTACAAACAAGCAGTATTCACAAACAAACAGTTTCCATAAGCAAACAATATTCTCAACTGAACAACATTCATAACCATTTAATTATATAGAGGGTTAATCTCATGCCACACAGTTTTTTTTCCAAATTATAAATTGTAACGAAATCATTATTTTAAATTGGCTGAACTGTTCAGAAAATCATATTATAAATATACGACTTTTTATAATCAAAGGTAGCTTATTCAAATTAAAATAAAGCCTAGTATAATTTATTTCCCCTTACATGTTCCTCGAAATTCTGCCCAAATCAATCAGAAAATGGAACCATGTATTTTGAAAATCCTAACTTAATCAGTTCAACCCTAGAATATTTATCATTTAACATTTCCTAGGCCCACACACTCCTAATAATTAATTAAATATTAAAAATATCTTACTTACCTTAGTTTTGGAGTGGTGCCCAAGAACTCCAAATCAAGTTTCTACTCCAGTTAACTTGGAAAGAATTGTCCCGGGAACCTCATGGTGGTTTTCGATCGTCGAATCAGGCTAAATCCGGGTTAGAATCGAAAAGAGAAGATAGTAGAACCAAAGCCCTAGAGAGAGAGTGAGAGAGGAGAGAGAATTCACTGAAGAAAATAACTCACAACCTATTTATAAGTTGAGCTTCTTTGACGAGTCTAAAAGGTTTGTCGGCGAACCAAAGGACATTCATCGACGAGAACATTAGGTTTGTCAACGAAACCTCGCTGTGATACCCTCTTAAATTTTCCTTTTGTCTTTATTTATTTCCCCTTTTTCTTTTATTTTTTTTTCTTTTTTTTTTTAGGTTTGGGTTATTATATTCTCCCCCCCTTACAAAATTTCGTCCTCGAAATTCGTTATTCAATGTATATTTTATCACGCATTCCACACATTTCAATCTATTTTAGCATATGAACCATTGCATCATTCAGAATTAAATGAAACTTATTATTTATCTCAAAGATAAGCACATTACCTGTGCCTCTAGCAGTGTCTGTCCCAGTTGGGGCAAGTGTGTAAACACACGCTGGCCTGCCACGTGGCACCGAATTATTCCCCTGATTCTGATTTAGAGCAGGTGCGTTACTCGGTGGTCTCTGGTTTTGACCCAGCGGATCATGACAATCTTGAGTTATGTGGCCATACTTTCCACACCAGTAACACATAGAACACCTGCCTCGGCATTCTCCCCCATGCTTCCGATTACATCTCGCACAGTATGAGGGTGTTAAATTACCCCGATGACCTTAATCACTCCTAACTGGCCTCTGACCCCCAGTATCTTTGTCTCCCCTCCATGGACCCTGTTTGACATTAGCATGGGAGCTGGAAGACATGGGTCTTTTCGTCTGCTCTGACATCCCTACACCTCCTTGCTCAACTCTGCAATAGTGGCTTTATCCACCAGTTCTGAAAAGTTTTGTATCTATAAACATGCCATATGCTCAAAGATTCTCTATTTTAAGCCCCTCTCAAACCGCCTCAGCAACTCCCACAAAAGAAGAGGGTTTCTGACGGGCAAAATTGATCAATTGAACAACCTTGGTTCACTAGTGGGTAGCTCGATCCCTCGGGGTCCCGCCTCATCTCTTCCCTGACCTGCCGAGCTATACCTCGCAGCAATCAGGAGGTTTCAATATCATCTCCACTGGAAGCCCCTAACTCATTCTCCCCTCCAGCATCCACGCCTTTACCTTTGGGACCCATCCTAAAGATGTGATAGAGGCAAGTTTAAAATTTCTACATCTTAACAAAACTGGCACAGTTATAAAACAAGAAATAAGATTAATATTCAAATCCTCAATTAGACATTCAATACCCATTTAATCTTAATCATCTTAACCTTCAAGTTCTAATTTCAAGTTTCAGTCTCCCTGCTTGGAAACACTGTCGTCGATGGATTTACCGTGGTTTTCTAAAACCGTTGACTAATTTAGAAAATCATAGAAGTTTGTTGAATCAGGTGTAATCCCAAGAAGGGGGGTGAATTGGGTACTTATAAAAATTTTAAGCCACTTAGTTACCTCTTAAACCCTTTTTATAAATTTACTAACAACTTCTTATTACTCAATTATGTATGTGTAAGGATATTCAACCTATACATGCAATATACCCAAATTTAAATGCAATGCTGAAAATAAAGAGTAAAGGGAAGAGAGAAGACAAATATAGTTTTACAAGGTTCAGCTGACTTGGCCCTTGTCCTCTCCTTGAGCAACCACTCAAGGATTCACTAAAACCCTGCTCCTTAAAATGGGACGGAGCTTCCTTTACAATCCGCTGCTTACAAGAGGCACAACTTCCTCCTACTCCGCTGCTTACAAGAGATACAACTCTCTCCTCACACACTGGTTCACACACCGAACCGTGTATACAATAGAATCTGAAAATTAACACTCAAAACAATGCTCCTAATAAAAGTTGGTGAGTACAATTCAAAATCCTAATATATTAACATATGATCTAACTTGAAGCTCATGAATGTATGAAAAATGATACAATCGTTTTACGTATGATATGCTTCAACACACAAATCCCTATTTAACCAAAACTCCCAATTAAAGATATATTTAAAATGCTTTGGAGTATACTAGAGTTCTTGGTTCACTTTGCAAAAATGCACAAATATATTTGAAGTGAACTTTTTAACAAAAACTTTGTCTTGAAATATTAAATCAATCAAAAACACAAAGTTTTATATCAAGTATTCAAACTCAAACTGAGTATATTATTTTTTAGAAAATATCCCTCAATAGAATATATAGTTATACGTACCAAGGATATTTAATCAAACATTAATATATTTAAAATATAGTTCCTTTAGAAAACATACACTTGAATCAAACCTTTCAATCAATCACACAACTTAAATCAAGTAGTGATCTTGTTTAGCATAACTATATATATGTATAGGCACTTTCAAGATCAACCTTTTAATCAAAATAGGTTTTTCAATAATAAGTTCAATGAATGATATATATATATATATATATATATATATATATATGTATATTCATATACTCTTGAATCAAAAATCACTCAACCAAGTTAAATAAGCTTTCTCAAGTGATGATCTTTTCAAAAATCAATTTTTAAACGAATATGCTCACTTAAGATCAAAACTTTTCTAATGGTAGTCAATAGCACGTAATGGGATGAGATGAGAATTTCTTAAGAATAAAAACTTGAAAGATCAAACCTCAATACTGGATTGAAGTACAGTTGAATGAATGAATGCCCTTTGATTTTCGGAATGGATTTGCCCAAAGACAATGAAAGTAGAATGAAGTGCAGACAACCAGCTCAAGTTTCTCTACAATCTTGCAATGCGATGTGTTCTTTTCTTGTTGTGTGTCTTACTTGTGTTCTAGGGTTTAGATATTCAGAATATATAGTATATTACCCTTAGGATTGATCTCAGCCATTGGATCAATAAAATAGCTCGCGAGTTTGTTTAATAAAAAACAAGTTTTTAAGTTTCCCGCAAGTTTAGGCGCCTGAGGTCGAAAGCCCAGGTGACCGAAGTTCCTTAAGCCTTTGAAAAATCAAGTTGGAATACAAGGTCACGCACCTAAAGAGGTAAGTTCAGGCTGCTGAAGTGGGTTTAGGTGCCTGAGGTTCCAGGGTCAGGTGACTGAAGAGCTTCTGCCAGTTTCTGTGTTTCCCATTAATTCTTCAAGCTACCAAACTTAATCTTCAAGCTCCTGAAGAAATTCTTCAGGCAACTGAGGTGAAGTTTAGGCTACCAAAGTCAATTTTTTTTTTTATTTCCTTTTTCTAAATTTTTAAAAAATGCTTTGCTCTTTTTCTTGGGCCTTTTATAAAACATATTTTCCATGATTTCAAAAACATTTCTAAGTCCATGGAAGTTCCCTAATGATGTACATGAAATGCATGAATCCTAAAATCATTCTAAGTTATGTTGAGCCTCAAATTAAATCATATGACAATGTAGGTACATGAGTTCTAATTACCCATTCCCAAGATATTCTTGAACTTTGCCGCTTGCATCTTGATTCTCGTACTCTTTGAGTTCCATGGTGCTTTCCAAGATTTGTAAGTTTTACTTGAAGGCTTCTATGACTCGTTATTTTTCTGTGCATGCTTAATATAAGTCATGTTCATAAACTCAATGCACAGATCACATACAAAGTGATTTGTCGTTATCAAAACAGGATTGGACTCGTAGAGTCAACAATCTCCCTCTTTTTGATGATGAAAAATACACGAGCAAAAATATATAATGGTTTACACCTAACAAGGCTCCCCTTTAATTAATGCATCAAATAATCAATGAATGACAATATGCTCATGTTCATACCCAAAGTGTTTAGCCTAAATCCAAATGAATTATGAAATATGCTCATAATAAATATGCTCATGATGCTGTTTTTCCCCTTTTGGTTCCCCCTTTGGTTCCATTGTACTATTTTTGCTTCCAAATTTTCTCCCCCTTTTGACATCAACAAAAAGGTGTAAATAAATAAAAAATGAGTAGACGCACCCTTATGTTCTTTTCCCTTTAGAGATCTTAAGGTTTTGAACGTGTCCAATAGTTGATTAATGCAATACCAAGTGATTATATCGTAAATGATGTTGCTCCCCTTGAATTATATCATCTAACATGATTCTAAGTAACCTCTCGACTATGCATGAGACCTAATTCACCCCTAATTTGGATAAACCTATCCTCTGCAAGTGATGTCGTAAATATATTTGCCCATTGTTCATCCGTGCATACAAATTCTAGTGTGACATCCCCTTTTTGTACATGGTCACGAAGAAAGTGATGTCTTATTTCTATGTTCTTAGTTCGTGAATGTAATATTGGATTCTTTGAGATATTTATCGCACTCGTATTATCACATCTTATGGGGATTGTTTCATAATTTAATCCAAAATCCTTCAGTTGTTGCTTCATGTAAAGCGTTTGAGCATAACAACTACTTGCCGCTATGTATTCAGCCTCAGCTGTGGAAAGTGCAACTGAATTTTGTTTCTTGGAAAACCAAGAGACCAAGGAGTGTCCTAAGAATGACAAGTACCACTAGTGCTCTTCCTATCCACTTTGCTACCCGCAAAATCAGTATCTGAATAACTAAGAATCTCAAAGGATGTGTACTTAGCATACCATAACCCAATGTCCACGGTTCCTATTAAATATCTAAGTATCCATTTAATAGCTAGCAAATGAGACTCTTTTGGAGAAGACAGAAATCTTGCGCACAAACATACGCTAAACATTATATCTGGTCTACTGGCAGTCAGGTATAACAAGCTACCTATCATTCCACGATATAGCTTGACGTCTACAGGTATACTTGTTCATCTTTATCTAATTTCAATGAAGTGCTCATAAGTGTACCTAGTATTTTTCCATCTTCCATATTAAACTTTTTGAGTAAGTCTCTGATCTACTTTGATTGATTTATGAATATTCCATGATTTTCTTGTTTGATCTGAAGTCTTAGGAAGAAGTTTTGTTCATCCATCATACTCATCTCAAATTCATTTTGCATGGTATTGGCAAATTCATTACACAATTCTTTATCTATAGTGCCAAATATGATGTCATCTACATATACTTGCACTAGGAGAATATCATCTTTCTTAGACTTTATGAACAGGGTTGTATCTATCTTTCCTCTTATAAATCCATTTTCTAATAGAAAGTTGCTTAACCTTTCATACCAAGCTCTAGGAGCTTGCTTTAAACCGTACAGGCTTTCGTCAGTCTATACACGTGATCTAGATTCTTATAGTTTTCAAAACCTGGGGGTTTTTCTACATACACTTCTTCATTTATATAGCCATTTAAAAATGCACTTTTGACGTCCATTTGATATAGCTTGAAATCCTTAAAAGCTGTATATACTAAAAGCATTCGTATGGCTTCCATCCTAGCTACAGGGGCAAATGTTTCTTCAAAATCTATACCTTCTTCTTGATTATATCCCTGAGCTACTAATCTAGCCTTATTTCTCACAACTACTCCATGTTCATCTTTCTTATTCTTATATATCCATTTGGTCCCTATGATTGACTTATCCTCTGGTCTGGGAACTAAAGTCCATACTTTGTTTCTTTCAAATTGATTTAATTCTTCTTGCATGGACAACACCTAAGATTTATCCTCTATAGCTTCACTCACATTCTTAGGTTCTTCTTGAGATAAAAATGCACAATGACTAACCACGTTCCTAAAAGAGCAGCAAGTGGCTACTCCACGTAATAGTTCACCTATTATTTGATCTATGGGATGATTCTTTATGTATTTCCATTCTCTAGGTGGTTCATTAACCTCATTTGTAGTTTGATCAATTTCAATTAATGGTTCTTTAAGTTCATTTTTCTTTTCTGAATCATTCTCAATTGATAGTTCTTCTAGTTCCTTGTTTAATTCAATTTCATCTTCATCAGTTCTTTTAGAGAAGGGATTTGACTCATCGAAGACTACATGAATAGATTCTATGACCGTCAATGCTCTTTTGTTATACACTCTATAGGATTTACTATCTAAAGCATACCCTAGGAAGATACCTTCATCTGATTTCACATCAAACTTTCCTAGATGCTCATTGTCTCTAAGCACAAAACACTTACAGCCAAAGACATGAAAATATGATATGTTTGGTCTATGGCCATTCCATAACTCGTAAGGAATTTTATTAAGTGATGGTCTAATCAGAACTCTATTTAGAACATAGCAGACGGTATTCACTGTCTCGGCCTAGAAGTATTTAGGTAATTTATGTTCGTTAAGCATAGTTCTGGCCATTTCTTGTATAGACATATTCTTCCTTTCAACTACACCATTATGTTGTGGTGTTCTAGGAGTTGAGAAATTATGGGCAATTCCTAATGAATTACAATAGTCTTCCATGCCTTGATTTTTAAATTCTCTACCCCTATCACTTCGAATTTTAGTAATTGTGTATCTGTTTTCATTTTGGACTTTCTTACACTGGTTTATAAATTTTTCACATGCTTCATCTTTGTGACCTAAGAATAGTACCCATGTGTATCTTGAAAAGTCATCAACTATGACAAAAGCATATGATTTTCCTCCTAAACTCTGAATTTGGTTTGGTCCAAATAAGTCTAAGTGTAGCATTTGAAGTGGCCTAGTAGTGGAGATCTCTTTCTTCTTTTTAAAGCTTGTTCTTGCTTGTTTTCCTAGTAGGCATGCATCATAGATTTTATCTTTCACAAATTTAGTCTTAGGCCGCTTAACTAATTCTTTCTTAACTAGTTTTGAGATTAAATCCATGTTTGCGTGTCCTAGTCTCCTATGCCAAATCCAACTCATTTCATTCATTGCAGATAAGCATGTCACACTCTGTTAAGTTAAGTTATCAAAGCTTGTGGTATATACGTTTTCATGATGCTTAGCAATGAACAGTATCTTATTATTAGTTTTGTGTTCAACTATGCACTTTTCATGTTCAAATGATACTTTGTAGCCTTTATCACATAGTTGACTTATGCTCAATAAATTGTGCTTCAAACCTTCAACTAATAAAACATCATGTATAATGAGTGAGAAATCATTACCGACTTTACCAACACCTGTGATCCTTCCCTTAGCATTATCTCCAAAAGTAACAAACCCTTCATCCTTGAGTATGATGGTTGTGAATTTTGTTTTATCCCCGGTCATGTGGCATGAGCATCTGCTGTTCATATACCATCTATCTTTTGAGGATGCTAATCTTAAGCAAATCTGCAAGACACAATTAAACAACTAGCTTTGGTACCCAGATTGTCTTGGGTCCAGGAGGGTTAGTGCTAGATTGACCTTTGACCTTCCATACTTTCATAATTTTTACATCTTTATTTTTGAAATGACAGTCGAATTGTATGTGACCCAACCTTCTACATTTAAAACATGTAGTATATCTATAATGATTCTTAGTTGGAACAAATTTATTGACCTCACTGGTCACACCCAGTTTTGAATATGACAAATACTCATTGTATCTAATGAGTGTTTGAGGTTTTGTGTAGGAACTAAGAATGATAAGATCAAGATGTGCACAAAGCAAGTAAAGTCCGAAGACCAAAGTTTATTCCATATTGTAATATATTTAATTGGTCTGTAATAGTAATTAATACATTCGGTTTGTAATAAGCACATACATCACATGCATGGTTGATTTTGTAAGCTCAAACCAGATACAAACCAAAAATGACCTTAGAAAGACCTTAGGGTACGGTCGACCGACACCGGACTTTTTCAGTGTCTTCAAATTGGCCCCCAAGTGACCTTAGGATACACACATTTACACATATATTTGTTAGGCACTTGAATAGGGCTTGTTTGTTTGGATACGGGACCGAAATGCACACATGGTGTACTTTCGGTCGACCAGCCAAGCTAGTTCATTTTGGACTGGTCAACCGAAACCTCCCTGGGTCAAAAGTTTGACCATCTGGTCGACCGAACCAGGTAGTTCAAAAGGCCCTGGTCGACCGAAACCTCCTTAAGTCAAAATTTGACCACTTGGTTGACCAAACCAAGTAGTTCATACGGCCCTAGTCGACCGAAACCCACTGGGGTCAAAAGTTTGACCACCTGGTCGACCGAACCAAGTAGTTCAAAAGGCCCTGGTAGACTGAAACCTCCTTGGGTCAAAAGTTTGACCATTTGGTCGACCGACCACTTTTGTACTACAACTACCTGGTCGACTAGAGGGTCCTCGGGAGAATTCCCAGCAATCTGGTCGACCGAACCAGCCAGTTCAAAATGGCCTGGTCGACCGAAACTCAGAAAATTAGGAAATCACCTCTCCTAGTCGATCGAGCCCTTAGTTCAATATTTCCCTGGTCGACCAAACCATATAAGACTTGGTCGACTGAACTTGTTCTGGTCGACCAGACCTCTCGGGTTGCCCTGATTTTTTACCGCAATTAATATTTTTTAAATAGGATTAAAATGCTTTAAACATCACTAAACTTTTTTAATAATACCCAATAGGTCCTCAACAGTCATATTTTCTCCCATGCCTATATATATGAGATCATTTGAGAAAATTAGCATGGGATTAGCAATCTTTGATTAGGAGAAATTCTCTAAAAATCCTAAAGTTTATAATACTCATTTACTGATCCTCCAACACTTATTCTTACCAGATCTTCCTCTCAAACATTTTTGTAAGTGTGATTTTGGTGTTGTTGCTTTCTAGGGTAGCTCTCCCAAGTGCAGTAACTGTTTTTGACGATTTTAATTGAAAGCTAACCCAAGTATTCTTAGGGGACTTTGTTAATAAGTCTCTCCTAAGAAGACTTATATTAAACCTCCAAGTATTGCACATTCATTGCAATACCTTATGAAGTTTTGTATTTGGTGTGGATTGCAAAAACCATTTCAAAATACTTTCAAATATCTAGTGTGCTTTGCCTTGATAAATTCTCAAAGGTATATTTGTCTGTGTGAGAAAAATCTTTGTTGCAATATTCATTGATTTATATCTATAGTTGAATACAAAGATTAAACTTTATTTGCAAACCAAACTTATACATTTCTAGAGCTTCATATACATATATGTATTGAGAAAACTTGTTGATTGAAATATATGAAGTTTGGATAATATCTTTGTTTAAGCACTTAGATTGAATATCCTATGATACAAAGATCATCTAGGTTTGCACTCTCACGCACTTATTACAACGATAGTAAATCTATTTGATAGTTGACATCTTAGACCACATTGAGCTTACATATTGAATCATACTGTGGTGTTTGTGATTGCGCGTATCTGGGTACACATCTTCTTTATTTGAAAGCTTATTCATTGTACCATTTGATTGTATTTTAAATACTGTTGTATTTCTAGGCACGGGCCTGAAGAGGGAGACTAGCCCTGGAATAGTCCCGGATTGGCTTAGACCCAATTAGGAAAGCTAGGTGTGTCGTCCTCTTAAAGCGTGTAGGTTGAGGTTAGCCTCGCTAATTGACCTGGTTAAGATTGAGGTCAGCCCTGTGTTAATTTGACCTGGTTGTAAACGGTGACACTCCACCCTTAAGTGAGACTTTAGTGGAATCCTCGAGCTTGCGAGCTTGAGGCGGGGACGTAGGCACAGTTGGCCGAACCCTGATAACATATCGTGTGTTTGTTTATATTCATGCAGTTTATATTTACCGCACATGTATGTTATGGGTGAATGATGTGCATGACTTAATTTCCACGTTATACTTATCTATGCATTTGGAAATTGTATAGACTGACCCTAGGTTGTGTATTTACCGTTGTTGGATAAATTAACCTTGGTGAAAAAGTTTTAAATTTCAATTCACCCCCCCCCCCTCTTGGGAATACACCAATTCTAACAAAATGACTTTGATTCTTTTGTAAAATACCCCATGTAAAGATGTCTTTTCTTTATATTTTCCTTACCATTAAAACCGAGTCCTTCTTTTTCTAGGGAATTTCTTTGAGATCCTAGGAGCTTTTCAAAATTGTTTTGTCCTTCAGTAAATTTACAGATAATTTTATATTCATATTTCAAGTCCTTTTCTAACTCCTCAATTTTTAAATCTTTATCTTTTATGAAAGATGCATGGGATTCATTTTGGTGTTCAACTAGATTTGAAAGTTCTTTGACTTTGCTTCTCAACTCAGAAATTTTCTTTGTTTTCTTCTCAAGCATTTTAAGAGTGTATAGGTATTCTTGTTTCAGTTCATCATATGAAATCATATCATTTTCATTTTCAAATTCACTAGAATAGTATGACGATGATGAAAAGGATGATTGTACCTCAAGGTCATCATGTGCCGTTAGACACAGATGGGCAACTTCATCGTCGCTGGATTCAGATTCTGAACTACTAGTGTTGTGTGTATCCCATTCGACTTTCAACGCCTTCTTCTTTTTCTTTGAAGCTTTCATGAGCTTGGGGCACTCAGGCTTGATGTGTCCAACTTCTCGGCAGTTGTAGCATATTGGTGGATCCTCCTTCTTTTTCTTCATGCTTTACTCTCCTCTTTCCAATTTAGAGTTTCAGAATTTTATGTTGAACTTTTTGTTCTTCTTCAAGAACTTCCTGAACTTCTTTGTTAGCAAGGCCATGTCATCATCCATTTCAGAATCGCTTCTTTCACTTGAATAGCTTGATGATGTCTTAAGTGCAATGACCTTCTTAGCTTTGCTTTGCTCATTTTTCCTCTCGTTTATTGCCAACTCATAGGTGATGAGTGATCCAATGAGTTCGTCCACCGACATCTCCTTGAGATTTCTTCCTTCTGCTATTGCCGTAGCTTTCACTTCCCACACTGGAGGTAATCCCCTGAGTATTTTCCTGATCAACTCATAAGTAGGACAAGTTTTTCCAAGAGCATTTAAAGAGTTAATGATGTGTGTGAATCTAGTGTACATGGATTGTATAGATTCATCAACTGTCATTTTAGATGCTTCATATTCACTGGTGAGCATGTCTATCCTACTATCCTTGACTTCCTTAGTGCCTTCATATATAACTTCTAGTTTTACCCAAATTTCTTTAGCTTAGTTACATGCCATTACCCTATTAAATTCATTGACATCTAATGCACAGAAAAGTAAGTTCATGGTAGTGGCATTGATTTGAACTGACTTCCAATCCTCTTCAGTATATTCATCTTCAGTTTTAGGCACATTAATCTTATCAATTACTTTCATGGGAATGTGATTTCCCTTAGTCACTATTTTCCAAACTTTTCAATCTACGTTTAGTAGATATATGTTCATCCTACGTTTCCAATAGGTGTAATTTATACCATAGAAGATGGGTGGTCTAGTGGATGAGTGTCCCTCACCGAATGGAGTTACATCAATGTGTGTCATGTGATCGTTTACAAATTAACTATCAAGTCTAAGTAAACCCACTCTGATACCAAATGTTGAATCAGGTGTAATCCCAAAATGGGGGGGCGGGGGGCGGTGAATTGGGTATTTATAAAAATTCTAAGCCACATAGTTACTTCTTAAACCCTTCTTATAAATTTACCAACAACTTCTTGTTACTCAATTATGTATGTGTAAGGATATTCAACCTATACATGCAATATACCCAAATTTAAATGTAATGTTGAAAATAAAGAGTAAAGGGAAGAGAGAAGACAAACATAGTTTTACGAGGTTCAGCCGACTTGGCCTACGTCCTCACCTTGAGCAACCACTCAAGGATTCACTAAAACTCTACTCCTTAAAGTGGGACGGAACTTCCCTTACAATCTGATGCTTAAAAGAGGCACAACTTCCTCCTACTCCGCTCCGCTGCTTACAAGAGATACAGCTCTCTTCTCACACACCGGTTCACACACCGAACCGTGTATACAATAGAATCTGAAAATTAACACTCAAAACAATGCTTCTAACAAAAACTACTGAGTATAATTCAAAATCCTAATACATTAACATATGATATAACTTGAAGTTCATGAATGTATGAAAAATGATACAATCGTTTTATGTATGATATGCTTCAACACACAAATCCTTATTTAACCAAAACTCCCAATTAAAGATATATTTAAAATGCTTTGGAGTATACTAGAGTTCTTGGTTCACTTTGAAAAAATGCATAAATATATTTGAAGTGAACTTGTTAACAAAAACTTTGTCTTGAAATATGAAATCAATCAAAAACACAAAGTTTTATATCAAGTATTCAAACTCAAACTGAGTATATTATTTTTCATAAAATATCCCTCAATAGAATATATAGTTATACGTACCAAGGATATTTAATCAAACATTAATATATCTAAAATATAGTTCCTTTAGAAAACAAACACTTGAATCAAACCTTTCAATCAATCACACAACTTAAATCGAGTAGTGATCTTGTTTAGCATAACTATATATATGTATAGGCACTTTCAAGATCAACCTTTTAATCAAAATAGGTTTTTCAATAATAAGCTCAATGAATGATATATATGTATATTCATATACTCTTGAATAAAAAATCGCTAAACCAAGTTAAATTAGCTTTCTCAAGTGATGATCTTTTCAAAAATCAATTTTTAGACGAATATGCTCACTCAAGATCAAAACTTTTCTAATGATAGTCAAGAGCACATAATGGGATGAGATGAGAATTTCTTAAGAATAAAGACTTGAAAGATCAAACCTCTGTACTGGATTGAAGTACAGTTGAATGAATGAATGCCCTTTGATTTTCGGAATGGATTTGCCCAAAGACAATGAAAGTAGAATGAAGTGCAGACAATCAACTCAAGTTTCTCTCCAATCTTGTAATGCGATGTGTTCTTCTCTTGTTGTGCGTCTTACTTGTGTTCTAGGGTTTAGGAATTCAAAATATATAGTATATTACCTTTAGGATTGATCTTAGCCATTGGATCAATAAAATAGCTCGCAAGTTTGTTTAATAAAAAAAAAGTTTTTAAGTTTCCCGCAAGTTCAGGCGCCAGAGGTCGAAAGCCCAAGCGACTGAAGTTCCTTAAGCCTTTGAAAAATCAAGTTGGAATACAAGGTCAGGCACCTAAGGAGGTAAGTTCAGGCTCCTGAAGTGGGTTCAGGCACCTGAGGTTCCAGTGTCAAGCGACCAAAGAGCTTCTGCTAGGTTCTGTTTTTCCCATTAATTCTTCAAGCTACCAAACTTAATCTTCAGGCTCCTAAAGAAATTCTTCAGGCTACTGAGGTGAAGTTTAGGCTACCGAAGTCCATTTTTTTTTTATTTCCTTTTTCTAATTTTTAAAAAATGCTTTGCTCTTTTTCTTGGGCCTTTTATAAAACATATTTTCCATGATTTCAAAAACATTTCTAAGTCCATGGAAGTTCCCTAATGATGTACATGAAATGCATGAATCCTAAAATCATTCTGAGTTATGTTGAGCCTCAAATTAAATCATATGACAATGTAAGTACATGAGTTCTAATTACCCATTCCCAAGATATTCTTGAACTTTGCCGCTTGCATCTTGATTCTCGTACTCTTTGAGTTCCATAGTGCTTTCCAAGATTTGTAAGTTTTACTTGAAGGCTTCCATGACTCGTTATCTTTCCGTGCATTCTTAATGTAAGTCCTATTCACAAACTCAATGCACAAATCACATACAAAGTGATTTGTCATTATCAAAACAAGATTGGACTCGTAGAGTCAACAAAGTTCGTCAAGGGATTTCAGCCTCCAAGCAGACCTTTATCCTAACTCGAACCTATACTCTGGTATTAATCCTCCTAAAGTCTGTTGAATCTATAACCTAAAGCTCTGATACCACTTTGTCACGCCCCGAACTCACCAGGTTGGGCCCGGGGTGTGGTCAGACCATTCACTGTCTCTGATACCATATGTAACGTACATGAAGCAAAAATAATTAAACATTCTCAATTGTAATACTATAGTTCTACACTATACATCCCAAAAGTGTATCCCTTCACTTTATATTACATAACTAGGAAAATATAAAGACATCAACTTAAAAGTTTCAGTATCTACATCCACTCACATTCACAAAAACTAAACCCTGCCCTTGGAGCTTTCTAAGCTCGATCACATGAAGGCCCTGAAAAGTTAATAATTCGCCGATGTGAGACACCTCTCAGTAAGGAAGAAATGAACTATAGCAGTGTGTGGTAGAAGAGTCTTAATATATATAAAATATAGCAATTTCTTAATCCGCCACAATAAAGCATACACATACATATCCAAGCACAGAAAGATAAATATTTATTAGCAAATGTTCCCAATGATAGGGAAGATTACACGCCCATACATGTACCTTCCCTCTGTTGTAATACCGTTTGTAATCGTACCCTTTAATTCGGGTGTGGCTACAACTAATACTGATCAGGGCACTCGCCTTTCACAGTAATCCCCTGGGCGAGGAGATTTACTCTGCCATAAATATTCCTATACCAGTATTCACACATATTCACATCAATCATCTCACATAGTTTACAAACATATACACCACTGTTCATCAACATAGGAAAACAATACATTCCATTGATCTCAGTATGTGGCCCACATAGGACTACTGCGTACTACACAGTACGTGGCCCACATAGGACTACTGCGAACTATCCAATTTGTGGATCACATAGGACTACTGTGCAAGACACAATATGTGGCCCACATAGAGCTACAGCGTATAGCACAGTACGTGGCCCATATAGGGCAACTATGTATGTCACAGTACATGGCACACATAGAGCAACTGCATACTACACAATACGTGGTCCATATAGGGCAGCTACATATTTCATTGTACGTTTATGTTCACAACAGACAGTATTCTCAATCAAGCAGTATCCACAAACAAGCAGTATTCACAAACGTACAGTTTCCATAAGCAGACAGTATTCTCAACCGAACAACATTCATAACCATTTAATTATATAAAAAGTTAATCTCATGCTACATAGTTTTTCCCAAATTATAAATTGTACCCTAATCATTATTTTAAATTGGTAGAACCATTCAGAAAATCATATTATAAATATACGAATTTTTATACTCAAAGGTAACCAGTTCAAATTAAAATAAAGCCCGATATAATTTATTTCCCCTTACATGTTCCTCGAAATTTTTTCCAAATCAAATGAAAAAAGGAACCCTGTATTCCAAAAATCCTAACTTAATCCATTCAACCCCAGAATATTTATCATTTAACATTTCCTAGGCCCACACACTCCCAATAATTAATTTAATATTAAAAATATCTTACTTACCCTTGTTTTGGAGTGGTGCCCTAGAACTCCAAATCAAGTTTCTACTTCGATTAACTTGAGAGAATCCCTCCCCCCCCCCCACCCCCCGGAACCTCGTAGTGGGTTTTGATCATCGAATCAGGCTAAATCCAAGCCAGAATCAAAGAGAGAAGATAGGAGAACTGAAGCCCTAGAGAGAAAGAGAGAGAGGAGAGAGAATTCATGAAAGAAAATGACTCGCGGCCTATTTATAGGTTGAGCTTCGTCGGTGAGTCTAAAAGGTTTGTCGACAAGAGCGCTCGTCAACGAAGCTCTGCTGTGATTCCCTCTTAAATTTTCCTTTTCTCTTTATTTATTTCCCCTTTTTATTTTATTTATTTTTCTTTTATTTTCTAGGCTCAGGTTATTACACGTTTGAAGCTTGATAAAATAATAAATCAAAAGAGAGAGAGAGAGAGAGAGAGAGAGAGAGAGAGAGAGAGAGAGAGAGAGAGAGAGATTGAGTTACCAAATTGAAATAACTTGCCAAATATGAGCATGTTAGGATATTGATGATATTGATAAGATATTGGTATTATTCTTGATATTGGTATCCATGAGCATTTACATGAAATTAATTGATATTTGAGCATGGCATGATAAATTTTAAAGCATGATTGGTAATCTTGACACCTTCATGAATACACAATTTATACTTCAAGAATGAAAATTTGAATTTATTGAATATGAAATACATTTCATTTAGGGGGATTTACACTTATTAAGTAGTGATATCATGATTACTGAAAATTATTGAAAATTCTGATATACAATCTTCTGTATTTTCTCATGTTATTTTGGGACTTATTGTCTATTTTTTTTATGTATGATGAATGCAAAGTTTCTGCTTTGAGCCTTCACAAGATATATACTTTTGCTTATCGTTGCTCTTTGCCTTAGTATTTATATGTTTTTCTTGATATCTTACTTTTTTTTATTGATGTCAAAAGGGGGAGAAGTTTTTGGGAAAAAATTGAGCATGATAATTGATCTTGAATTATGACATGATGTGATATTGAGCTAATCTTGATATATGAGCATGATATTGAAATTAATATGAAATTGATCTTGATATTACAAATATTGTTAAGATGCATATTGTAAGGGGGAGCCTTTTAAGGCTTTCACATTTTTGGTCCTTATTTGTCATCATCAAAAAGGGGGAGATTGTTGGCCTTATAAGGCTTAAAATCTTATTTTGATGATAACAAATCAGAGGAACTTAACATATTTGGTTAAGTGATTATATTTCAGAACTCAAGTTTGTGAATACAAGATCAAGTGCACACAAGGATTATTGAAAGCTTATGCTCCAAAGAAAGAAGATCTCATAAAGCTTATACTATTAAAGCATGGACTCAAAGATGATTTGATGAAGCTTAAAGTGAATTAAAGTTGAAAGACAAGAATGACTCAGCAAATGAAAAGCATGAAAACTCCAAACTTAGGATAGATTTAAAGTCTTAAGAAAGTCTCTATGTAAGTACTTCATTCAAATGATGATTTTATTGAATTTGAAGCTCATTAGGAAACTCATTGACTTAGAGACCATGTTTTGAAAAACCCTGGAAAATACTTTTCAAAAGTCTTAAATTATTTTTGAGAAATAAAAAGAGCAAAAAGAATTTGAAAAAAAAAATGAAAAATCAGTTTTTGGTCAGTTCAGGCGACTGACAAGGACAACTCAGGCGACTGATTGAAACAACCCGAGAGGACCCAGTCGACTGACTCGTGTTTTCCCAGTCGACTGACTCATTCTGCCTTTGAAAATATATGTGTTTTAAATGGATCCAGGCAATTGAATACATGTTTCCAATCGACTGGCTCCTCGAGATTCCAAAATTTAAACATAACGGGAACTTTCCAAATTTGATTTTTTGAATTCTAAAAAGTTATGAAAACTTGGAAAACACTCCAAGTCACTTGGGGAACACAAAATACTCTTGATAAAACAACTATAAATAAACCCCCCTCCCCCCAAGGCTAAGGATTCAAACACACCAAGAAAATACAATATTCAAGCTCTCTTGATCTCAATACTCTCAAAGCTCCCTTGTGCAATCAATATGTGAAGTTCTTTATTGAGTTTTGTTGTGAAACTCTCTCACAATTTTGAGCCTACTCTAAATTCTTTCAATCTAGAAAGAAAGCTCACGGTGATATACTTTTAAGGCTTCAAATTCTTTCAATTGTTATTTTGAATTGAAGTATATTTTAGTGCTTAATTATTGTACTAATCAGTTCTTATTGGGAATGTCTTTGTACACGAAAAAATGTTCTTGTTTTGTAGATGGTTCAGGTTCTTGAATCATTATTGGACTAAGCATAGGGCATCTCTTGGAGACGGGATTCACCCTAGTTGAAGGAGGGATTGTAAAAGGTTGCTCCTAGCCATAAAGGAGTGTGTAAGGTTGCTCCTGCCCGTAAAGGAGTGTTATAGTGGAGTCCTTAGGTGGTGTTGCCTAAGGCAAGGATGTAAGTGGGTACAGCCGAACCTCATAAAAAAATTGGTCTCACTCTTTTCCCTACTCTTTAATTTTCTGCATATATAAATTGTGTGGATGTTTATTTAAGTGTTAGAAATTAATTTGTTATTGATTTTGCGGAAACTTTAATTAAAGGGAGTACATTGATTGATCTTTTGTGGAAACCTTAAAGGGAGTACGTTGATTAATCGTTTGCGGAAACCTTGATTAAAGAAAGTGTATTGATTAATACCAAAGCTCATTAACATATTAAGTAGTTTCATATTTCATGTTACATATTTAACATCAATATTTGAGTTTTGGAAGCTTGATTGGATTTTCTATTGTGTTTCATATTGAAGATATCAAGCCTTCCTTGTTTGTAAAAGTTATTGATATTAGGAATAGTTTCCCAAAAGCGGGGTGAATTGGCTTTTAAAAATTTCTTTTTAAAGTCCTTAACTTCTTTTAATATTTAACCAATTCTTTGACTTGTTTATCTATTTTGTCAATCAAACAAGAACTTGGTTTCTTGTACACAATCTACAAGACAACTAATAAAACATTCAATCTTCAACCATACAAATAATTAAACCAGTCAAACCAATCAACCACAATACTTAAACCAACAACCAATTTGTTTGCCAAATATATGGTTACTGCAGCATTATAAGATTCAAGATTTAGATCTCTTGGAATATAAACGCTATCTGATTAATCTCAAGTTTTATACCATTCAATCACAATCAATATAATATATATATAACTTTCAGCTTTTAATGCTTTCAGCTCTGTGGTGAATATAAGTTTGAACAAATCTTTGCATATATGAAATTTCTTCTTCAATATGATATTCAGTATAAAATCCAATCACTCTTTCCAAATATTTAAAATTCAAATAAACTTTTGATAAATTTATCTTTGGGTGTTTAACCAAGTAACGTACTCCCGTATGGTTTTCGCAAAGTAAGGTTTAACCAACGTACTCCCTTTTGGTTTGCGCAATCCAAAATCAAAATTGAACCTTAAGTTTATTTAACTACCAAATTACGTAGTTTGTATGTTTATCAATTAAACCATCCATGCAATTGTATATGTAGTGAAAGTAAAAAGTAAGGGAAAGAGAGAGTGAGACCGGGGTTTTACGAGGTTCGGCTTCAACACAACCTACGTCCTCGCCTTTGGCAAAACCACCAAAGGATTCACTGAACCTGTTTCATTAACAGGTGGAACAAACCTTTACACACTCCTTTGTTAAGGCTAGAGCTTGCCTTCTCCAAGCGATATCCCCTCAATCAATCACTCCTTCAAATAGGATAGAGCCCGCCTCTCCAAGCGATATACCCTCACTCAATCACTCCTTAACTAGGCTAGAGCCCGCCTCTCTAAGCAAAACCCCATTGCTTAGCCAATGATCCGAACACCTCGAACCGTCCAAGAACTACACAAAAATATAAAGAAAATACTGCATACAATGCACTCTCAAAACAGAGTAGATTAGTACAATTTCAGCTATAGATACTTCAATAATTTAAATACCACTAAGAAATAGAATTAAAGCTCAAGAGTAGAATTCACCAAGGTTTCCTTCGGGCTTTGAAAAAATTCAGTATGAGAACCTTTGGTAGATATTTCAGCCGCAATTCAGATTTTATCTTTCCAGCAAGAGTTTGAACAATTCAAGACTTTGAAAGAGATTGAGAGATTTTATATAAGTGTGCTATATATTTTGTTGTTCTATAATTCTTGGGTTCAAAGAGGTATTTATAGGCATTATAGGATTAGTTTCCTTGTTCCCCAAGTTACTTTGAGTGTTTCTAAAGTTTTTACAACGTTCATATTTTGAAAAACCAATTTTTGAACTGGATAGGCGATTGGGTAGTTCAAAAAACACAGGGTTAGTCGGCTGGGCAAGCGACTGACACCATTCTATCTCCCAAAAATTATTTCAAAAAATTGTCAGTCAGCTGGCAAAACACAGTTCATTTTGAGTCAGTCGGCTGACTATCAATCGACTGGTAAATTTTGCTTTGGTTAAGTCAATCGACTGGACAGACAAAAAGTAGTTTTTCTTTTTGAATTTTTTTTTTTATTTTAGCTTTACACTTATGATTTGATTTTTCATAAGATATTTCAGGGACTTAAAATGAGTTCCTTAAGTTCATATTGGTCCCTTAAAGAGCTTCAACAATATTCCAAAGGATATTTAAATATTAAATCACTTACATAAAGACTTCTAAGCTTTTTGCCATTCTTAAACACTTCAAGTGTTCATGCTTTTGGTCTTCAAGCTTTAAGATACTTTAAGATACTGAATTTTTCATTGAGTTTCTCTTTATCTTCAAGGTTTAGTCTTTTGATACTTGATTTATCTGAGAAGCTTTATCTTGATGTGGCTTTGATTTATAGCTTCTTTTTCTTGTGTTGAGATATGTATTCCTGAAACAAAATTACTCAACAACACATGTTAAACCATCTAAATCTGAATATTGGAAGCATTGCTGAAATTGCTGTATGGTTTCATATTGAGAAAGCTTATATTGATTGATCAAATTGAGTCGTTGGATGTGCTAACGAACTTGAAGGAAGTATTCAAATTTGAATTCTCATTCATAAAGGTTTACAACTATATTAATTTTCCGCTGAACTTGTGATTGTAAATCAACTTTGCTTGTATTAAGAAAGAATTAATTAAAGAGGGTATACAGAAATTTTAAAATCCCAATGAAAAGTAAGGTGTAGTCCCAAGAGGGAGGGTGAATTGGATTTAAAAACTTTCTTTTAATTCCTTTTGAGAATTCTTAAACTTCTTTTATTTCTTTTAACCAATTCTTAACTTGTTTGTTTAACTCTTTAATCACAAAAGAACTTAAATTCTGTTATCCAATCAACAACACTATTGCTTAGCCAAACAAGTAATTAATCATTCAACCAAACCAATCAAGCACAATGTTTAAACCAAACAACCAAATGATTTATTAAGTATAAGTTAACTACAACACTATTTGATTAATGGAAAATTCAGCACTCTTTGGAATATAAACACAAACCACTCAATATCAAACTTTAAACCATTTAATCACAATATAGCTTATGTTATCAACCTTGGATATAAAATTGAATTAAGCCCTGTTATATATGAAATGTCGTGCTTGCTGATATAAAGCCCTGTATGAATGGATTTATCTCTTTAATATGATGTGTAATATAGAATCCAACACTCTTCCCAATATTCAAAATCCAAATAAACTTTTAGTTAATTTATCTTTAGGATGTTTAACCAAGTAACACACTCCTGTATGGTTTCCGCAAAATATGGTTTCACCAATGTACTCCCTTTCAGTTTCTGCAACCCAAATCAAAATTAGACTTTAATTTTACTTGATTCCCAAATATACGTAGTATATATGATTTTCAATTTAAACCATCCAAGCAATTTAAATATGTACTGAAAATAAAGAGTAGGGAAAGAGAGAGTGAGACGGAGATTTTTACGAGGTTCGGCTTATACTTATCCTACATCCTCGCCTTTGGCAAACCACCAAAGGATTCACTAAACCTGTTCCTTTGATGGGCGGAACAATACCTTTACAACACTCCTTGGATAAGGTTAAAGCCTGTCTTCTCCAAACGATGTCCCCTCGTTCGATCACTCCTTAACTAGGCTAGAGCCCGCCTCTCTAAGCAATATCCCCTTGCTTAGCCAACGATCCAAACAACCCTTGGAATTGTCAATCTACAAGATACAAATCAAAATAGATGCGTACAAAGAACTTGCTACTCAAAGAGCTGGTTAGTACAACAATTACAGCACAACTAATATACTTCAAAGTAAATCACAATATGGAAATTAACTTGAAGCTCAATGAAGTATATCACCGATTAATTCTTTCAATGATTGAAAGATTTAGAATTTGTAGCACAATTCCGGTGGAAGAAGATCAGCAAAACTCAATTGAATTTGTGCACAATATGTGATTTGGAAAATCCTCTTTTTGGTGCTTTTCATTCCAAAATGATTCTAACCTTTTTGAAACAATTTTTGACCTTATAAAAATATTTTCCAAGTATGTTCAAAGGTATCTAGGTCCAAGAAATTAACCTAAGAGCTTCATGCATCCATATTGAAATTGTTTGAAGTACTTACATGAAATTTCCTATAGACTCTTTCAAATTTTCAATTCTTGAATTCCTTGAGGTCTCTACTTTGAGCTTTCCATGTTGATCACTTGAGCTTTCATTCTTGAAGCTTTTTTTTAATATCAATGTTCTCATGATCTTCAAGTTTTAATCCATGCCTTAAACTTTGATATAATCATCCTCCTTTGAAGTACAAACTTTCATGAATTCTTTGACCTTGCATTCATCATTGAGTCCTGAAAATACATCTCTTAAACAAACCATGTTAAGTTGTACTTGTTTGTTAGTATCAGAACAAGATGTTGAGTCTTGTAAGACCAACAATCTCCCCCTTTTTGATGATGACAAACAAGAAGCAAAAATTGGAGTGAGTCTTAAAAAGACTCCCCCTTTCAATAAGTATCATCTTAACAATATTTGCAAGATCAATGACAATTTCAAAACCTCTTTTACAATCATGCTCATCACTATCAAATACCTCATTTTGATATATATTATGTTCATGCTCAGTTTTTGCAATTTACAATACTATGCTCAATTTTTGTTTTAAAAACTTCTGCCCCTTTTGACATCCATCAAAGAGAAAAAAAAAATGATTAAGTTCAAGTAAAATCACATGTTGAGCATATCACCAAACATACATATCAACATATGTACACACTTAATTTATTTTTCAATATAGCATGTGTAGTGTGTTTTAATAGTCATATCTTTGCTAACAACTTTTTCCTTTAAACAATATTTAAGAGTTCAATTGTCGATTTTATGATACCGATTTAAAATTGAATTCATGATATCTATTTAAAATTCATGATACCAATTGAAAATTTAATTCATGATACCAATTGAAAATTTAATTAATGATACCAATTGAAAATTCTCTGAATTGATTAATAGGGAAACAATCATAATATAAGTAATATGACATAACACTCCACCTGAATTCAATACATTCAGTTTTGTTATCAATTTTGCTTTCATCATCCTATATTTCAAAACATTGATTCACATTATGTATCAAATATCAATATTATGCTCATATCATCAATGTTATACCATGCTCATAGATATAATTATTCTTGTCATGCTTTAAAAAACCAATTGATCTTTTAGATTGTGATACCAAATGAGTTTTTTTTTTTTTTTTTTTTTTTTAAATTGTGATACCAATTAAAATTTTTAAAATGTGATACCAAAAATATTCATGGATACCAAAGATTTTATAGATACCAAAGTCATTATCACATTATACACAACTCATGAATACCAATATAACCATTATATCTCTTATAGCTCATGGATATCAATATAAAAAATAGCAAGTCTATCCATGTAATTCATCAATAGCATGCATGATTAAGAATTAATTTCATATCAAAATTCATGTTGTTGCTCAATAATCTCATGCTCAAATTTTCAACATAGTGAGCCATAAAATATCAATATAAGTCAAGTCAAGTCAAGTCATACATATGAAGCATATAGCACATCACATAGGCATGTAAGCATATAGCATATAGCATTTCATTCTCAAATATCTTTTAGAAAAATTTATGCAGTTGCCTATCAAGAGGGAGCAGTTGTCTGTCACTAAACAACCAGGTTTTTTAAAAATGAATAGAAGGGTGACAGACGTCTGTCCATGAACAAATCAATTTTTCAATATACACAGAAGGTTGACAGTCGTCTGGCAGAACACTCATAAACAGCTCACTGGTCAATGGCAGTCATTTGTCTATTACTTGACAGTCGTTTGTCAGTCTTTTGACTTGTGTTAAAAACACTTCAAAAGCATGCCAGTCGTCTGTCACTAGACAGACAGTCATCTGTTAGCAGGATTTTCCTCATTTCAACATGTTTTTGAATTCTCTCTTCTTCGCTCATTTAGACTTAAAATCTCAATTTTTTCTTCTTTGAAAAATAAGTTCCAAGACTTAAAACTAAGGTCTCTAAGTATCTTTGCTTAGTGAGCTTAAAAAAAATCATACTTGAATCAACTTGAAGTACTTATGTAATAAGCTCAATTTGATATTTTCTTAATATTTTCTTAAGTTAAGCTTTGTAAAAAAAATCATCCTATGATTTTGCCAACAATGTTATTTTTGAATTTGTTATAATAAGCTCTTAAACTCATTTTTTGATCTTGAATTAAGTTACTTTCTCAATTTTTAAAGGGGAATGACTTAATCCATGGAGTTTTACATTTATGAACTAGTCTTTCATCTTGGTACCCATACTTTCTTGGGTCTGGATGGTTTGATAAAGGATGTTTCTTTTACTTTCCATACTTGTTTAGTTTTTACATCCTTTCTCTTGAATGGACATTCAAACTTGATATGCCCTTTTTTCTTACATTGATAGCATATTGTGTTAGTGTAGGCATTACTAGATGTGGTAGCATAGTCTTTGGATGCTTTTGAAAAATATCCTATGTAAAGATTCTTTTTCTTTGTATTTTCAATCCCGTTAAACCCAATGCCTTCTTTATTTAAAGTCATCCTTTGGGAGCCTATCATTTTGTCAAAGTTTCTTTTTCCTTTTGTAAAGTTATAGATGATCTTTTCTTTATCTTTAATTTTACTTTTGAGATCATTTATCTCTATGTCTTTCTTGCCATAAACTTTCTTTGGTGATTTCTCTAATTCTAGAGATAATTTTCTTACTTTATCCTCTAATTCAGAAATATATATATATATATATATATATATATTTCTTATATTCAATAGAGGATAGGGATTGAAAGTCTTCTATCACTTTTTCATTCTTGCTTTCTAGTTCTTTAATTTTTAAATCTTTTTCTTTTTCAGCAAGATTTTTACATTCTAACTCCTTTGTTATAGCTTCATTCTTGTTTTTCAATGAGGTATTTTGTTTAGTTAATTTTATTAATATCTTATGCACCTTGAATAAGTCATTTTGAAGTTCTTCATAAGATGGCATGCTTTCATCATTGGATTCATCACTACAAGAATTATTTGAAGATTTAGATGAGGAGCTTTCCTCATCATCCCAAGCCATAAAGCACGTATAAGCAACCTCTTGGTCACTTGATTCATTTTATGAACTACTTGTACTTATGTCCCAAGTAATGGCTTTCATGGCCTTTTTCTTTTTCTTCTTAGACTCTTTTTTAAGTAGAAGACATTTCGATTTTAAATATCCAGCTTTGTTGCAATTATAGCATGTGGGAGTTTTACTTTTAGATTTCTTTTTGCTGATTTCTTCTCCTTCTTCATCTGATTCGGAGTCTTGGTTTCTTCTTTTAAATTTGTTTCTCCTTCTTAGTATCCTTGCTAGCTTTTTAGTTATAAAGGCTTCTTCATCTTCATCCATTTCACTACTTGAGTTTTCTTTTAAGGTTTTAAAGACTATTGATTCTTGGGCTTTGGTTTTTTCATTCTTTTCATTCATTGTCATTTCATATGTAAGGAGAGAACCTATAAGTTCATCTAAGGAAGTGTTTTTCAAATTTCTTCCTTTGGTTATGGCAGTGGCTTTTGGTTCCTATACGGTTGGTAGCCCTCTAAGAATTTTCCTTATCATTTCATAAGTAGTGTAGGTTTTTCCTAGTGCATTTAGGAAATTTATTATGTGAGTGAACCTAGTAAACATATTAGTTATGGATTCATCTGGGTTCATCTTAAAAGCTTCATATTCACTTGTGAGCATATCGATCCTATTATCCCTAACATCTATAGGGCCTTTATATGTTACTTCTAGCTTGTCCCATATCTCTTTAGCTAATTTGCAAGCCATTACTCTATTAAATTCATTGACATCTAAGGCATAATATAGAGCATTCATAGCACTAGAATTTACTTGCAACATCTTGTAGTCTAAGTCTGTTATATCAATTTTCTCCTTAGGGACTTGTTTTCCATCAACTGTCTTAGTGGGAATTTGGTCACCTTCCATGACAACCTCCCAAGTTTTCCAATTCATAGTTTGAAGATATATTTGCATTCTCTTTTTCCAGAAGGTATAGTTCAAACCACAAAAGATTGGTGGCCTAGTTGAAGATTGTCCCTCTCCAAAGGGAGCTACGCCTAAGTGAGCCATTAGGATCTTTTTATAGCTACTAATTAAGATTTGCCATTATCCCTCTCTAATACCAATTGAAAAGTAAGGTATAGTCCCAAGAGGGGGGTGAATTGGATTTAAAAACTTTCTTTTAATTCCTTTTGAGAATTCTTAAACTTATTTTATTTCTTTTAACCAATTCTTAACTTATTTGTTTAACTCTTTAATCACAAAATAACTTAAATTATTTAATCTAATCAACAACATTATTGCTTATCCAAACAAGTAATTAATCATTCAACCAAACCAATCAAGCACAATGTTTAAACCAAACAACCAAATGATTTGTCAAGTATAAGTTAACTACAGCACTCTTTGGAATATAAACACAAACTACTCAATATCAAACTTTAAACCATTTAATCACAATATAGCTTAAATTATTAGCGTTGGATATAAAATTGAATTAAGCCCTGTATATATGAAATGTTATGCTTGCTGATATAAAGTCATGTATGAATGGATTTGCCTCTTTAATATGATGTGTGATATAGAATTCAACACTCTTCCCAATATTCAAAATCCAAATAAACTCTTAGTTAATTTATCTTTGGGATGTTTAACCAAGTAACGTACTCCCGTATGGTTTCTGAAAAATATAGTTTAACCAACGTACTCCCTTTCGGTTTCCGCAACCCAAATCAAAATTAGACTTTAAGTTTACTTGATTCCCAAATATACGTAGTATATATGATTTTCAATTTAAACCATCCACGCAATTTAAATATGTACTGAAAATAAATAGTAGGGAAAGAGAGAGTGAGACAGAGATTTTTACAAGATTAAACTTATACCCAGCCTACGTCCTCACCTTTGGCAAACCACCAAAGGATTTACTAAACCTGTTCCTTTGACGGGCGGAACAATACCTTTACAACACTCCTTGGTTAAGGCTAGAGCCCGCCTTCTCCAAATAATGTCCCCTCGTTCGGTCACTCCTTAACTAGGTTAGAGCCCACCTCTCTAAGCAATATCCCTTTACTTAGCCAACGATCCAAACAACCATTGGAATTGTCAATCTACAAGATACAAATCAAATAGATGCGTACAAAGAACTTGCTCCTCGAAGAGCTGGTTAGTACAACAATTACAGCACAACTAATATACTTCAAAGTAAATCATAATATGGAAATTAACTTGAAACTCAATGAAGCATATCACCGATTAATTCTTTCAATGATTAAAAGATTTAGAATTTGTAGCACAATTCTGATGGAAGAAGATCAGCAAAACTCAGTTGAATTCGTGCACAATATGTGATTTGGAAAATCCTCTTTTTAGTGCTTTTCATTCCAAAGATGATTCTAACCTTTTTGAAACAATTTTTGACCTTATAAAAATATTTTCCAAGTATGTTCAAAGGTATCTAGGTCCAAGAAATTAACCTAAGAGTTTCATGCATCCATATTGAAATTCTTTGAAGTACTTACATGAAATTTCCAATGGACTCTTTCAAATTTTCAATTCTTGAATTCGTTGAGGTCTTTATGTTTGCTTTATCTTTCTTTGAGCTTTCCATGTTAATCACTTGGGCTTTCATTCTTGAAGTTTTTTCTTTAATATCAATGCTCTCATGATCTTCAAGTTTTAATCCATGCCTCAAACTTTGATATAATCATCCTCCTTTGAAGTACAAGCTTTCAAGAATTCTTTAACCTTGCATTCATCATTGAGTCTTGAAAATGCATCACTTAAACAAAGCATGTTAAGGTCTACTTGTTTGTTAGCATCAAAACAAGATGTTAAGCCTTGTAAGGCCAACACCCAATTCACCCCCTCTTGGTAATACACCATCATTTTCAACCTTTTATTTGTTGTCATCAAAATAAGATTAGTAAGCCATGTTAGGCCAATACAGAGTTGTGTCCCACATTGTTGAAGTTGTTTTGATGCATTGCCACCAATAGACTAGCCACATCCTGATATGCTATCAATAGGAATACCATCCCCAGAGGCCCCTCGTTGGCAGCACATGCACCCCACATGTCGGCCATGTGTGTGCGAAGAACGTCCAAAATCTCCTGTAGCTTCTAGGTATTACAATTTTCGTTTATGAGATTTGAATTTTTAAAGTCATCCAAAAATAAATAAATTTCTCACCAATTAAATTCCTTCTCTTTTTATTTCTTTTACATCTACCTCTAAAGGTTTCTTTTCTCTTTCTTTTCATTCATTTTCCTTTATACTATTCTCTCTTTTTAGTTTGTTTCTCACCAACTATATAGATCCCTTCTCTAAAATTCCTTTCTTTCCTTTCTTTCCCTTCTTTCCCTTTATTTTCTCCTAAAGAGCCAAATAAAATTCAAGGATTCTTATTTCTTCAGCCTAAAATCATGAAAAAGCAATAAATATTTTTATGGGTTGAGGAATCTTATTTCTTCAATATTCTTGGATTTGAATCTTGAATTTAGATTTGAAGAATTATTGCAATCATTTGTTGCTTAAATATTCTTCGATTGATTTTCGTTAGCAACATCAAATTTCTTGCGTCAAGGGTACTTACGATAGTATTTTTCAAGCGATTGTCATTACCTTTTTAGTTTCAGTCACCAATGAGATCTTGCCCTCTCTTGTTATTTCTTTTCTTATTACTATATTATTAATAAATTTTCCAATAGTTGGTTAGTAGTGGAGATTTTATGTTTATGATTTGTAGGCTTAATATATGCAGTTTTGTGTTTTTATGTTTTTCATTTGCAAGTTTTAAAATACACAAATTTTCAAAAAGTACTATTGCCTAGTTTTTTTAATTTTAGTCTAGCTTAGATTCACACCCAAACTTGTATGCTTTAAAAAATATTTTAAAGCATTGTATTGTGTGTGTGTGTGTGTGTGTGTGTGTGTGTGTGTGTGTGCTTTCTACTAGTTGTAGGGTGTGATGTAGAAATTTGTCCATGTGAACTAGGTTTGCCAAAGAAAAAAAAAAAGAACGTGTACTTCACTTGCGTAACACAAATTCTTTGCACAAACAACCAGTCCCAAGCTTGGATAAAGGAGCAAGGTTGTGTTAGGTAGCTGAAAGCCAGTATAAAACTTTGTCAAATCTTATTATCATGATTTTTTACTAAATTCACCTAAGTCAAGGGAATAAATTAGCTCAATATAAAAGGGAGAGAACGAATAAGTAAACACAAGACACTAAGATAAGATTAGCAACTTGGAATCTCTTAAATGAAAAAATATGAAAATAGTGGAAATAATGTTTAGAAAGAAAATTAATTTAATCTTCCTTTATAGGAGAGAAAACTAGAGAAACTTTAGTACATTGGTAAAGAGAAACATAAAAACAGGGTGCGTATTATTATAGATAAAAACCTAAAAGATAATATAATAGATAGGGGATAGGATTTTTAAAATATGGAAAACTTTAGGCCTAAAGATAGTGAATATGATTAGTGCATATGCTCCCCTGATAGGAATGGTGTATTCCCAATAGGGGGGTGAATTGGGTATTAAAAAAAAAAATTTTAAGTTAAGTGTGTTCAATTTTAAACCACAACTAGTATTGCACAACCTAGCGTCTTTCTATGCAAACACCAATACCACAAATATTTAAAGCATGTATGTAAAACAATCAAGATAATAAATAATTAAACGTACATGTGTTGAAATTAAAGTGCAGAAATTAAATAGATAAGAGAGAGAAAGTGTAGACACAATATTTGTTATCGAGGTTCGGCCAATCTGGCCTACATCCCCGCCTCAAGCTACCCACTTGAGGATTCACTATATGCTCACTTAACCGGGTGGAGTGATGTCATTTACAATTCTCCTTACAGGGTGGCGTCTTCCTAACTCACTTAATCGGTAAGCCAACCTGCTTGAGGATTCACTATATGCTCACTTAACTAGGCGGAACGACATCATTTACAATTCTCCTTACAGGGCGGAGTCTCCCTAGCTCACTACAAGCAAAGCAAAACATTTTCTCCTTACAAGGAGGAGTCTCCCTAGCTTACTTACTAGGCTAAGCCAAACCGTTTCTCCTTATAGGGAGAAATCTCCCCAATTTACTTACCGGGCTAAGCCAAACCATTTCTCAAAACAATTTTTGTACAAGTAAGATGCTTCTCAAAATAAGCAGATTTGTACATAGTGAAATCTAAATGCACTCTCATATGATTTATGAAATGAAGTTCAATAGAGTATATAATTTTTCTCAAAAAATATTTTCCAAGTAAAAATATTAGAGTTATGGAAATTGATTCTCTTTTCTAAAAATGACCTTTTAAAATCAAAAGGCTACCAAGCAAAATATATGATTTTGAATATATGCGCTAGCCTTTCCCAAGAAGCTTTTTAAGCAAAAATTATCAATGAAAATACGCTCGAAGCTTACTTGAATAACCCCCTTTGAATAACCCATATATTTTCTCCCAAAAATATATTCAAAGATAAGATGGGAGAAACTTGGGTTTTCTTTCCTCAAGGTGATTGACCTTTGAAATTTTAAATACAAGTTGACTCTCAAGCAATATATATGGATGTGAAATATATGCTCAAGCCAAATTTGAATAACCCATAAAAATAATTTCTACAAAATGATTTCAAGATAAAGGAGTAGGAGAAATATGAACTTAGATTTTCAAAGCAAGGAGGCTTTCAAGCAATTTATTATAAGCATGAATATAAGCTCAAGCTCTTCAATAAATCCTTAAAAAAGTTTTCCCCAAAAATATTTTTCAAATGGAAGAGTATGGGGAATTTCAATCTTTAAAAGCATAAGAATAAAAGGCCTTCAAGCAATATATTTATGAATGAAATATCAGCTCAAGCCTCTTTAAAATCAAACCCCCAAAATATTTTTCTCCAAAAGAAATTTTCAAAAAGAGTAGGAGAAATAGAAATTTAAATCTCAAATGGGGTTAAAAAATGGATGGGAATAAAAAATAAGAGCAAGTATGCTCCCAATAATTTTCCCAACCTTTTCCAAGTGTTTTAAGTCCATATTTATAGACAAAAACCAATTCCAACCGTTAACTAGCCGTTGGGAATTTTTAATATTATTTTATTTCAAAAATTTGACCATTTTATGCCCTGAATTTGAAAATCTCGAGAGGTCCGATTAACTAGCCCGAGGTCCGGTCGACTGGCCCATGGTCCAGTTGACTAGCCTTAAGGTGATTTTTCCATTTTGTGAGAAACGACATGCCGGGCTCAAGATTTGGTCAGACGGGCATGAAGGTCGGTCGACTGGCCTTTCGTAGTTTTAAAATGGTCAGTCGGCTAATCCTTGCAATTTTGGCCAGTTTGAACTAACTAGCCGACTAGCTTTCAACAGTTTAAAAATAACCGGTCGGCTAGGCCTTTGTGATATACAATTGTTCCCTTTTATACTCGCCAGTCTGCTAGGCTAAATTCTGTTGTGCTGGGCACCCCACTTGTGCCAAACACCAATACTACAACTATTGCTATTGAATATATAAGAAATTAAAGTAATACAGAAACTAATAATAAAGCAATAAAAAGAACAAGACAAGAAATTTACGAGGTTCGGTATAGAATTACCTACGTCCTCGGGCGCCGATAATCAATCCACTACTTCTTGACAAAGTACAACTTTGAGGTGTGTTTTACAAATGAAGAGTTGAGCTCTTTATATAGCTTCAACCTCAAGTCTTAAAAACACTTCTCTCCAATGTGGGACAAATAATATAAAAAATTCAAAACAACCTTTTATACTAATGTGGAAGTATTCTACCAATGTGGGATAAAAAACAACAAATGTCCACCTTGACGATAAATTCAACAAATTTTTCAGTCACCAACATTTTCTGGAGTTCCACATCATCGGCGCCTTCCAAAAATATTCAAATTTGCAGGATATTGATCAAGTCCAAACAATGTTTGAACTTGATTGTTGTCACAATCTTGGTCAACATATCTATGGGATTTTCAGTTGTAGCAATCTTCTGAAGAAGTATCTTGCCTCCATCAATAATATCCCACATAAAATGAAACCGAACGTCGATATGTTTCGTTCGTGCATGGTAGACTTGGTTCTTTGCCAAATGAATAGCACTTTGGCTATCAAAGAACACAACAATGTGCTTCTGAACAACTCCCAAATTTTCAAGTAAACCCTGCAACCAAATAGCTTCCTTAACAGCCTCTAAAGCTACCATGTACTCTACTTCCGTTGTAGACAAGGCAATGGTAGACTGTAAGGTAGACCTCCAACTCACTGGACCATTAGCAAATGTAAAAATATATCCAGTAGTTGATCGACGTTTATCCAAATCACCTGCAAAATCCGAATCCACATATCCAACAATACGTTGTTCAATAGTATTATTTTTCTCAAATACTATACCAATATCAATAGTATTCATAATATATCTCAAAATCCATTTCACAGCTTGCCAATGTCCTTTACCTGGATAATGCATATACCTGCTCACCATACTAACAGCTTGTGAAATATCAGGTCTAGTACAAACCATTGCATACATCAGACTACCAACAGCACTTGCATAAGGAGCCTATGATATATACTTACGTTCCTCATCTGATTTATGAGATAAAGCCGCACTAAGTTTGAAATGAGGAGCAAGAGGAGTGCTTACTGGTTTTGACTGCTCAGACATGCAGAACTCTGTACTACCTTCTTCAAATACTATTTTTGAGACAAACTAACTCTTCCTCTCATTCTGTCTCTGCAAATCTCTATGCCAAGTATCTTCTTTGCTTCACCAAGATCTTTCATCTCAAACTCTTGATTTAACTGAGTTTTCAACTTGTTGATTTCTTCCCTATTCTTTGAAGCAATCCACATATCATCAATATACAAGAGTAAATATATAAAAGATCCATTTTGTAGTGTGCGAAAATAAACACAATGATCATGTTTATTTCTAATGTACTTCTGACCCATCATAAACTGATGAAATCGTTTGTACCACTGTCTTGGAGACTGTTTTAAACCATACAACGATTTACCCAGTTTACATACCCAATTTTCTTTTCTAGAAACTTGAAATCCATCTAGCTGAGTCATATAGATTTCCTCTTCCAAATCACCATGTAAAAATGCAGTTAGTTCAAGATCAAATTGTGCTACCAAAGCCAACAAAATTCGAATGGAAGAATATTTAACAACTGGAGAAAATACCTCATTATAATCAATGCCTTCCTTCTGTGCGTAGCCCTTAGCTACCAATCTAGCTTTGAAGCGAACATTATTTGCATCTGGAAATCCTTCTTTCATTACATAAACCCATTTACAACCAATTGCTTTCTTACCCTTAGGCAGCTGGGCTAGCTCCCAAGTCTGATTCTAATGAAGAGACTGCATTTCTTCATCCATTGCTGTTTTTCACTTGTCTAATTCAGAGTTCCTCATTGCTTCTTTGAAAGTGTAAGGAACATTATCATCCACAACTGGAAGTGCATAAGACACCATATCAGTGTACCGAGTAGGTTTTTGAATTTCTTGTCTTGGCCTTTGAGAAACAATTGATTCTTATTGTTGTCAAGATTCTCAAATTGAAATCTCCTCTTCTTGTATACTATTCCCCACCGTAACTGGAGAGTTACCTTGTGTAGTCTCATTTCTCACTGGGTTTCCCAAAATTGTCTCAACCTCCACCTGTTGTTGAGTACCACTGGTCTTCTCTTCAACTTGTGACTCCTTGCGTATTGTTTTCTTCATCATCGCAAGTTCATCAAAAGTTACATCTCTACTTAAAATCATTTTTTTCGTCTCTAGACACCAAAGACGGTATCCTTTGACTCCTGCTCTTATCCCCAAGAATATTGCTTTCTTGGCTCTTGGATCCAACTTAAATTCTTTAACATGATAATAAACCATAGTACCAAATACATGTAAAGAATCATAATCACTAGCAGGCTTTCCAGACCATACCTCATAGGGTGTTTGTCCCCTTATTGCAGATGATGGTAGACAATTGATGAGATAACATGCATATCTAATAGCCTCAGCCCAAAACCTTTTGTCTAACCCAGCATTAGACAACATATATCGAACTTTCTCCAGCAAAGTCCGATTCATGCACGCTGCCACCCCATTCTGCTGTGGTGTATTTCGAACTATGAAGTGTCAGGTAATACCTTCATCCTGACATACCTTTATAAACGAATCACTCGTGTATTCACCACCATTCTCTGATCTGAGCTGTTTAATCTTTTTGCCAGTTTGAGTTTCAACTAATTTTTTCCACTCAAGGAAAATATCACACACTTCATTTTTATGCTTCATAGAATACACCCAAACTCTTCTAGAAAAATCATCAACAAAAGTGACAAAATAATACATACCACCTAACGAAGCCGTTTTTGTGGGCCCCCATACATCTGTATGGATGTAGTCTAAAATACCTTCATTCTAGTGGATTGCTGTGCCAAATTTCACTCTACTTTGTTTTCCTAGAATGCAATGCTCACAAAATTCAAGTTTGCACACCTTTGCACCCTTTAACAAACCTCGCTTAGCTAATTGTTACAAAGATTTTTCTCCTGTATGTGCTAATCGCATATGCCATAACCTGGTTGTATTTGAACCTGCATCTTTCTCAGAAACAACAGCTGCTGAACCAATAACTGTACTACCTTATAAATAATACAAATTATTTTTCCTTATTCCTTTCATCACCACCAGTGCACCTGATTTAATCTTTAAGGTTCCATCTTTCAAAGTGATAGTGAACCCTTTAGATTCTAAGGCACCCAATGAAATCAAATTCTTCTTTAACATACCTAACATCAGTCAAGGTCTTAATAGTTCCATCTTGACATTTCAACTGTATTGATCCTATTCCAGTTGTTTTACAAGTATTATCATTTCCCATACCCCCAGCATCTAATTCTTCAAAATTAGAAAACCATTCCCTATTGGGACACATGTGATAGGAACAACTAGAATCCAAAATCCACTCACCAAAAATAATGTGATGAAGATGTTCCAACAAGAGAAATTTCTGACTCACTTCCATTATCATTGGCTATATTGGCATTAGAATGTGCTTTGCCCTTATTCTTCTATTGTAATTTAGGGCAATCTTTCTTCCAATGCCCTCTCTCACGACAAAAGGCGCATTCATCTTTACCAGGTCTCCCACGATATTTACTCCTCCCATGAGATTTACTTTTCCTTCCAGGCATACGACTCTGAGAACGTCCCCTTATTGTTAGTGCTTCTGCTATTTCCTTATGGACCCTCTGATCCTTCTTTCTGCATTCAATACTAATCAATGCAGTACAAACAGCATCATAAGTAACTTTATCTTTCCCATACAATAAAGTGGTGGTCAAATGTTCATACTCATCAAGGAGAGAATTCAGTAACAATATGGCTTTATCTTCATCTTTCACCTTTTCATCCAAATTTAACAAATCGGCCAAAATTTTATTGAAAGCATTTATGTGGTCATTAATCGAATTACCTGGTTGATACTGGAAGCGAAATAATTTCTTTTTCAAATAGAGCCGATTTTCCAAACTCTTATTCATAAATGTATCTTCCAAAGTCTTCCACAATTTCTTTGCAGATGTCTCCCTCATAACACAATATTTTTTATTTTTGGCGAGACAAAGACGAATCGTACCACATGCCTGACGATTGATCTTTTCCCAATCTCTGTCACCCATATCTACCGGTTTATCATCCAAAGCAATATCTAGTTCTTGTTGATACAAGATGTCCATTACCTCACATTGTCACATACCAAAATTATTGGTACCATCAAATTTCTCCACCTCAAACTGAGCATTAGCTATCGTCTTCGATGATGATGTCGAAGTTGAAGGGGTTGGAGTTCGTGTGGATAGAGTTTCTTCTACTGCTACACTAGTTTCCGCCATCTTCTACATATTCAATAGCAACCAACAAAGTAAAAGGCCTAGGATGAATAGTACGTACCAACTGTGTCTACTCTGTTTTATCCTATGAAATTTCACTTTGACCAGGTCAACCTCCAGGGAGCGATTGAGCCGCAATGGTCTCTGAGCACTCGCTTAGACAAGGTCTTTCTTAGGCATCAAATGTAGAATCAAGGATCCTAACAGAGGAACACCTTCGTATCAACACTATTCAACCTAGCTCTGATACCAATTGTTGTGCTGGGCACCCCACTTGTGCCAAACACCAATACTACAACTATTGCTATTGAATATATAAGAAATTAAAGCAATACAGAAACTAATAATAAAGCAATAAAAAGAACAAGACAAGAAATTTACGAGGTCCTGTATAGAATTACCGACGTCCTCGGGCGCCGATGATCAATCCACTACTTCTTGACAAAGTACAACTTTGAGGTGTGTTTTATAAATGAAGAATTGAGCTCTTTATATAGCTTCAACCTCAAGTCTTAAAAACACTTCTCTCCAATGTGAGACAAATAATATAAAAAATTCAAAACAACCTTTTATACTAATGTGGAAGTATTCTACCAATGTGGGACAAAAAACAACAAATTCTCTATGTGAAGGTCAGTCTGTCGGGCATTTATAAATTCAACCAATTGCTTTGGCCGGTCAACTGGGCTTATAAAGCCTTGAGAGGCCGGTCGGCGAGGCCTTAAGAAAAATTGAGTTTTGCTTTTATTTTAAGTTCAAACCCCTTCAAACCTTTTTGTAAAAGTTTTGCATTATGAATAAAAAGGTTTTATGATACTTGGAGTAACCTAAGGTCAATCTAGGTCATTTATAAGCTTCAATTTAAATCATGTAAGATGCAAGCACATTCAATTCTAATTACTATTACAATCTAAAAAAATAAATAAAGTCTTTAAGTCTTCTGCTCCTTCAATACTCCATGGAATACACCGATTGGTGTGAGCTTTAAGTGTATTAATGGCTTCCATTCTACATCCATCACTTGTGCTTACAAACACGTCAACTTGTTCATGCACTAAGTACACAAGTGAGATGCTGTGTTTTGTCATTATCAAAATAGGGATCGAACTCAAAAAGTCAACAATATCCCCCTTTTTGATGATGACAAATATAAGAACAAAATTGGGTTTGCTTAACAAGGCTCCTCCTCACAAAATGCATAAATTAAAAATGATATTCAATGTAGTCCTATCATAAACATGAAGACTTCATAAATTTTTCAAGTTTAACATTTAAGCTCAATTTGGTTCAAATGTGCAATTTATGTTTGAAACTTTCTTAAGAAATATTCAATTAAGCATATTTATCATTTTCCATTTTGTTAAAAACAAAAGGGTAGGGAAATATCAAATGTGAAGGAAAAGAATTTTGCTCAAAAACATCTCCCCCTTTTGTCATCAGCAAAAGGGGTAAAAATAACTTTTTTGATAAGAAGATCATTTAAGTTCCAAAGCCTTTAAAAAAATTTCATGACACAAAAGAATTTTAGATATCAAATAGTGCATGTCATGAGTATCGTTAAGCACACAGGCAAGATATAAGATATATTCTGTATAAGTTCAGTTCTTGCCAAGAAAATAATTAAAGAAAAATAATATCCCCTTATTAAAAACATCAACAAGCATTAGGGATTAAGCTTGTTGAAAAAGAAACTTTAACATAAAAATTCATGCAAGCTTTATTTTTATTTTTATTTTGGTAGACATTTAAGCACAGAACATTTCAACAAATAACTAGAAAAAAAGATCAACCATATAGATCCAAATATATATAGATATTAACAAATTTTAAACAAATACCATATGGCAAAACAAATGATTGTGGCTAAACAATATATTTAAAATTAAGATTTTCAATAAAATCATCATGCTTAAGTACATGCCGCATTAAACTTCTAATATAAGTAGAAATGTGGGTGAGCGAAAAAAATAGAATTTTTAAATTTAAAAGCTCCCCCTATCGATTTGAATACTAACTTAGATGCTAAAATGTGTCAACTAGTATAGACAATCATTTTACACTTTCAAAAACAGATATATTGGTTAAAAAGTGACAAAACACACATGCATTAGGATGCTAAAATTTAAGTCATACAAGGTGTTCATGCATACCAAGAACAAATCTAAGCCCAAAATGTTGGTGAACATAACAAAATAGAAATTTATTTTCAAATGCTCTCTCTTTCGATTTGAATTCAAGCTTAGATGCTTTTAACTACTTATGCTGATACTATTTGTGAAAAATTCATCAAAATAGTATAAGGAATAGTTCGAGTAAGAAAAAATTATACTGGATATCGGTTAAATCATTTGAATCCAATCAGTAAAATATTCCTAAACACATATGCACTAAAGTATTGGAATTAAAATCAGAAAGGTGTTCGTACATGCTAAAAACAATCCATATCAAAATATTATTCTTTAAAAAAAAAAAAAACTAGATATGAAGTTCAAGGTATACTGAAAAATCTTCCAAACTAAAAAACAATGTCAAATACTATGCATATGAGTCCATGGGGCAGGTGATTATAATCCTTTTCTTAAGGATGGGGCTTAAGCTCCCCTGTATATTTGCATACATGCTTACTTGCATTTTTAGTTCAAGGATGATGTTCATTCAAGATCATTTATCATATATTATCATATATTTATCCTTCATAAGAATTCAATATGCAGCAGATATTAATCATTTAGAACACAAACATGACATATTACATTTCAATAAGTATACGATAGCCAATCAAGGCTATACTTCAAAAATTATGCAATAGGGGTTCTGTATGAAGATGACACAACTCAAAATACTCAATGTGTGTTACAAATGAAAATTACCCCAATGTCATGCACTAGCCCTAGTTTATGGACCATTATCAAAGCATGCGACATTTAATTAAAATGATGATACTTTACCATTTAGGTCCTGAGTGGAAGTACATAATCCAAGGATTAGACTGAGTGGTGTCCATGAACTAGATTTTCTTAGAATTAGGCAATGTGCATAATTTTGAACATTTTAGGAAAGGAATATAAAGACTGTGCATGTTTTCAATTTAGTACATATAAATTAAAATTCAACATGCACCAGCTAACTATTTAGCATGCATTATGAGGATATTCATAGAGCTCACCTAACATGCGATAAAATTCAAACCATAATCATTCAACGTGCAAAGGCATAGTATTAACCATTTAGAGCAGCATGCGGATGATCCTTTTATCATGCAATAGTTATAAATATTCGATAATAACAATGTGCATGGACTAGTCTAAGTGATCGTTTAAGATTAGAACACCATGTTTATCATGGTCACTAGTCAGATACTACATAAGAGTTGTTAGAATATTTGGAATTTTAAAATTAGTCTTATGGATTCATAATTTTAGTAAACTAGTTAGCATGTACGTCTGTATATGATCATTCAATTTAACATGCAACACCCTAATTAACTACCAGCATGCAATTCATAAGTCTGCATCAACCATGCAGATGGTGTTCCATATAAGCATGCAGTTCAGTAAAATATATATTTATATATATATATATATATATATTTGTCCATTAAATGAAATTAATCTTTAAGCAAAGAATGGACAATAAGAGTTTAGTTCAAATTAGCATTCAATTCAGTATATCCAATAAATATAAAAACTATCCATCAGAAGAAATTAAATATTTTGCCATTTATGGATAGTATATTTCAGTTCATACAAATCATCCAATATGAATAAAACAAAATGATAAATCTACAATAAACACAATAGCATTAATTGCTTATTTGATGAATTTAAACAAAACTGCTCCCCCTCAATTATGCAGCCAAGGCATTAAATTTTTATGCTTTTAATTTTCATCAATTTATGTTCCCAATACTTAGTCAAATGCAAAATTTTCAATAAACATGACTTTGGCATTGAATTTATAAGCTAATCGGACCATTTTACAAAGGGCAGTCGACTGGGACATATGGTCCGGTCGATTCGGGCTCAGATAGAAAGCTTTGATTTTTTGTCCGGTTGGCTGGAGGGGTGAGCCGGATAGGCTTAACTGGGCATACAGAGAGCATCGGTCGACTGGGCTAAATGGTTTGGTTGACTGGGGCTGCACAAATTTTGAATTTTAAGCCTATTTTCACCCCATTCTCCATTTAACACATTTGCCAAAACTTTATATTTTCAATTAGTAATGTTTGGCATTTTATGCTTAGAGAAAATTGACCAAAAAATATCCCTCTAATGAAATAGACTTATTTTGCTTATTTTTGGTCTTTTGAATTTATTTGAATATGATAAAACATTTAAGAGCATTATGAGTTTAGGATTTTACAATATATATAGTGGGAGTAATTTCCTAAAACTCAATTCTTATGAGATGGATAAAATATGCTATATTTGAATTTTCAACCTTAAGCACAAACTACTATCTAAGCATGTAATCATCACATCCCCTCTTATAATAAATTCTAACTAAAATCTTATGAGTGTTAATACAGTCCTTTTGAAGATTCTTATAAGATGCAATCATTCCTAGATTCATAAAATGATTCATAAAAAGATTTAACACAATATATATCATATGAATCATTGCAAAAATAAATTTAATAAAGTAGAAGGAGAAAAGATATAGCTTTCCAATTTACTCCTTAATCTTTTAAGCTCGGAGTGGCGTTATCCTCTCTCTTGGTTTTTCCATGTCGCTCATTGTTCCCAAAATTTCCTTAGTACTAGTATAAATCATAATCTTTGTAAGAGCATTAGTAACTAAGGCACAACATAAAAATATGCTTTAAAACCATGTTACTTTCATCCAATTCATTTTCAAATATAAGAACTTATGCATTAAAAAACATTTCATTGGGATAAAAATCTTTTGGCAATACTTTCCAATGCCTCCCATCAATTGATTTTACCAAAATCATTTTCAATATTCAAATGGTAAAATCTATACAATAAAAGCAGTGGAAGATTTAGAAAAGATTTACCCTCAAAACAGGGATACACCAAATATGAGCCCTTGCAATCTTTATGCAAAAACGGTTAAGCTTGTTGCAACCGAACTCTGATACCAATTGAGATGAATGGTTTATTCCCAAGAGAGGGGTGAATTGGGTATTAAAAAAAAATCTTCTTAGGTTAAGTATGTTTAATTTTAAACCGCAACAAGTATTACACAACTTAGGGTCTTTCTATGCAAACACCAATACCACAAATATTTAAAACATGAATATAAAACAATCAAGACAATAAACAATTAAACATACATGTGCTGAAATTAAAGTGCGGAAATTAAATAGATAAAAGAGAGAAAAAGCATACACAATATTTGTTATTGAGGTTCGATCAATCCTACCTATGTCCCCACCTCAAGCCAACCTGCTTGAGGATTCACCATATGCTCACTTAACTGGGCGGAGCGACACTGTTTACAATTCTCCTTACGGGGTGGCGTCTCCCTAACTCACTTAACCGGAAAGTCAACCCGCTTGAGGATTCACTATATGCTCACTTAACCAGGCGGAGCGACGCCATTTACAATTCTCCTTAGAGGGCAAAGCCTCCTTATCTCACTTAACCGAGTAAAGCCAAACATTTTCTCCCTATAGGGCGAAGTCTCCCTAACTTACTTATCGGGCTAAGACAAACCATTTCTCCTTATACGGTGGAGTCTCCCTAGCTTACTTACCGAGCTAAACCAAACTGTTTCTCTAAACGATTGTTGTGCAAGTAAGATGCTTCTCAAAATAAGCATATTTGTACACATTGAAATCTAAATGCACTCTCATACCATTTATGAAATGAAGCTCAATAGAGTATATAATTTTTCTCAAAAATATTTTCCAAGTAAAAATCTGATAGTTATGAAAAATGATTTTCTTTTCTAAAAGTGACATTTTAAAATCAAAAGGCTACCAAGTAAAATTTATGATTTTGAATATATGCTCTAGCCTTTCTCAAGAAGCTTTTCAAGCAAATATTTATCAATGAAAATATGCTCTAAGCTTACTTGAATAACCCCCTTTGAATAACCCATATATTTTCTCCCAAAAATAGATTCAAAGATAGGATGGGAGAAACTTGGGCTTTCTTTCCTCAAGGTGATTGACCTTTGAAATTTTAAATACAAGTTGGCTCTCAAGCAATATATATATATATATATGGATGTGAAATATATGCTCAAGCCAAACTTGAATAACCCATAAAAATAATTTCTACAAAATGATTTTCAAGATAAAGGAGTAGGAGAAATATGAACTTTGATTTTCAAAGCAAGGAGGCTTTCAAGCAATATATTATAAGCATGAATATAAGCTCAAGCTCTCTAATAAATCCTTAAAAAAGTTTTCCCCAAAAATATTTTTCAAATGGAAGAGTGGGGAATTTTAATCTTTAAAAGCATAAGAATAAAAGGTCTTCAAGCAATATATTTATGAATGAAATATAAGCTCAAGCCTCTTTAAAATCAGACCCCCAAAATTTTTTCTCCAAAATAAATTTTCAAGAAGAGTAGGAGAAATAGAAATTTAAATCTCAAATGGGGTTAAAAAATGGATGGGAATCAAATATTTGAGCAAGTATGCTCCCAATAATTTTCCCAACCTTCTCCAAGTATTTGGGTTCATATTTATAGGCAAAAACCAATTCTAACCATTAACTTGCCGTTGGGCATTTTTAATATTATTTTATTTCAAAAATATGACCATTTTATGCCCTAAATTTCAAAATCCCAAAAGGTCCGATCGACTAGCCTTAAGGCGATTTTTCCATTTAGCGAGAAGCAGCATGCCGGGCTCAAGATCCAGTTGGCCGAGCATGAAGGCCAGTAAGCTGGCTTTCAACAGTTTTAAAATGGTCGGTCGGCTGATCATTGCAATTTTGGCCAATTTGAACTAGCAGGTCGACTGGCTTTCAACAATTTAAAAATAACCGATCGGCTGGCCCTTTTTGAATTACAATTGTGCCCTTTTATACTCGTCAGTCTACTGGGCTAAATTCTCTGTGTGAAGGTCGGTCTGCTGGGCCTTTATAAATTCGGCCAATTGCTTTGGCCAGTTGGCTGGGCTTGTAAAGCCTTGAGAGGCCAGTCGGCCGGGCCCTAAGAAATCAAGTTTTTCCTTTATTTTAAGTTCAAACCCCTTCAAACCTTTTTGTAAATGTTTTGCATTTTGAATAAAAAGGTTTTATGATACTTGGAGTAACCTAAGGTCAATATAGGTCATTTATGAGCTTCAATTTAAATCATGTAAGATGCATGCACATTCAATCCTAATTACTATTACAATCCAAAAAAATAAATAAAGTCTTCAAGTCTTCTGCTCCTTCAACACTCCATGGAATACGCCGATTGGTGTGAGCTTTAAGTGTATTAATGGCTTCCATTCTACGTCTGTCACTTGTATTTACATTCACGTCAACCTGTTCATGCATTAAGTACACGAGTGAGATGTTGTGGTATGTCATTATCAAAACAGGGATTAGACTCAAAAAGTCAACATTCCCAAATAGGCTTAGTAGAAAATCTGAAAAAACAATTTTGGGAAGATATAAATAGTATTTTATAAGGGATACCAATATCTGAAAAAGCATTCATAGGAATTGATTTGGATAGTTACATTGGCAAGGATAATATAGGATATATGAGAATACATGGAAGGCATAGATATGGAATTAGAAATGAGGTCAGTGATACGATGTTAAATTTTTCCATTTTTATGATTTGTGTATATTGAATACTTGTTTTATAAAATGATAAGAACACTTAATAACTTTTAAGAGAGTGTATAATAAAAGCCAAATAGATTTCTTCTTAACTAAGATCGGGGATCATCTATCTTGTAAGGATTATAAAGTTATTCCAAGTAAAAGTTTGGTTACACAACATAGAGTCTTGATGTTAGATATACATATATATAAAAAATGGAAGAGAATGAGTAGAATGAATCAACAAAAGAGGACTAGGTGGTGGAACTTCAGGAAGATAATACAGTAAAATTCAAAGATAAAATGCACAAAGAGTGTGATCGGACAATAAGGGATAAGGTTGATGCAAATACTTTTTAGAATAAAATGGAAAATTTTAGCGTAAGGATAGTAAAAGAGGTTTTAGGTGAGTCCAAAAAAAGATACTCAGGTATTAAAGAGGGTTGGTGGCAGGATCAAGAAGTCCAAAAAGTCGTTAAGACAAAAATAAATTGGTATAAAATATGGAAAAATAGTAGAAATTTAGAAAATCTTGAAAAATACAACAAAAAAGTAAGAAAAATGCAAACAAAAAAAAAGATTCTATCAATGAAGCTAAATATAGATCATATGATACTTTATATACTAAACTAGATACATAAGGAGAAAAAGACATTTATAAACTTGCTAGAGTTAAAGAAAGAAATTCCAAATATTTAGGTGATGTAAAATGTATGAAGGATGAGAATGATAATGTCTTAATTAAAAATTAAGACATAACAGAGAGGTGGCAGAGATATTTTGATAAGTTATTTAATGAAAACAAAAATGAAAGATTGAACTTGGAAGTGACAAATGAGGAGAAGACTGAAAATAGGAGATTTATTCACAAAATTAGAGTCCTTGAAGTTAAGATGGTATTAAAAAAAGATGAAAAGTGAAAAATCTATAGGACCAGATAAAATGCCAATCAAAGTTTGGAAATGTTTATGGGATAAAAATAATTATTTGGTTAACTAATCTATTTAATACCATTATAAAAACCAAGAAAATTCCAAAATAATGGAGGAAAAGTACGTTAGTACCTTTGTACAAAAACAAAGGTGATATTCAAAACTGTAATAACTATAGTGAAATTAAGATTATGAGTTATACAATGAAATTATAGGAAAGGGCAATTAAACATTGAATAAGATTAGAAACGAAGATCTCAGAAAATCAATTTAGTTTTATGTCCGGGAGATCAACAACATAAGTTATTATTTTTTAAGAAGTTTAATGGAAAAGTGTAGGGAAAAGAATAAGGACTTGCATATGGTTTTTATTAACCTACAGAAAGCTTATGATAGAGTACCTAATGAAGTTCTTTGGCAGGTATTAGAAAGAAAGGAGTTTGCGGTAGATATGCGGAGCTCCTAAAGGATATATATGATAGAGTAGCTACCAGCGTTGGGATTATAGAAGGAGATTCTAGTGAATTTATGTTGTGAAAAATGAATGCACAGTGGAATAAATTGATCTTACATGCATTCCACTCAATATATAAGCCACATATCACAACAATCTCCACCTTGGCAAATATACGCCCCTTAGGCTAAAACCGAAAACATAAACCTACTACTCTACCTGGGACAAAAATTTGTATAGGTTATGACCGCCTCCCGTCTAACAACTGGAGACAAAAGCTTGGACTTCTCCATGGTAGCTTCAGCTTCTACCATGAACCTCAACTCAGTTGTAAATAGTGTAACCTGAGACTATACCCTAGACTTCCAACAAATAGACCTTGCCACAATAGAAAACACATACCATGTACAACCTTCTATCACCAAAGCCCCCTAAATAATCTGCATCTGCAAATCTCACAACTGACGGATCACTTTGTTGCCTACCAAAACACCCCATTGTACCAGCATAGGGGACCTTCGACATGTCCCAAAAATCACCGTCCATCCTTGGGTACCGAGCGGTAGAAAATTTACATTGATTGTCCACAAAACCACCCTGAGACAACCACAATCTCCTTGCAATTTTCTCCACAAAGCCACCCTGAGATAACCCCAATCTCCCTACAACACTGTCCTTGTGAATCTCCAAACCAAGACTCTTCTTGGTCATATGCAAAACCTTCATCACCATCAAGTTGCTTTCACACACCTTCATTATCCCACTTTCAAACTTGTTACTATCCCGTTACAATCTAAAGTGCCTAATGAAATCATATTCTTCCATAGATTCGGTACATGCCTTACATCACATAAAGTTCTCACAATACCATCATACATTTTAATTCTGACGTTTCCTATTCCAACTATTTTTCATGAAGCATCATTTCCCATTACAACATAACCAAAATTAACTGACTTATAGGTGCTGAACCAATTTCTATTTGGGGTGATGTGATAAGAACACCTTAAATCTAGGATCCAAAAATCAGTGAGGCATTATGAACTTGATGAAACAAATAGCATATCACCATCACTGCTCCTTAAGTCTCCTTCTTCCACTACATTCACAGATTTTGACAAACCCTCTTGATTTTCAACATTCCCTTTCTTCCACTCTAGACACTCCGATTTCATGTGCCCAATTTTCCCATAGTTAAAACATCTTATGTCCTTCTTCATCCTAGACTGCAACTGAGATTCGCTCCAGAACTTGCTTCTCCCACATTCCTGGTCACCATTTACCGCAAGTCCTTCACCATGTGAAATTTCATCCATGATTTCCGATTGAACTTCATATAAAGCCTTCACCATACCTTGCTACGCTAACAAATCCTCAACCCTTCTCTACAATAAATCAAAGTTTCCTATTCCATTGAATTTGACGACATCATACTTTGCAGAAGAAGTTCCAGAAGCCATTACAACAATGCTCTAATACCAATTTTTTGTGAAAAAATTAATGCACGAAAGAATAAATTGATCTTGCAATGTAGCAATCAATGGTGAAATAAATAGAACAATTATCACATAGATTATAATGAAAGCAATAACAATGACACAGGATTATGTGGTTCGGTAATGCCTACATCCATGGAAGCAATCGACAGTGTTTTTCTTACTATCTTGTGTCAAAAGACATGAACATTAAAAGTTACAACATATACAACGTATATATAACCTTCTCGGAGGTTTTCCCTTCAAAACCCAACCTATCCAACATCTCAAAATTCAAAATTCAAAAACTAGTGCTAAGAACCCGAGCCAAATTGTTGATGATTTTAGACATACCGTCAACGGTTTAATACCAAGGGCAAATAGTCGAAGTAATAGCCTCAAAATAGTCGACTGTTTCACTGCACCTGGGCAAACTATCGACGGTTATAGAGAAACAGTTGACGGTTTGATCCTGCAAACCAGCTTCTTGTTTTCTACCATGTTTTCTCATTGTACATGCATTCCACTCAATATATAAGCCACATATCACAACATGTTCTAATCACAATAGGTGTACATCAAGGTTCTACTTTTAGTCTTAATTTTTTAATTTAATACTTGATGAATTAACTAGGAATATCCAAAATTAGATCCCTTTGTGTATGTTGTTTGCAGATGATATTGTGTTGATTAATGATAGTAGAAGCGGAGTGGAACCTAAGCTAGAACTTTGGAAATCCATATTAAAGTCTAAATGATTTAGGATAAGTAGGAATAAGACAAAACATATGAAATGTAGTTTCAATAATGTAAAGAGTAGCAACAGAGAGAAGATTAAACTAGATAATCATGGATCTATTACGCAAGTTAAAAGGGAAATTGAATAAGATGTAGTACATAAAATTAAGATAGGTTGGGTAAAATGGATGAGTGCATCAGGCTAGTTATGCTTTATGGTTCAGAATGTTGGGTAACTAATAAACATGTATAAAAAATGAAATTTGTTGGCCTAACAAGGCTTAATCTCATTTTTATGATAACAAATCAAGGTTACTTAACATGTCCATGCAAGTTTTGAGTTTTAGGACTTAAGTGATCTTAAGACTTCAAGTGGATGTGCTTGAAGAGTTTGAATGAAAAATCACACTTAAGGTTATGAGATATGATAATCATGAAGAATTCAAGTTATATGAGACATGAAGCTCATTGAAGCAGTGCATAAAGCTCAAAAGACATATTAGAAGCTTCACAACATGAAGACCTAGGAACGTAGATAGGAAAATCATATGAAAGTCTCATGTAAGTACTTCAAAACTCAATATTGATTGATTGAAGCTCCTAGGATATGTTATTAGACTTAGATACCTGATTTTTTATATGAAAAATATTTGCTCAAAGCCCAAATTAAATTTTCTGAAAGTCAAGGTGTAGTCGCAAGAGGGGGGTGAATTGGGTTATTAAAATTTTCTTTTAATTCTTTTTAAGAATTCTTTAACCTTTAGAAAAACTCAAAAAAAAAACTAAGTTTGTTTAATTAATCCACAATCACACTTAATCTCAACACAAGTAAACAATAACCAAATAATCCTATCAAACACAATATACTCAATCAAGATATAAGATGTACACTTTTTAGCTTTAGCAAAAAATCAAGGCAGAGTTTGTTTGTAGCCCTATGAATATGTGTTTCTTTCAAGCCCTGTAATTAATGAAATTTGCTTGTCCTCTCTTAACTAAGATTTCCACAAATGATTAAACAACGTACTCCCTTTTGGGTTTTTGCAAAAGTTTATTCAAATGTACTTTCTTAAGTATGATTAAATAGAAAGTTTAGTAACAGTTGTATTTTAAGCCACATAGGTGTGAGTTAAATTGTATTTTACTTTACATGTTATCTCAGTTTCAGTTAATTATAAGTATATTATTTATGTAAACTCACTTGCCACACACTGGTAATAGTAAATTTCGTCTTACTAAGAGTTGTCTCATCCCAGTAATTTAACATATTTCAGGTGATCTGGTTAAACGAGCAAATCAGACTTGAAGATAGAGGGGATCTTATACTACACTATTTGTAAGGTAAGTGTACGCCGAGAGATGTGTTTGTGTGTAATACTAGTTGAACTATAGGTGAATACTGGAGTGATGTATATACATATATATATATATATATATATGTGTGTGTGTGTGTGTGTGTGTGTGTGTGTGTGTGTGTGTGTGTGTATGTATGTATGTATTGGTCAAAATACTAAATTCTAGTATTGTAATTATGGTTATATGATTTTATGTTTTCCGTTGCATAGCTGTATTATCTTATGAACAGGAACTCCTTGGAGCCCACTTTGGGACCAAGATGCTATAATAGGTATTACAGGGGTATCAGAGTAATATAGTTTATACCTGTGAAAAAAAAATATTACTATGAATTTTTGGTTCGTTACATTTTGGTATCAGAGCTTAGGTTGTTAGGTTCTGTAGACTTTAGTGTACAGCCGAAAATAATACCAAAATATAGGAATAGAATTTCAATTAGTTAATGTTGGAAAGCTAGGGCGAGAATTTAGGGTTCTGTTCTACAGTTTGGAAGCAGAAACTTCGGGATGCTTTCTGAGATTTTCCTGGGGTGACAATTTCAGGAAAACCATAGTAAACTATCGTTGGTTTCTATTTCCATATGGAAGGACTAGACCTTAAATTGGTGATAGATAATATGATATTATAGTTAGATAAATGTATTAGTTATAATATGAAGATAGGGTCCTCAAACCATGTTTATATTCTTTGCAGAATGGACACTGGAAACAACAACATGAATGTTGGAAGTAGTGGCAACATAGGGGCTTTCAGCATAGGTGGTGGTGACTCTGAACAGAGGCTACATAGGGTAGGCCAGCAAGTCATGGCAAGTATTGTGCGGAAGTAGAGGGGGTAGAACTGCCCACCAGTTGACCTAAGATGCTCTATTGAGCAATTTATCAGTATGAATCCCCCAACTTTTACTAGAGGGGCCGATGCAATCATTGCGAAGGAATGGATCCAGGAGATAGAGGGAATATTGGCAAGTCTCCGTTGTGCAAACAAGTAGAAGGTTTTGTATGCTGTTTTTAAAATGACTGGGAAGGCCAAGTGTTGGTGGATGTCAGTGAAGTTATTTGAGGAACAAAGGTCAGATTCAGCGACGCTGACATGGAACCATTTTAAAGAATTTTTCTATGAATGATACATTCACTCTCCCATCAGATATGCTCAAGTGGAGGAATTTATGAATTTCAACTAGAGGAAGAGGCCTACACTTCCTGAGTTTCAGGCGGGCTCTAGCCGGGGCCCATGGAGGAGAGGTGGTCATAGCGGTGGGCAAAGACATGAGGTTTGGACCCGTGAGGTTTAGGGCAAGTAGACCTATCCTGTTTCCCTAACATATGGGAGAAGACACAGGGGAGAATGTCGAGTAAGGAGAAAGGTCTGCTACCGATGTGGTAGACCAAGTCATGTAGCACAAGTCTGTCGCGCGCAATATATTACAACTCCTAAACAATTTCGAGGTAATACTCAGGTACCTCGTGGAGGTCATTAAAGGAGTACAGCTCTGGCAATGGATTATGCATTGCCGCTAGAAGACGTCGAGGTTGTAGGTGACGTTGTGACAAGTATTCTTGTTGTTTTACTATATAAAGCTATTGTTTTAATCTGACTCAAGTGCCACTCGTTCGTTTGTATCATTAGGATATTTCAAATTATCTGGGGTTGAGGCACAACTATTAGATATTGAGTTGTCAATAGTCACACTGACTAGATCAATAGTAAGGTGTAGGAGGGTACTTAAAAATTATCCAGGGAGCATTCAGGGGAAAGTATTACCAACCGATCTTATGGTATTAGACATGCAGGGGTTCGATGTAATATTGGGTATGGATTGGTTGGCAGCTAACTATGCTAGCATTGATTGCCATCAAAAAGAGGTGATTTTTGGACCCCCTCCCCCCCCAAGTGAGCAAAGAATTCAAATTTGTGGGATCATGTGTGCACGCTTCGCCAAAGTTAGTGTCGGTTATTTAGATGAGGAGGCTGCTTCAGGGTGTCAAGGGTTTGTTGCTTATATAAAAGAGATGCCAAAGGAAGAATTGAAACAATTTGATATTCCAGTAGTCCAAGAATTTCTAGATGTTTTTCAGAGGAATTACCTAGCTTACCACCAAATCGAGAGATTGAATTTTTTTCGTGGATTTATTACCAGGGTCAACACCGATATCTAAAGCACGCTACAGAATGGCTCCTACTGAACTAAAAGAATTAAAAGACCAGTTGCAGGAGTTATTGGATAAAGGATTTATCAGGCTTAGCGTGTCACCTTGGAGAGCACCAGTCCTGTTTGAAAAGAAGAAAGATGAGACTATAAGGATGTGCATTGATTATAGAGAGATAAATAAAGTGATAGTAAAGAATAAATATCCTCCTCCTAGAATTGATGATTTATTTTATCAACTTTAGGGGACCCAGGTCTACTCCAAGATTGACCTTCAGTCAGGATATAACCAGGTGAAAGTTAAAGTAGGGGAAGTTTCAAAAACAGCCTTTCAAACTAGATATGGGCACTACGTGTTCTTGGTAATGCCATTCAGATTAACTAATGCACCGACATTGTTTATGGATCTAATGAATCGAGTGTTCCATTAGTACTTGGATTAGTTTGTTGTGGTATTTATTGATGATATACTGGTCTACTCAAAGAGTTTTGAGGAGCATGAGGAACATCTGAGGCTGGTATTGCAGGTGTTGAGAGAAAGGAAGCTACATGCTAAATTCAAGAAATGTGAATTTTGGTTGAGGCGGGTCACTTTCCTCAAGCATGTGATCTCTGGGGATAGCATATTAGTAGACCCGATTAAAATAGAAGTAGCGGTGAATTGGGTGAGACTAGGGAGCATACAGGAGATCAAGAGCTTCCCAGATTTGGCAGGGTACTACCGGCATTTTGTGGATGAATTTTCTAGATTATCAAGTCCACTGACACAACTCACAAGGAAAAATGTGAGATTTGAATGGACCAATGAGTGTGAGCAGAGCTTCTAGGAATTGAAGCAGCGGCTGGTCATTACATCGGTATTATCTATTCCATTAGGAGAGGATGGATTTGTTATATACAGTGACGCGTCCCAGAAAGGACTCGGGTGTGTGTTGATGCAGCACGAGAAGGTTATTGCTTATGCTTCTCGGCATCTTAAGGAGTATGAAAAGAATTACCCGGTACATGATTTAGAGTTAGCTGCAGTGGTGTATGCCCTAAAGATATGGAGGCATTATCTTTATGGTGGGAGATGTGATATCTTCACTGACCATAAAAGTTTAAAGTATTTCTTCACCCAGAAAGAATTGAATATGAGGCAGAGAAGATGGTTGGAACTCATTAAAGATTATGATTGCACCATAAGTTACCACCTAGGGAAAGCAAATGTGATAGCTGATGCTCTGAGCCAAAAATCAGTGGGAGCAGCATTGTTAGTAATGGAGATTCGGCATCCGATTCAAATGGATTTGGAGAGGCTCAGTGTGGAACTAGTAGAGGATGACCACCAGGCATTTATTGCCAACCTAGTGTTATAGCGTACCTTGTAGGAGAGGATTGAAGCTGCTCAAAGGAATGACGCAGAATTGGTAGAGTTGATAGATAAAGTGTAGGGTGGACGGGGGAGGAGTTCAGTATTTCAAATGATTGAGCTCTGAGGTTCCATACCTGGCTATGTGTACCTGCATATGCTGAGATTAGGAAGACTATCCTAGAGGAGGCTCACAGATACTATTACACAATGCATCCTAGCAGCACTAAAATTTATCGAGACCTTTGGGAACCCTTCTGGTGGAGCGGCATGAAGAGGGAGATAGCTGAGTTTATGGAAAAGTTCTTGACATACTAGTAGGTAAAGGTCGAGCACCAAAGACCGGCAGGACAGTTATAGCCACTCCACATCCCTAAGTGGAAGTGGGATCATATATCCATGGATTTACGGGATTACTGCCGGCATTGCATGGGTAGAATGTTATTTGGGTGGTCGTAGACCGACTGAAGAATACTACTCATTTTCTCCCTATTAAAGTCAATTACTCTATGAACAGACTGGCAAAGTTATATATTCAAGAGATAGTTCGACCCCATGGTGTGCTAGTATCCATAGCATCAGACCGAGACCCACGATTTACATCATGATTTTGGAAGAGTTTGTAGGAAGCTTTGGGGTCCCAGTTAGCATTCAGCACCGCTTTTCATCCTCATACAGATGAGCAAACAAAGAGGACAATCCAGATACTTGAGGATATGTTACGAGCATGTGTGCTGGATTTTGGGGGTAGTGGGACCCAGTATATGCTGCTGTTAGAGTTCGCGTATAATAATAGCTACTAGGCCAATATTGGGATGGCACCTTATGAGGCATTATTTGGTAAGAGGTGTTGTTCTCTACTATACTAGGATGAAATGGGTGAGAGGCAAGTTTTAGGACCAGAATTGGTGTAGCAGGTGTAGGACAAATTTTGACTTATTAAAGATAGAATCAGTATGGCTTAGAGTAGGCAAAAAAGCTACGCAGATACTTGCCGCCGAAAGTTAGATTTTGATATGGGAAATCAGGTATTTCTAAGAATAGCATTGCTAAGAAAAGTTATAAGGTTTGGAAGGAAAGGTAAGTTAAGCCCTAAGTTTATTGGCCTATTCAAGATACTTGAGAGAGTGGGTCCATTTGCCTATAGATTAGCTTTACCACTAGTTTTATCTAGGATTCACGACGTGTTTCAAGTTTCTATGCTAAGGAAATACGTCCCAGATCCTTCCCACATGATTAGCTACAAAGAGATAGAGCTTAAAGATACTTTAGCATATGAAGAAAAACTAGTGCAGATCCTAGATGGAAAAGAACAGGAGTTGCGCACAAAGAAAATTCCACTAGTAAAAGTCCTATGGAGTAATCATATAATGGAAGAGGCCTCGTGGGAGTTAAAGTAGGAAATACGACAGAAACACCCATATCTATTTAGTGGGGACCAACATTAGACAAAAAAAGGAACAGTAATAATTCAGATAAAGTAAATATAGTTTGGTGTTATTATATGCAGAGCAAGATAATGTATGTATAGGTTGTATTTTAGATTATAAGATAAGTAGTAAATTTTCCTCAGATGATGGTGTATAGCACAAATAGCAAATTTGGAGAACGAAATTTTATAAAGAGGGGAGAATGTAGAGACTTGGAAAATAATAGCAATTAAATAATAGAGAGAAAGAGGGATTAATGTGAGGAAAAGGAAATCCAAAAAGGGACAAAGTAGGGTTCGTCGACAAACCCCGATTTCATCGAAGAATGCCCTTATATGGTTCGTGGACAAGCTTCAATGTCTCATCGGCGAAGAAATACCAAGGGGGGTAATTCAGACCCTTTGGTTCACCGACGAACTCATCATTCTCGTCGATGAACTCCCTTCATAAGTTCGTCAATGAGTCCACATATCTCGACAACGAAACCACGTGGAATAGCTGCCTATTTAAATCCAAAAATTCATTTTTCAATGAGAAATTATTCTCTACCCTGTTTCTCGCTCTCTAAAATTTGGTTTATCCACCTTCTCTCTAAAATTTCAGCCCCATTTTCCCCATTTCGACAATCAGAAGTTACCACGATGATCTCGGGGAAATTCTCTACAACTTAGCCATAGCAGAATTTTGGTTTGAGAAGTTTAGGGACCATCCCAAAATCAGGGTAAGTAGGTTGTTTCAGGATTTATATAGTTAGTAGGCTTTCCTAAACCCAGATCTTGTGTTAGATAGAAATATACTAAAGTTTGAGTTGATTAAACTAGGGTGTTGTGATTTCAGGGTTTTGTTTCCAAACACCACAAGCATGGGTTGAGGATCCCAGCGGGTGTCTTCTCAGGAATTCAGGTAACACTGATAAATAACTAGTAGTTTAGAATTTTATGGATAAAGATATATGTGAGCCTGAGGAAAAAGGCGAGTATGGTTATTATTCTGTGTTTTGGTTGATTGAATTAGGAAATGTACATTATTTCAAGGTTTTGAGTTTGGTACGCTATGGGCATGAGGATAAAGTTGAGGTCAAGCCTCCCAGTTAGCCAAATAAGGGAAATATGCTATGCCAGTTAAATTAGAAATTTTTACCAGAAAAAAATAGTATTTGTTTATGGGTTTCCAAAGTAAGAAATTATACAGTTTTACATATTATAGTTAATGAGTTTTATTTACTTGTGTGGCATGAGAAATATTGGTATAATACAGTATTCTGCACAATTTTTATAGAATTACGATTATATAGTTTTATAGAATTATGCTTCACAGATATGCAATTTTATTCAGACATACAGTTTTATTCAAATATACAGTCTTACTCAAATATACAAAAATTTATTCAAATATACAGTTTTATTGAGATATATAGTTTTATTCAGAAAAACGGTCATGCTCAGATATACAGATTTATTCAGATATACAGTTTTTATAGTACCATAATATACAAATTACATAACCATGATATACAGATTTTTACACAACCATAACATACAGTTATTACAATTTATACAGATTAGTTTATTACAGTGTTATGGTTAATACAGCTTTACAGAATCATGGTCATTATAGTTGTACAGAATCATGGTAAATCAGTAAGATATATAACAGTATTATATAGTATCAGACCCTAATGGAACATATTAGATTACAGAGTACAATACCGTAGCTATACAGTATAGTAGTGCAACCATACATCTCAGATAGAGTGTGGTGTTGGATGCCGATTGTGCCACAGGTAGAGTAGAGGGCTCCCTGGCGTCCGAACTAGGTGGAGCCGGCCTTTTGTGCTACAAACATAAATATAAAGTTAGTCTAGCACTGGTAGGTCAACCAGTGTTAAGTCCCGCCTGCGAGCCGCATAACCCTGTCATGAGGGGTTAAATCATGACATACAGTCATCCAAGGAAGTTTTCACCATACAGAAAACACTAAATATACCTATAGATACTAAAAGTATGATTAAATAGAAAGTTCACTAATAGTGGTATTTTAAGCCACATAGGTGTGAGTTAAATTGTATTTTACTTTACATGTTATCTCAGTTTCAGTTAATTATAGGTATATTATTTATGAAAACTCACTTGCCACACACTGGTAATAGCATATTTCGTCTTACTGAGAGTTGTCTCATCCCAATAATTTAACATATTTCAGGTGATCCGGTTAGACGAGCAGATCAAGTTCGAAGATAGAGGGGATCTTACACTGCCCTATTTGTAGGGTAAGTGTATGTCAGGAGATGTGTTTTTGTGTAAATACTAGTTGAACTAGAGGTGAATACTGGAGTGATGTGTGTATATATATATATATATATATATATATATATATGTATGTATGTATGTATTGGGAAAAATACTGAATTCTAGTATTGTAATTGTGGTTATATGATTTTATGTTTTCCGCAGCATAGGTGTATTATCTTATGAATAGGAACTCCTTGGAGCCCACTTTAGGACCGAGATGCTATAATAGGTATTACAAAGGTATAAGAGTAATATAGTTTATAACTATGAAAAAAAAAAATTAGTATGAAGTTTCGGGTCGTTACACTTATCCTAATTAATACCTATACTCTGGTAAAAATAATTCTTAGATTTTAAAGAATTTATATCCTAAGCTCTGATACCAACCGTAGTAACTCGAAATTTTATACAGCAGATAACCTCAAATATATTTACCGAAGTACTAAAAACCTCATTATAACAACAATATCTCCAATATCAAATATTATCATCCTTAAAATTCTAAAACATTAAAAATACAGCTAATTTAAGATCTACTATAAATAACTCTTTTATCCCATCCACGCTTCTGCTACGCTACTCTATTTTCGATTAAGCTCCTCAGGATATCTAAAATGTATGAAAATAATTGGGTGAGACACCTCTCAGTAAGTATGGACTAGACTATTATCAGTGTGTGACTAAAATGAGCTTCGGTGTAAAAATAATTTAATTACAGTTTTATTTTAATAAAAATATCATTGGAAATCTTCCAATCACTTATATAATCAAGTACTCGTACTTTGCTTGAAAACACAACTTATGCTTATCAAGGTCATCATCACATAAATGCCTAATATGTACACAAGACTCCTTTTGGCCGATGCATGTCATATTTAACCCTCATGACCAGGTTATGTGGTTTGAAGATTGGACTTAGCCTTGGTTAACCAACCAAAGCTAAATCAAAGGTAGCCCGTCAGTAAGTGCGATTTGCCTCTTATCCTGGTCCAAAAACTGGTGTGTACTACCCTTCTCAAGCCAAATCCACTATCCACCGCCCATACTTTCACAACAGTGTGGCTACGCTAATACTCATCTCTGGCTACGGTACCGAGCATCTGTTCACTTTTTGAGCCCGAACCTTATTTTGATGCTAACAAAGCACATGTATCTTATGTGTGCAATTAGTGTGTGAAAAGGTTTACATGACTACACTAACATAAGATATAGGTGAAATGGAAGCCTAGACGGAACGTAAAGCTCACATCATCCAGCATTTTCCATGCACACAAATAAAAGAAGAAGAAGATATTTATTTTTATTGTAAATGCATTTCAATTTTTTCCTTATAATAATTGCATCGCATACATGATAAAATATTTAATGCTCAAAGGTTATAGATTGACCGTAGGGAACTTAACCAGACTTCGGTCTACCAACGTTGGATTTTTTGGTCAAATTTAAGGCAAAATAGTAAATCTAAAATGCCCTCGGTCAACTGACCACCTTGTGTTATATTACCACGGTCGACCGAACCACTGTGTTATGGAGTCAACTTTTGACCAAGCCTCGGCCGACCGAAGCCAACGTGCACAAATTGGCTTGGTCGATCGAGTAGGTCCTAATTCAACTATTGACTTCCCTCGGTTGACCGTTCTATTTTGAATGTATCGTCCTCGATCAACCAAATCACAAACCACTGACACCCCAACTACTTGGTCGACCAAACCATGTAGTTCAAACTTGAGATGGTCGACTAAAGTTACATGAATGGTCAACCGAACTTACCTTGGTCGACCAAACCCACGAAGGGTTCAAAATGGCCCTGATACGGTCAACCAAATCAGTAGTTCAAATTTGCCTAGGTTGACTGAACTTATAAAAGTGGTCGACCAAACCTCTTGGATTGCCAGGTTTTTAGCGTGGTAAATAGGGGTTAATTTTTAATTAAACATGGTTAAATTTTTCCTAAAATTCCCTTTAAGTCCCCAATGGTTATATTTTATGGGAAATCTATAAATATCCTTTCATTTGGTCAAATTAAGGGTGATTAGCATTTTTTATTAGCAAATTTTCTCTAAAAATATTTTTGTGCTAAAACCTCTCATACTCCCACATTTTTATAAGCTCATTGGTTAAACTCTTTCTTATACTCTTTTGATTGCATACTTTATGAAAGAGTGCATTTGTTTTATTCATCTTCATTTGCAAAGTCGTTGAGACTTGAAGTTTGAATAAACACTCAAATCTTGTGTGCATTTATATATACATCATTTTCAAAGCTTACTACTCTCATTTACTTACATTGATTGATATCGATTTTCGAAAGTAAGCTAAGTTATTCCCATCGTATTTTATTGATAAATATCATTTGGGAAGAATTCTTATTTGCTTCTGAGTCTTGACATCTTCATTTCCAAATTCGAAAGCTTGCTTGTGCTTTTGATATAAAATGTTTTAGCAAGCTTGAATCCTAATATCTATTGTGCTTAATACTGAAAATATATTTGTTAAGATATTTTATTAGGGTTTCAACGTTCCTTTGATTGTTCATATATTATTATATTATATTGAATAAAAAAACTCACTCTCTCGCACATACATATATACGCATAGTATTGAGAGTTGATATATATAACTTGATCAATCTCACTTGAACATAAATACTTATCACCTGCGAGTGCATTGGTTGTGTTGTGTGTATTGGTACATATCTGCTTAGTAAGAAGCATCTCGATTGTACACAAATTATATATTATCTAATTGTATTCTAGGTGAGGCCTGAGGGGGTGTTAATCTAGCCCGTAAGGATCAGGTTGTAAAGGTTGGGGTCAGCCCTATGAATTTGACCTAGGGTTTCCCTCGCCTAGTAAGGAGATGGTGTTGTAAATGGTGTCGCTCCACCCGTAAGTGAGCAAAGGTAGTGAATCCTCCTGCTTGTGAGCTTGAGGCGGGGACGTAGGCAGTGTTGGCCGAACCCCAATATCATACTATGTGTCATTCTCTCCTTCCCTTATACTCTTTATATTTCAGCACTTTGATATATGCACATATATGTTTAATTATCTATTGCTTTGATCATTCTTCATACATGCTTTGAATATTGTGGGTATTGGAATCTATTTAGAAAGACCCTAAGTTACAATATACTGCTTGTGCACTCGAATTAAACCTAGGAAAGTTTTAAAATTCTAATTCACCCCCTCCCCCCTCTTGGGAATACACCAATTCCAACAACATCCACCACGCATCTGGCCCATTAGGACTCTTAAAACATATAATTGCAATTTATGCGCGCAACAACACAATATAGTGGTTACATCATTTTCTCTACATGTAATTTGTAACAATATCTCATCAATATATCCAATGAGTCACATGATCACTATCACACCATATAATAATAGTCTCATCATTTTCTATCTTACAATTTGTCATAAATCTTATCTATATTCCCAATATAAAATTTGTACAAAAATATCATCCTTTTTCCCAATCTCATCAATATTTGCGATAAATCACATATTAAACATACACCACAAAATTCACAATAAAACACATAATAAATATAACTCTGTAAAAATCCCAACATACTTAATTATGTAATAAAATAAATTAAACTCATGCCACACGATTTGTATAATAATTACTATTTTATAAATTTCTTGAGAAATGCTTACAAATATATATTCGTTAAATTTAAATAACATTGCATATTTGAATAAAACATATATAATTAATTTTACGTACTTAGTTTAAATCAGGTATATTTGCGTGCTAATTATAATTTAATAAACTGCCTAAGAAAATCTATAATAACACATATTCAGGTATATTTAAATAAAACAAATATCATCATATTCCCAAACTCAAATTTAATCAGGTAAAATTGTATATATTTAAATAACACACATAATTAATTCACGTACTCAAATTTAATCGCTAATATTTTAAAATTAAATCTGACATAATCTAACCCTTGAGTGGTGCCTACAACATGCGGATGATGAAATCTCTCTAATTAAATATTTAGAGAGCGAAGCTGGAACTCGAGAATGACGTTCGTTTTTTGGCCAAGAAATGGTAGAAAAATTAAGAGAGAGAGAAAGGGAGAGAGAGTGAAGAGAGAAAGAGAAATGAGACAACGTGAAGGGGGGAGATCTCTGGAGGATAGTCTTAGGAAGTATCCCGAGACTTCCTTATATATATATATATATATATATATATACATATTACTATTTAATTAATAATTATTATTAACTAATTAATTAATTAATTAATTTTTAATTTAATTTAATTTATATTTTTTTACGCTTACATGTATATTATTTTTGGGGTCATTACATTAAACCTTTTTCCTTTAATATGCCATGCTCCAAGGTTTTTCTTCTTTACCTCTTTCTCTTGTTTTTTTTTTTTTTACCTTCTTTCTTTTTCTCCAACATGTAGTACTTTTATGGTTTTCCAAACCTCTCTTTTATGGACTTTAGGAATTAAGGAATTTTCCTAGTAGTCCTTTTTTATTTTCCCAAAAAATCTATTAAATATAAGAAACTTCCTTCTTTATCCCAAAAGAGTGTTCGGGACAACTCTTGTGTTATTCTTAATTAGAAAACTATATTTAGGTTGGTGATATACTCTTAATTATTCCAATAAAAGGGTGAAGTAGTGGTAAAGCAGGTAGGTGTAAACCAGGAGCATCAGAGGTTCAATTCCTAGTGGAGACAAGGTCTTGGTGCCCTTTGTAGCCCCTCCAAGGGTCTCATCCACACAACGTAAAGGAGGATCTGTTGGGAGGGTAACCGCATCTCGAAAGTCCGCCCCAAGTGTGTATAAGATGTGACCTCATCCAAATTACCGGAAAGGCAAACCAAGGGGGAAGGCCGCCACCCCATGAGTTTGGTGTCGCACTAGGAGGATCCAAAGGACTCGTCAATGGCTGGAGTTCTCATGTCATAAAATAAATAAATAAATAAAAGGGTGAAACTGACTCTAAAATACAAAATTGAAACTCAAAACTAGTTTGAATATGAAATATGCTTGTTAAAGTCTAGGAAAAGATAAAGGACCTTAATTACTTTCAACTTTTCTTTTTTTTTTTGTGTATTATCTACTCAGTTATCTAAGAATTGTTTAAATTCTGATGAGATAGATTTAACAAAATTGGGTATCCTGATAGAATACTAAAAATTCTTAAGGAAAAGTGTTTGTAGATGTTGGTATGTTAAGAAAGATACCTATTTTTAAATTTGTTACTTTTAATTAAATTTTTATGAGCAACTCACTTATACTTCTCATAAGTGCTACTGCTACTATATAGAGGCAAACTTGTAATTTTAGTCAGTTCAACTTTGATTGACTTGTAAGTTAATAATAAATCAATATTAGTCATTTAAATAATAATGAATTATATTATAATAAATTATAGAACTAAAATTTGTAGATAGGTATATTTATTAAATCATAAGAACTACAAATTATATTAATGATTTTTATATACTTCATATATTTATAATATTTTGATTCATGAGTTATTTTAACAAAATATTTATCCATAAATTAAAATATTCAATATAAACTTTTATATAACTATATAATTATTTTGATAATAAAATATATAATTACATATAACCTAAATCCACAAGTCTTGTTTTTAATGATTATGAATATAATTTATAGTAGTTTCAATATTTTATTATAAATTAAAATTATGTTTGAATTAAGGCAAATGGCATTCACCTCCCTTGAAATTTGGCCAAAAAAAACAAGGACCTCCCTTGGGGTTACAAAAATTCGATTTATCTCCCCCAAGGTTTCAAGAGTTCCAGGGACCTCCCCTGAGGGTTGGCAAAAAGACACAAATCTCTCATTATATTTTATAAAAAGATAAGTCTTTTTTAGGGGATGTTTTTTTCTTTTTACCAAACCACAGGGGAGGTATGTGGCATTTTTGAAACCTCAAGTAAGTTTTATGAAAATTTTTAAATTTAAGGGGACTTTTTGCCAAGCCTCAAGGGAGGTTAGTGTCTTACACCTTAAATTATATAATGAAATTTAATAGATAAATATATTTACTATATTGTAAAAATTATAATTTAACTTTAATATTTTTTGTATTTCATATTTTCAATCCATTTGATAATTTTTACTAAATCAAAATAATTTCATTTACTTATAATCTCTTTGTTTTTTATTCACATTTTTTATGTGAATTAAACAACCATAATTTATTAAAGGATGAAATTTGCATAAATTTATTAGGACAACAAACATTGACGTTCCCTGAAATTTGGCAAAAAGACAACGACCTACCCTAAGATTTCAAAATTTCTAAAGACCTCTCCTAATGTTTGCCAAAAAGACACAAACCTCTTCTTATATTTTACAAAAAAGACAAGTGTTTTTAGGAGAAGTTTGTGTCTTTTTAGTAAACCTCAGGAATAGGTTTGTGACATTTTTGAAACTTTTAGGAGGTCTGTGATACTTTTGAAACCTCAAGAAGGTTTCAACCTTTTTGTCAAACCTCAAGAGAGGTAAGTTTCTTTTGCCCACTTTATTTATAGATTTGTTACTTCATATAAATATGAGCAGCTAAATATTACTTAATTCATGAGTATCTATAAGCGCAAAAGATACTAACCTCGACTAAGGTTTGACAAAAAAAAACAATGATCTCCCTTGAAGTTTCAAAATTTTCAGAGGTCTCCCCTGAAGTTTCAAAAATTTTAGAGGCCTCCCCTGAAGTTTTAAAAATTTCAAGGATCTCCTCTGAGGTTTGTTAAAAAAATACAAACCCCATTGTATTTTTAAAAAGATAAGTTTTTTTTAGGGGAGATGTGTGCCTTTTTGGCAAATCTCACGAGAGGAATGTGATATTTTTTAAACCTCAGGGAGGGAGGTTTCCATTTTTTTGTCAAATCTTAAGGGAGGTGAGTGTATTTTGCCCTATTTATAATTAATACTTATTTTATGAAACATCTAGATTTTCAAAACTTATTCATTTAAGCACTAATTAAAATTTATCAAAATTAATACTTTCTCAATGTTTAACATTTATAAGTGGTTTCAAATAATTTAATTAAAGAAAAAGTTTACAAAACAAAATATAGGTGTTGATTGGATCAAGGATTTTGTTTGAACAAAGCAAAGGAAAAGAATATGAGAACGAAATGTATTCTTCATTGTATTTTCTATTTAAACCAAATAGTATTGAAAATAAGTTTTTGATTTAATGTGATTTTAAGAAAATAAAATTCAATTATGTGTAGAATTAAAAAATTATTCATTTTTTTGTTGCATTATTTTTTTTTTTCTCATTTTTATTGATAATCAAATATATTTAAAAAAAAAGTGAATCCTTTCATATTTTCCTTTCATTTATCTCATATTTCTCAAGTTCTAAACATCACGATAAGGTTTTCAAAAGCACAACTATATTAAGGAAAAGAAAAATAAAAGTCAACACCTTACAACTTATATTATAAACAAAGTATTAGTGGTGCACACATTGTATCTTACAAACCCATAAACTCTTTTTTTAAAAGTTAAGCTTCATATAACCAAACATAAAACTATACAGATACTGATCCAAAACTTTACATCACCACTACTGTAACAACAGACCATATCATAACATATAAATCACGGCATCTGTGTCAGTCATATCATAACATATGAATCACAACATCTACACTGGTCATGTCATAACATACTGAACATAAAATTTCTGCACTGTTTAACATAATATTTTCAACCGTAGTTCATATACTTTTTTTATGATTTTTCTGAAAACTGTCGTAACATGTTTATTATGGAAAAATCATATTATTCTAATATAACATACTTTTCATGGAAATTTACACCCATGCCACACAAATGTAAGAAATACCCTAAACATTAAATCTGATATGAAATCATATTTTCTGATAAAATGTATTAAATATAATTTCTTGTTCAACAGTAGTATTCTCAAACACTATACCATAACATACGTAATTTCTGGAAAAAAAAATGTTCTATATTAATAAATAATTTCATGAAAAATGCTGACTTAATTTATCCTCTTACATGGCTTACTGAGAAGCCCACAAATCTAACCAAACATATTCCTCTGTGTTCCCAACTCAACACCCTGAAATTTATATTTTCCCAACAAATCAGCAAACACCAGTATAATACCTTCCAATACATTCCCCTCGGTTCAGAAATACCCAATAACTTATAAAACTTAAAATAACCAACTTACCCAGATTTTCGGATGGTGCCCAAATACTCCAAAACAAAATTCTGATTTGACATATTGTAAAGAATCTTCCGAGGAGAGGCGACTTATGATCGTCAAATCGAAGAGAATTGAAGCTAGAATTCTAGATAGAAGTCAGAGAGAGTTGGATTCTAGAGAGAGAGAAAGCTTACATGCAAAAATTCTTACTGAATCCCGAGTTCAGCATTTTTATAGAGTGTTGCCTCGTCGACGAGACACGTGGCCTCGTTGACGAACCCAAAAAGGAGGTTTGTCGCTGATATCATAACCTTCATCGATGAACTTCAAGCCTTAAAATCAGCCCTCTTGGTATATTTTCGTCGGCGAGACATGTGTCCTCATCAACGTTCCCAAGAAGGCCACTCATCGACGAATGTTCTGCATTCGTTGACAAGATCCCATCAAGCCCCCCTTGGAAATTCCTTTTCTCTCCTTCCTTTTATTATTAAATTTCTATAATTCTCCAAGTCTCTACATTCTTCCCTCATAAAAATTTTGTCCTCGAAATTTGCTATCCATACTATACAATATCCCCTGAGGAAAAATTGGCTACTTATTTTATTACTTACCCTCACTTATGGTGGAGGAATACCGTGGTTACATATACGATTCTGGGAGATTACAATGACTAAACAAAATTCTCCTATAACAAACCAAAATAGAAACTAATACATGTAATGATTAACCTTCAAAAGAAATGCTACTTACTTATCTGATCTTTCAAATTATTGTTGGTCCCCACTGAAAAGGTACGAGTTGTATTTGCTCCTCAAGCTCCCATGAAGCTTCTTCCACTGCGTGATTCCTCCACAGAATTTTTACTAATGGGATTTTCTTACTGCGCAATTCATGATCTTTCCTATCTAGAATCTGCACTAGGGTTTCCTCATATGCTGAAGTATTACTGAGTTCTATACCTATATAGTTGATCACATGGGAGGGATCTAGGATGTATTTCCTTAACATGGAAACATGAAATACGTCATGTATTTTGGATAAAGTTGGCAGTAAAGCTAGTCAATAGGCAATTGACCCCACTCTCTCAAGTATCTCAAATGGACCAACAAACCTAGGGCTCAACTTACCCTTCCTGTCAAACCTCATAGCTCCTTTCAGTGGTGCTATTTTTAGAAACATATGATCTCCAGTATCAAATTCCAATTTCTGACGGCGAGTATTAGCATAACTTTTCTGCTGACTCTGAGATGCACCGATTTTGTCTCTGATAAGTCAAACTTTATCGTTTGCCTGCTTCACTAACTCTGTTCCCAAAACTCGCCTCTTACCCATCTCATCCCAGTATAATGGAGAACTAAACCTCCTACCATATAACGCCTCATAAGGTGTCATGCCGATACTGGTCTGATAGCTATTATTATACGCAAATTCAACCAATGGAATATACTGGGTCCAACTACCCCCGAAATCTAACACACACGCTCATAGCATATCCTCAAGGATCTGGATCGTCCTCTCAGTCTGCCCATTAGTCTGAGGATGAAATGTCATGCTGATTGATAATTGAGATCCCGAAGCCTCCTGCAAGCTCTTCCAAAACCATGATGTGAAACGTGGGTCTTGGTCCAATACTATAGACATTAGCACACTATGTGATCTTACTATCTCTTGAATATATAATTCTGCTAGTCAATCCATGGAGTAATTGACATTAATAGGGATAAAGTGAGCGATCTTTGTCAGTCTATCTACAATCACGCAAATCACATTCTGCCCATGCAACACTGGCGATAAACCTGTAATAAAATCTATAGAAGTATGGTTCCACTTCCACTTAGGGATAAGAAGTGGCTACAACTGTCCTGCCGGTCTCTGGTGCTTAAGCCTTCACCTGCTGGTACGTCAAACAATGCTCCAACAATTCAGCTATCTCCATCTTAATGCCGCTCCACTAGAATGATTCTCGAAGATCTTGATACATTTTAGTACTGTCAGGATGCACTGTGTATAAGGATCTGTGAACCTCCTCTAGGATCGTCCTTCTAATATCCACATCTGCAGGCATGCACAGCCTGGTACGGAACCTCTGAGTTTCATAATTTGAAATACTAAATTCCTTTCCCTGTCCATCCTACACTTTAGCTATCAACTCCACTAATTTTGCGGCATCCCTCTGAGTAGCTTTAATCATTTCCTATAGAGTCGGATGTACCACCAAATTGGCAATAAATGCATGAAGATCACTCTTACTAGCTCCACACTGAGCCTCTTCAAATCCATCTGAATCGGGTGCTGAATTACTGTTCCTAACTATGCTGCTCCCCCTGATTTCCGGTTCAGAGCATCAACCATCACATTCGCCTTCCTTAAGTGGTAACTGATGGTGCAGTCGTAATCCTTAATACGTTCCAACTATCTCCTCTACCTCATATTCAACTCCTTCTATGTGAGAAAGTACTTTAAACTTTTATGGTCTGAAAATATTTCACATCTCTCTTCGTATAGATAATGTCTCAAAATTTTCAATGCATAAACCACTACAGCCAATTCTAGATCATGGGTAGGATAATTCTTTCCATATTCTTTCAATTGTATGGAGGCATATGCTACAACTCTACCCTGCTGCATCAACACACATCTGATCCTTTTCAAAGACACATCACTGTAGATCACATAACCATCACCTCCTGATGGAATGGTCAATACCGGTGCAGTGACAAGCCTTTACTTCAGTTCCTAGAAGATCTACTCATAATCGTCATTTCGTTCAAACCTGACATTCTTTCTGATTAGTCACGTCAAAAGCCCTAACAATCCTAAGAATCCCTCTACAAACCCATGGTAATAACCCGCCATTCCCAAGAAACTCCTGATTTCCTAAACATTCCTCGATCTAACCCAATTCACCACTGCCTCTATCGTGTTAGGATCTACTGAGATTTCATCTCCTAATATAACATGCCCCAAAAATGCAACTTTCTCTAACCAAAATTCACATTTGTTAAACTTAGCAAACAATTTATTTTCCCTGAGCATCTGAAGTACTAGCCTTACGTGCGTCTCATGCTCCTTAAAACTCCTTGAGTAGACCAGTATATCATCAATGAAAACCATAATGAACTGGTCTAAATACTGATGAAAGATTTTGTTCATCAAATTCATAAATACAACAGGAGCATTCGTCAGTTCGAATGGCATGACCAAAAATTCATAATGGTCATACTAGGTTTGGAAGACCGTCTTAGAGATGTCCTTTGCCCTGACTTTTACCTAACGGTACCCAAAGCGTAGATCAATCTTTAAATAAACTCGTGTACCCTAAAGTTGATCAAATAAATCATCTATACGGGGTAAAGGATACATGTTCTTAATCGTTACTTTATTTGTTTCCCTGTAATCTATGCACATTCTCACAGTCTCATCTTCCTTTTTCACTAATAAAATTGGAGCTCCCCACAGTGATACACTAGGTCTGATAAACCTTTTATTCAATAAATCGTGCAACTGATCCTTTAATATACTCAACCAACCACACATCAACAATATAGGAAATGTAAGCTCAATGATGTGATTTTGTGCAATCAACACTCAAAAAGGTATTATCACTAATATGCTCAAGAGTGTTCTAATCAAGCTATTTTCTTCAATATCAAATCTCAATAATAAAGCAGGGTTTCAAAGATGCTGCAAATATTCAGAACAACTCAAAATATTTTCTTCAATGTAATGTGCTCAAGAGTTGTTGGAAAGAATAATATAGCTTGTAGAAAAATGCTTTTGCACAACAAAATCAAGTTAAAGGAATCTTTGCAATGACAATTCAAAGATCCTTAAGCTAATGAGTTTTTCCCAACACTAGATTTATCAAATAAAATTTTGTGGGAAACCTCTTGCTTGACTCCCCAAAACAATAACAATCAATCAACAAAAACAATTGGAGTATAAGCAACCTCTAATAAGCACTAGCCCACTTAATAAGCTCTCACAATGCTAAAATGTATCAAGGGAATAAGTATTTGAGAGTATTTTGGGCAATATGAGTTTTTGAAAAAGAGAGGATTTTCCACTAATGATTTTTTGCTAATCACCTCTTAATTTTGCAAATGAGCCCCTATATATAGAGAATGGAAAAATTATAGCCGTTGGGGGACACATAGAGCATTCTTAAATTTGTTTAAAATGTTTAGAAAATTAACCCTATTTAACTATTTTTAACTTCAGTAAAAATTAATTTAACCCGCGTGATTCGGGTGCCCGACTCAAGGTTCAGTCACTCGAACAGACTCAACCAAAAAAGTGTTTTTTCGAAGTTCAGGTGCCTAAGTCTGGGATCGATTGGCTAAACAAAAGACAGAATGTTTCTGTATGCGGTTTGGGTGCCTAAAGCTAAGTTATGACCACGAACTTGCCAATTCGACTACCCGGGGCATATTTGAATGTAATCTTTGGGTGCCCGGGTTGGTAAAAAGGTGTCAGATCAAGGATTTGGTCGCCCAAGGAAGATATGGTAGAAATGTGTTCAGTCGCCTGAAGCATGGTCAAACTATTGACTTCTCAACAGTTCGAGTGCCCAAGGTGAAATGAACCCTTAGGGTTCAATTGCCCGAGCTCTCTCAATTTTCCCTATATTATTCAATTTTATTCATTTTTAACACTCCTCAATTTTGTATGATATATGTGCATGAGTGTTGGGACCTAGAGTCATACTAGGGTCTATGAGAACACAGAAAAAATCCAGCATTGGTTAACCGAAGGGTGCCCTGAGGTCATTCAGTCCCTATAAGGTCAACAACTCGTGACCCCACAAATCTGAATTCTTACTTTCCCGGTGGTCTGAATATCACCTCTTTCATATGGCAGTCGATACTAACATAATTAGTTGTCAGCCAGTCCATACCCAGTATTACATCAAATCCATGCATGTCTAGTACAATTAGGTCAGCTAATAATACTCTCCCCAAAATATCAACTGGATAGCTTCTGAGTACCCTATGACACCTTACCACTAACCCTATCGGTGTAGCTATTGGCAATTCAACATCTAATAACTGTGTCTTGACTCCAAACAATTTAATGTATCCCACAGATACAAAGGAATGGGTGGAACCCAAATCAAACAAAACAATAGCTTGAGATGATAAAACAATAAGGGTACCTATCACGACATCGCCTGCAGTTTTAGCATCTCCTAGTGTCAATGCATAAACTCTCATCGGGGCTACATTCCTCTGCTAGCCTCCATGGGGTGCCTGATAACCTCCTCGATAAGGTCTGGGAACATGAGTGGTACCAGGTGGTGTAGGGCAATCCCGTACTAAATGTCCAGATTCTCCACAGCAATAGGAGACGCCTCTCCCTTCTCGGCAATCCCCCCAAGTGTCTCTTCCCACATGTCAAACAAACAGGGTAGATCTGCATACCCTGAACTTCACAGTCCCTCATCTCCTACCTCTGCCCCTGCCATAATTACCTCTCCTCCACGAGCCCCGACTAGATTCCTACTGAAAACCTGAAGGCGTGGAACTCTTCTTCTATCCCTGCTCCTCTACACCCATCCGTTCACTGGCCTTTTCCATAGCTGCTCTATTTACCAACTCAGCAAAGTCTTGCACTTTCAGCACCGCTTCCGATTTATATATTTCCCACTTCAAACCTCTTTCAAACTGTCTCGCCTTCTTTTCCTTATTAGGAATGATATACAGGGCGAAGCAGGACAACTCTATGAACCTCGCTGCGCACAGCTGGACTGTTTGCTGTCCCTGCTTCAAATTCAGGAATTCCTCTACTTTGGCCTCTCTGGTAGTGGCCAAGAAGTATCTATCGAAAAAAAAAATCTCTAAACCGACACCAAGTTATAGCTATAGGTACTGCCCTCTATTCCTCCAATAGTTTTACCATAGCCCACCACCTTTCAACCTCTCCTATCAGCTTATAGGTGGCAAATAAGACCCTCTACTCCTCCGTGTAATGCAGCACCACCAATACTTTCTCAATTTCCTGCATCCAGTTTTCAAAAATTTAAGGATGAGTTCCTCTTGAAAATGTCAGAGGATTCATCTTGGTTAATTTCTTTATCGTACACCCGTGGCCTGCAGATGGACATCCTTGTTCCCTAGAGCTTCGTGCAATCTTAGCCATGACCTACTAAGCTACACTGCGTAATATCGCATTTAAATCACCTCTGTCTGCACCCTCACTACCGCTCGCATGAGCACCGCCACCCCCAAGGTCCATCCTAAAAAGACAATAAACGTAACTTAGGGACCCTATCCTTAAAATTTACATATCTACCAACCATCTTGACATCCTTATCTTAAATTAAGATTCAGTCCTACACTATAGAAACACAACCCTGCAATAGTTTACTATGACTTTCTTGAAATAATCACCCAAGGAAAGACACAGAAACATCCACGGAAGTCTTGCCTCCACACTGCAGAACAAAACCTTGAATCCTTTTTCCTATACTCTCATATTATTTCCGCTGCACTCTAAAGTCTACAGAGACCCAGAGAACAATAGCAATTAAATATTAAAAGGAAGGAGAGAAAAGGAATTTCCAAAGGGAGCTTGATAGGATCTCATCGACGAACGTAGAACATTCATTAACGAGCGGCCTTCTTGGGAACGTCGATGAGGAAACGTGTCTCGCGGATGAAAAATACCAAGAGGGCTGATTTCAGGGCCTGAAGTTCATCGACGAAGGTTATGATATCGTCGACGAACCTCCCTTTTGGGTTCTTCGATGAGGCCACATGTCTCATCGACGAGGCAACACTCTATAAATACGCAAAACTCGGGATTTAGAGAGAAGTTTTGCATGTAACCTCTCTCTCTCTCTCTCTCTCTCTCTCTCTCTCTCTCTCTCTTTCTCTCTCTCTCTCTCTCTCTCTCTCTCTCTCTCTCTCTCTTTCTCTCGACTCTGACTCCCTTTGAATTCTCTCTAGAATTTCAGCTTCGATTCTTCCCGGTTTGACGATTGGAAGTCAGCACGTTACTCTTGAGAAAATTATGTACAATATTGTCGGATCAGAATTTTGATTTGGAGCATTTGGGCACCATCCCAAAATCTGGTTTAGTTGGTTATTTTAAGTTTTATAAGTTATTGGGTATTTCGGAACTAAGGGGAATGTCTTGGAAGGTATTATACTGGTGTTTACAGATTTGTTGGGGAAATGTAACTTTCAAGGTGTTGAGCTGGGAACACAAAAGAATAGGTTTGGTTAGATTTGTGGGCTTCTCAGTAAGCTAGGTAAGGGGATAAATTAAGTCAACATTTTTCATGAAATTATTTATTAATATACAACATTTATTTTCAGAAATTACGTATGTTATGGTATAGTGTTTGAGAATACTGTTATTAAACAAGAAAATATATTTAATACATTTTATCATAAAATATGATTTCATATCAGATTTTATGTTTAGGATATTACTCACATTTGTGTGGCATGGGTATAAATTTCTATGAAAATTATGTTCTATCAAAATAATATGATTTTTCCAAAATAAGCATGTTACGATAGTTTTCAGAAAAACCATAAAAATAGTATATGAACTATGGTAGAAAATATTATGTTAAACAATGCAGAAATTTTATGTTCAATATGTTCTGATATGGCCGATGCAGATGCCGTGATTTATATGTTATGATATGGCCAGTGCAGATGCCGTGATTTATATGTTATGATTTACAAGTCGGCGCAGATGTCGTAATTATGCATGTCATGCCAGAAATTATAAAATATTATCATGTTTGATATTACTTTGAAATATGAAATGTACTATATGTTATCAGAATCCGGATGGTTTAGTCTAGATTTCAGAGCACGGTACCATAGCTATAAGTTTAAGTTTAAGTATAAGTTTATGTTAGAGCCACCACACATCTCAGATAGAGTGTGGGAGATGGCAGGCGATGTGGCTCAGTGTAGTGCAAGTGTCCCCCTAGCAGTCTGAACCAGGTAGGGCAATCCATCGTACTTACATACATATGTTTGACTTAGCATGGTCGGCCAGCCATTGCTAGGTCACGCCTTCAGGCCGCACAACCCTGTCATATGGGGGGTAAGACATGACATCAGCTAGCTATCCATCTTGGGTATTATTCCAGTATTGTACAGTTATAGAAGATGTTTACATAATTATAGAATTTAGTACGTTATTTATTATGATATGATGAATCATGTATATATATATATATATATATATATATATATATATATATATATAAATTATTCATTATATCATATATACACATATTATGTACAGTTTATGTTTAAGCACGATAATACTCATGTTGCCACACACTGATATTAATTTATCTCCCTTATTGAGAGGTGTCTCACCCTAGCATTACAAACATTTTGGGAAATCTAGATAGAAGGGCAGTTAGAGCTCCGCAGTAGTAGAGGTTGACCGAACTACCCTGTCAAAAGGGTAAGTAGTTGAGCTAGGGTCAGATTGGTTTTTAGGTTATGACCTATAGTGCTTTTTGGTCATTTTGTGGATGTTTGTATATATATGACAGATTCAGTAGAGTTCTGGTATTGTGCCCATTGTTGTATAACATATATGTAAATTATGTTTTTCGCTGCTTAGGTATCAGAGATGTATGACAGGTACATCCTCAGTGCCCATGGGTCCGGGTTGATCATGACTATATTAGTTTAGCAGGATATCAGAGTTATTATGTATGGTCTTATGTGGAAATATATATATATATATATATATATATATAAATGTATGTAGCAAAAATAGGCAGGTCATTACAGTTTGGTATCAGAGCCTAGATTATTAGGTTCTGTAGACTTTAGAGTGCAGTGGAACAATACAAGAGTATTGGAAAAAGGATTCAAGGTTTTGTTCTGCAGTGTGGAGGTAAGACTTCGGTGGTGGTTTCTATGTCTTTCATGTGGCTACGATTTCAGGAAAGTCATAGTAAACTATTGTCGGGTTGTGTTTCTATAGTGTAGGACCGAATCTTGATTTAATATGAGGATGTCAAAATAGTGGGTAGATACGTAAATTTTAAGGATAGGGTCCCTAAGCCTTTTTTTTTTTTTTTTTTTTGTCTTTTCAGGATGGACCCTAGGGGTGGCAGTGCTCATGCGAGCGGTAGTGAGGGTGTAGGGCCCTCGGGTGCGGGCGGAGGTGATGCAGACGATGTATTACGCAGTGTAGCTTAATAGGTCATGGATGAGATTGCATGGAGCTCTAGGAAATAGGGAGGTCCGTCTACAGGCCACATGTGTATGATAGAGAAATTCACCAAGATGAATCCTCTGAAATTTTTAGGAGGAGCTGATCCTGCAGTCACGGAAAACTAGATGCAGGAAATTGAGAAAGTATTTGTGGTGCTGCAGTGCATGGAGGAGCAGAGGGTCTTATTTGCCACTTATAAGCTGACAGGAGAGGCCAAGAGAAGGTGGACTGCGGTAAATCTATTGGAGGAACAGAGGACAGTACCTATAGCTATGAGTTGGTGCCTATTTAGAGATTTTTTTTTCAACAGATACTTCCCGACCACTACCAAAGGGGCCAAAAGAGAGGAATTCCTGAATTTGAAGTAGGGATAGCAAACAGTCCAGCTATACGCAGCGAGGTTCATAGAGTTGTCTCGATTCGCCCCGTATATCATTCCTGATAAGGGAAAGAAGGTGAGACAATTTGAAAAAGATTTGAGGCGGGAAACATATAAACAGGTAGTGTTGCTAAAAGTGTAGGACTTTGCTGAGTTGGTAGACAGAGCAACTGGGTAGAGACCAGTGAGCGGATGGGTGCACAGGAGTAGGGACAAAAGAAGAGCTCCAAGCCTTCAGGTTTTCAGCAGGGATCTAGTTGGGACCCATGGAGGAGAGGTAACTATGGTGGGGGACAGAGGCAAGAGACAAGGAGCTGTGAAGTTCAGGGTATACAGATCTATCCTCTCTGTTTGACATGTGGGAAGAGACATTTGGGAGATTGTCAAGCAAGGAGAGGCGTCTACTACCGTTGTAGAGGACTAGCACATTTAGTAAGGGATTGCTATACTCCACCTAGTACCGCTCCTTTTCCTAGATCTTACCAAGGAGGTTATCAAGTGCCCGTGGAGGCCAACAAAGGAATGTAGCCCCGGCGAGGGTTTATGCATTGACACCGGGAGACACTGAGACCACAGGCGACGTTGTGATAGGTACCCTTACCGTTTTATCATGTCAAGCTATTGTTTTGTTTGATTCAGGTGCCACCCATTCCTTTGTCTCTACGGGATACATTAAATTTTTTGGAGTCAAGACACAATTATTAGATGTTGAATTGCCAGTAGCTACACCAACAGGGTTAGTGGTGAGGTGTCGTAGGGTACTTAGAGGCTATCTAATAGATATTCAAGGGTGAGTATTACCAGCTGATCTAATTGTTTTAGACAGGCATGGATTTGATGTAATATTGGGTATGGACTGGCTGGCAGCTAATTATGCTAGTATCAATTGTCATCTGAAAGAGGTGATATTCAAACCACCGGGAAAGCAGGAATTCAAATTTATGGGGTCACAGGTGTGTTCCCCTCCTCAGTTTGTGTTAGCCAAACAGGCAAGAAGACTACTCTTGGATGGATGTCAGGGGATATGGCCTATGTAAAGGAGGTGTTAGAAAATGAATTGAAGCTTGTCAGTATACCAATGGTAAAGGAGTTTTCAAATGTTTTTCCAAAAGAGTTACCCGAGGTGCCTCCCGATCGCAAGATAGATTTTGCTATCGATTTACTTCCAGGGACGGCGCCGATCTCTAAAGCCCTTTATTGAATGGCTCCAGTAAAGTTGAGAGAATTAAAGGATCAGCTGCAAGATTTATTGAATAAAGGGTTTATCAGACCTAGTGTATCGTTGTGGGGAGCTCCAGTTTTTTTTTTTTTTTTTTTTTGTGAAAAAGAAAGATGGGACCATGTGAATGTGCATAGATTACAGGGAAATAAATAAAGTAATGGTTAAGAGCAAGTATCCTTTACTCCATATAGATGATTTATTTGATCAGCTTCAGGGTACACGGGTTTATTCAAAGATTGATCTACACTCTGAGTACCATAAGGTAAAAGTCAAGGCATAGGACATCTCTAAGACGGTCTTCCAAACCCAATACGACCATGAGGAATTTTTGGTCATGCCATTTAGACTGACGAATGCTCCTGTTGTATTTATGAATTTGATAAACAGAGTCTTTCATCAATATTTAAACCAGTTCTTTGTGGTTTTCATTGATGATATACTGGTCTACTCGAGGAGTTTTAAAAAGCATGAGACACACTTAAGGCTAGTACTTCAGATGCTCAGGGAAAATAAATTGTATGCTAAGTTTAACAAATGTGAATTCTGGTTCGAGAAAGTTGTGTTTTTAGGGCATATTATATCAGGAGATGGAATCTCAGTAGATCCCAGCAAGATAGAGGCAGTGATGAATTAGGCTAGACTGAGGAATGTTCAGGAAATCAGGAGTTTCTTGGGACTGGAAGGATATTACCGTTGGTTTGTAGAGGGATTCTCAGGATTGTCAGGGCCTTTTATGCGACTAACCAGGCAGAATGTCAAGTTGGAATGGAATGACGATTGTGAGTACAGCTTCCAGAAATTGAAGTAGAGGCTCGTCACTGCACCAGTATTGACCATTCCATCATGAGGTGATAGTTATGTGATCTGCAGTGCCACATCTTTGAAAAGGCTCAGATGTGTGTTGATGCAGTAGGGCATAGTTGTAGGATATGCTTCCAGACAATTGAAAGAATATGAAAAGAATTATCCTACCCATGATCTAGAATTGGCTACAGTGGTTCATGCATTGAAATTTTAGAGACATTATTTGTATGGAGAGAGATGTGAAATATTTTCAGGCCATAAAAGTTTAAAGTACTTCCTCATACAGAAGGAGTTGAATATGAGGCAGCGGAGATGGTTGGAATTTATTAAGGATTACGACTGCACCATCAATTACCACCTAGGAAAGGAAAATGTGGTGGCTGATGCTCTGAGCCAGAAATCAAAGGGAGCACCATAGTTAGCAGCAGTAATTCAGCACCCAATTCAGATAGACTTGGAGAGGCTCGGTTTGGAGCTAGTAAAAAGTGATCCTTAGGAATTTATTACCAATTTGATTGTACAACCTACTCTACAGGAAAGGATTAAAGCTGCTCAAAGGGATGACGCAGAATTAGTGAAGTTGATAGTTAAAGTGCAGGATAGACAAGGAGAGGAATTTAGTATTTTAGATGACGAAGCTTTGAGGTTCCATACTAGGTTGTGTGTGCCTGCAAATGTGGATATTAGAAGGACGATCCTAGAGGAGGCTCACAGATCCCTATACACAGTGCATCCTGGCAGCACTAAAATGTATCAAGATCTTCGGGAATCATTCTAGTGGAGCGACATAAAGAGGAAAATAGCCGAATTTGTGGAGCATTGTTTGACGTGCCAGCAGATGAAGGCTAAAAACCAGATATTGGAAAGACAGCTGCAGCCACTTCCTATCCCTAAGTGGAAGTGGAACCATATTTCTATGGATTTTATTACAGGTATACCGCCAGCGTTGCATGGGTAGAATGCAATTTGCATGATTGTAGATAGACTGACAAAGAGTGCTCACTTTATCCCTATCAAGGTCAATTACTCTATGGATAGGCTGGCATAATTATATATTCAAGAGATTGTACGATCACATGATGTGCCAGTGTCTATAGTATCGCACCGAGACTCACGTTTCACAACACGGTTTTAGAAGAATTTGCAAGAAGCTATGGGATCTCAATTATCATTTAGCACGACATTTTGTCCTCAGACTGATGGGCAGACAGAGAAGATGATCCAGATCCTTGAGGACATGTTACGAGCGTGTGTGCTGGATTTACAAGGTAGTTGGACCTAGTATATGCCGCTGGTTGAGATTACGTATAGTAACAGTTATCAGGCCAGCATCGGCATGGCACCTTATGAGGCGTTATATGGTAGGATGTGTTGTTCTCTATTATACTAGGATGAGATGGGTGAGCAGCAAGTTTTGGGACCAGAGTTAGTGTAGCAGGCGTACGATAAAGTCTGACTTATCAGAGACAAAATCAGTGTAGCTCAGAATCAATAGAAAAGTTATGTTGATACTCACCATCAGAAATTGGAATTTGATACAAGAGATCATATGTTTCTGAAAATAGCACCGCTGAAAGGAGCTATGAGGTTTATAAGGAAGGGTAAGTTGAGCCTTAGGTTTATTGGTCCATTTGAGATACTTGAGAGAGTGGGGTCAGTTGCCTATCGACTAACTTTACCGCCAGCTTTATCTAGAAAACACGACGTATTTCATGTTTCCATATCAAGGAAATACGTCCCAGATCCCTCCTATGTGATCAGCTATGTAGGGATAGAACTTAATAATACTTTAGCATATGAGGAAACACCAGTGCATATTCTGGATAGGAAAGAACAGGAATTGCGCAGTAAGAAATTTCCATTAGTAAAAGTTCTATGGAGGAATCACGCAGTGCAAGAAGTTTCATGGGAGCTCGAGGAGCAAATACAACAAAAATACCTGTACCCTTTCAATGGGGACCAGAAGTAATTAGAAAGATCAGGTAAGTAAGTAACGTTTCTTTTGCAGGTTAATCAATACATGTATTATTTTCTATTTTGGTTGGTTATGGGAGAATTTTGTTCCGTTATTGTAACCTCCCAGAATCGTGTATGTAACCACGGTATTCCTCCGCCATAAATGAGGGTAAGTAATAAAATAAGTAGTCTATTTTTCCTCAAGGGATGGTGTATAGATTAGATAGCAAATTTCGAGGACAAAACTTTTATAAGGAGGGGAGAATGTAAAGACCCGAAAAATTATAGAAATTAAATAATAAAAGGAAGGAAAGAAAAGGAATTTCCAAGGGGGGCTCGATAGGATCTCGTCGACGAACATAGAACATTCATCGATGAGGGGTCTTCTTAGGAACGTCGACAAGGACATGTGTCTTGCCGACGAAAAGACACCGAGAGGGCTGATTTCAGTGCCTAAAGTTCGTCAATGAAGGTTATAATATCATTGACAAACCTCCTTTTTGGGATCATCGACAAGGCCACGTGTCTCATCAATAAGGCAGCACTCTATAAATATGCCAAACTCGGGATTCAACGAGAATTTTTGCATGTATCCTCTCTCTCTCTCTCTCTCTCTCTAGAATCTGACTCTCTAACTTATATCTAGAATTTTGGTTTCAATTCTTGCTGGTTTGACGATTGGAAGTCGACACATTACTCCTAGGAAGATTCTTTACAATATTTTTGGATCAAAATTTTGATTTGGAGTATTTAGGCACCATCCCAAAATCTGGGTAAGTGGGATATTTTAAGTTTTATAAGTTATTGGGTATTTTTGAACTGAAGGGAATGTGTTGGAAGGTATTATACTGGTGTTTTCTGATTTGTTGGAGAAATGTAAATTTCAGGGTGTTGAGTTAGGAACATACAAGAATATGTTTGGATATATTTGTGGGCTTCTTAGTAAGTCAGGTAAGGGGATAAATTAAGTAAGCATCTTTCAGAAATTAGGTATGTTATGGTATAGTGTTTGAGATTACTGCTGTTGAATAGGAAACTATATTTAATACATTTTATCAGAAAATATGATTTCAGATCATATTTAATGTTTAGGGTATTACTCACATTTGTGCGGCATGGGTATAAATTTCTATGAAAATTATGTTATATCAAAATAATATGATTTTTCCAGAATAAGCATATTATGATAGTTTTCAGAAAAACCATAAAAACATATACCATGGTTGAAAATATTATGTTAAACAGTGCAAAAATTTTATGTTTAATATGTTATGATATGGTCGATGCAAATGCCATGATTTATATGTTATGATACGGCCGGCGCAAATGCCGTGATTTATATGTTATGATATGGCCGGCGCAGATGCCGTGATTTATATGTTATGATTTATAAGTTGGCGCAAATGCCGTAATTATGCATGTTATGTCAAAAATCAGAATATATTATCATGTCTTATATTACTTTGAAATACAAAATGTACTATATGTTATCAGAACTCGGATGGTTTAGTCCAGATTTTAGAGCACAGTATCGTAGCTATACGTTTAAGTTCAAGTATAAGTTTATGTTAGTGCTACCACACATCTCAGATAGAGTGTGGAAGATGGTAGGCAATGTGGCTTCAGTGTAGCGCAGGTGTCCCCCTGGCAGTCTAAACTAGGTGGGGCAAGCCCATCGTATTTACAGACATATGTTTGACTTAGCATGGTCGGCCAGCCATTGCTAGGTCCCGCCTTCGGGCCGCCCAACCCTTTCATGTGGGGGATAAGACATGACATCAGCTAGCTATCCATCCTAGATATTATTTCAGTATTGTATAGTTATAAAAGATGTTTATATGATTACAAAATTTAGTACGTTATTTATTATGATATGATGAATCATGTTTTACTCAAAATTTATACAGCCAGTTTCATCATATATATATATATATATATAAAAATCAATAAAACTGAGTTTATGTTTAAGCACGATAATACTCGTGTTGCCACACACTGATATTAGTTTGTCTCCCTTACTGAGAGATGTCTCACCCCAGTATTACAAACATTTCAGGAAATCCAGATACAAGGGCAGTCAAAGCTCCATAGCAGTAGAGGTTGACCGAACTACCCTGTCAGAAGGGTAAGTAGTTGAGCTAGGGTTAGATTGGTTTTTGGGTTGTGACCCTAGGGTGCTTTTTGGTCCTGCTATGGATGTTTGTATATATATGACAGATTCAGTAGAGTTATGGTATTGTACCCATTGTTGTATGGCATGTATATAAATTATGTTTTCCACTGCTTAGGTATCAGAGATGTATGACGGGTATATCTTCAGTACCCATGGGTCTGAGTTGATCATGATTATATCAGTTTAGCAGGATATCAGAGTTATTATGTATGTTGTTATGTGGAAATATATATATATATATATGTATAAAGCAAAAATAGGTAGGTCGTTACAGTTATTCTCAAAAATTATGCTATAACATACATAATTTCACGATCCCGGCTGAAAATCTGAAGGCGTGGACCTCTTCTTATGACCCTGCTCCTTTGCACCCATTCGCTCATTGGCCTCTACCGCAATTGCTCTGTCTACCAACTCAGTAAAGTCCTGCACTTTTAACACCACTACCTATTTATATATTCCCCACATCAAACCTCTTTCAAACTGTCTCGCATTCTTTGCCTCATCAAGAATGATATACAAGGTGAAGCGGGACAACTCTAGGAACCTTACTGTGTACTTCTAGACTATTTGTTCTCCCTGCTTCAAATTCAGGAATTCCTTTACTTTGGCCTCTCTAGTAGTGGCCGAGAAGTATTTGTCAAAAAATAAATCTCTAAACCGGCACCAAATCATAGATATTGGTACTGCCCTCTATTCCTCCAATAGTTTTACCACAGCCCACCATCTCTCAGCCTCTCCTGTCAGCTTATAGGTGGCAAAATGACCCTCTGCTCCTCCGTGCACTGCAGCACCACCAATACTTTCTCAATTTCCTGCATCCAATTTTCGGCAACTACAGGATCAGCTCCTCCTAAAAATGTCGGAGGATTCTGAAAATAGGATATAGTTTCCAAGAGGGGGGTGAATTGGGTTTTAAAAGATTTATGTTTCTTTTTTAAAAGGTTTTTATATTACAACAATAAACAAAACACAATCACAAAGTAACAATGAACACAGCCCAAACACAATCACAAAATACTTGTAAAATAATCAACCCAAATCAACCACAATCAAGCGCTTGATTCTTGTGACAATAGTCATGCATTAATATGCAATGCTTGTTGGATCTGTATAAGCCATATGTTGAAATTCACAATCACACTTCTTCCCAATGTTTAGCTTTTAAATAAACCTTCCGTTTAATATGTTTAGGATGATCAACCAACGTAGTCTCTTTTGGTTTCCACAATCAATGTTGATCAAACCAAAACAAATTAGCTTCCAGTCTATTTAATAACCAAACACTCAGAATTCAAGAATTATAAAGCATCCACGTAGTTTGTAAAGTATGTTGAAAAGTAAGGAGTAGGGAAGAGAGAAAGGAACACAAGGTTTTACGAGGTTTGGCTTATACCCAGCCTACGTCCTCGCCTTTGGCAAACCACCAAAGGATTCACTATGTCAATTCCTTTGCCCAGGCGGAACCACATCGTTTACAACACTCCTTCAATCAGGCTAGAGCCCATCTCTCCAAACAACATCCCCTCGCTTGGTACAACGATCCAACAACCTTGAATCGTCTAGAAACAAGAAACAAGTAGAGAAAGATTTGTGTACAAGAGACACTCTCACAACAGAGCTGGTTAGTACAATATTTAGCACAAATATACTTCAATGTAAATCAATATAAATAGAGTGAAGCTCAATTGAATTTAGATCACCGAATTTATGTTCTTAGTATTGAAAGATTCAAACTTTGAAGACTCAAATTCGGAGTTGGGATCAGCAGTAATTCAATAGTGAACGTAGGATGAGCGCAAGAGAGATTGAAAGCTTTGAGAGTACTTTAATTGCTAGAAAATTTCTTGGTGTGTAAAATCATTATAGTTGGGGCTATTTATAGATGTTTAAAAGATAATTCCTTGTCCCCCAAGTTTGTTTAGAGTAAACATCAAGTTTTCAAAAAGAGTAAAGCCCAAGAAATCCATTTAAAAAATCTTCCCGTTGAGTTTTCTAAAAATCTGTTCGAGTGGCAGTCGCTTGCCACAACCTAGCAGTTGCCTGCCATAGTCAAAACTATATATCCCGAGGGCTGACAGTCACCTAGCTTGACCACTCAAGCGCCTGACAAGGTTCAGGAAGTCGCTTGGGACCCTACTGCCTCCCAAGTTTAATTTCTTTAATTTTTGGCAGTCTACTGCCTATATTGGGCAGTCGGCTAGCTCTCATAAAATCCTTTTTTTTTTTTTTTTTTACTTTGAAAACTTTCTTCCTTTCTTAAGACCTTTATTCTGATTTAAAACATAATTTAAAGTCTTTCAAAAATTTGTTTCTTAGTTTCTTTTTATTCGTATGAGCTTCAATTCAATTTATATTGAGGTTTACATGAAGTACTTACATAAAGACATCCTTAAAACTCTAAACTTTTGATCTTCATATAAATCTTTGCTTTTCCATGATCATATATCATCTTTGATCTTTCAATCATCTTTCATTCTTCAAGCTTTTATAAAGTCAATCATGAGCTTTATTGGCCTTTAAATTTGGCTTTTGAAATACATAAGCTTTGCCTACTTCCTGAAATAGTTTAACTTAAAACCTGTATCAAACTTGTCTTGATTTGTTATCATAAAAATAAGAATTGTAAACCTTGTTAAGCCAACAATCTCCCCCTTTTTGATGATGACAAATCTAGAGCAAAAATGAGAAAATACACCTTAAAGTACTCCCCTTTTACAATAGTCATGGCTCCCCCTTTCAATAAGCATGAATGAAAAATGTTTTTAACCATAAAGTACATTCATATTTCTCAAGTATCAAGCATCAAACAATGCATCAAGTATCATAAAGTATCAAGCATCAAACATATGCATCAAGTATCATCAAGTATCATAGTCAATCATATGTGTCTTTTTGCTCACTCTCTCAAATACTCTCCCTCTTTAGACATCAATCAAAAAGGAAAAGAGGTGATCCATCATAAAGCATAGTTAAGTTTTGAACTACAAAGTACTTAAGGCCATTCAAAATATAATACAAACAAACAAAAATGTTGGCCGGTGAGATACATAGAAAGATTAAGTACTTATACATTAGATAAAACATCACAATGATCAAGCACGTCATTCAGACTCTTCCTTAGATCCACTCCCATCATCTTCATCTTCTTGTTCCTCAGAATTTTCAGCAGATTCATTGTCACTAGATGGAACGGAGCTGATATCCATCAGTGTTGTACCTTTAGAAGAGCTAGCCAAATGCTTCTCTTTGTCAACCCACTGAGCAAGAGTGGAGTAGTGAGTTACCATAGTGGAAACCTTCTATTGAAGTGTACCAAGACCAGATTGCATCCCATCGCTGAAGGTCATATAGTGAGTGAAAAATGGTAGAAACCAAGAGGGAGTATCTAGGTCTAGCTGTGCTAAAGCAGCTGGCATAGAAGGCTGAGGTGGAGGTTCAGATGTGAGGTGTCGACGGCCCTTGTGAAACTAGCCTTAAGTGGTTTTCTTATAGCCCATGTGATTAAGAATTGTGTCAGAAAATATGTCGTAATGGGTTTTTCTAATGAAGTTGAAAGATGGTGTGAGGATGTTAAAATTTGCAAACACCATATTCTATATCCCAGCACATGGTAGAATAATGTGAGAAACGTCAACTTTCATACTAATTTATTTGATGAGAAGACTAGGAAGATCCAACTTTTTCCCTTTCAAAATACACCACATGATGAAACAATCTAGAAAGGAAACATGATCATGTGAACCAGATCGTGGTAGGATATTATACATAATAAGTTTATGCAAGATTATAGCTTGAAGGTTCAGCTATTTATAGATGGGTGGATTTTCCAAAATAAGTCGGTGTTTTAGTTATTACAAGAGGTAAGAATGCCTCTAGGGTAAATCCTTGTGCCATTATGCATTGTTTTTCAACAATTTGAACTTCGAAATCTCCCAATTTAACATGAAGGATTTTTCCTAAAGATATGGGAGTGAGGTGAATATTCTGCCCTAAGAGGTTCGTTTTTAACCCATCATCTTGTTTCTCCATGTTTGCATAAAAGATCCTTACTAAGTTTGGATAATACCCTTTGGCTTAATAGGTGATGAATCTTTCCTATCCAATTTCTTTGAAAAGCTCTAAGATTTCAAAAAAATCAGAATTGAAAAATGCAACATTGATTACTTTGCCTAGAATTGGTTCTGATGAAGCAATTTGATTTCGATAAAGAAGTTTGGCTTGAGGAGTAACTAAAAATTTTTCTACTTCATCATTATTGATGTGTGTGGAGGAGGAAGCACCCTTGGTAGCAATCGATTTTGTGCATGTCATGTTTGCTTTGAGATTTGAATATGAGAAACCCTAGAAATTTGGGGAGGATGATGCAAGTTTTGAGTTTGGATTCTGATTTTGGATAGATTTGGAGGAGAAATAGGCTTGAATAAGAGTAGGAATGAGAGGATTGAGGGTGAGAGGAGAAGTGGCAGATGCCTAAGGATTGTTAAAATGAGACATAACAGGGTTTTAAACCTTTACCCACCGCAAGGCATTCACCTGCCACGAGGAGGCAGGTGCCTGTCAATCCAACAGGCACCAAGTCAGTAGCATGGCAGTTGCTTGACACCCAGGTGGCAGTCACCTGCCAAGCAGTTCTGAAAAACTTTTCTTTAAACAACTTCTCGAACATGCATCATTCCTAATTCTCATCTAATGAATATAAATCAATCCTCAGAGAGTCGTTTTGTGAATATGTCCACTAATTGATCATTTGTATTGACGAATTCTAGAATTATTTCCTCGTTTTGTACGTGATCTCTCAAGAAGTGATGTCTTATGTCAATATGTTTTGTTCTTGAGTGAGATACCGGATTTTTTGAAATATTCATGGCACTTGTGTTGTTGCACTTTATTAGAATTGTTTGATATTGAATTTTGAAATCTCTTAAGTATTGTTTCATGTATAAAGTTTGGGCACAAAAACTCCCAACTGCTATATATTCTTCTTCAGCTATGGATAATGCCACGAAATTTTGTTTCTTTGAAAACCAAGAGACTAGTGAGTGTCCTAGAAAATGACAAGTCCCACTAGTGCTCTTTCTATCTATTTTACACCCAGCATAATCTGCATTTGAATAGTTTATCATTTCAAAATCAGTTTCCTTTGGCTACCACAAACCTAGATCAAGTGTGCCTAGTAAGTACCTAAGTATTCGTTTAACTACTATTTGATGTGATTCCTTAGTTGTTGATTGAAACCTAGCTCACATGCATGCACTAAACATGATGTCGGGTCTACTTGTTGTCAGATATAGTAGGCTTCCTATCATTCCTTGGTAATATTTTGTGTCTACTTGTTTTCCTTTTTCATCTTTGTCAAGGCTTGTTAAGGTTCTCATGGGGGTTCCTATGGGTTTGTTTTCTTCCATATCAAACTTTTTTAACATATCTTTAATATATTTAGTTTGATTTATAAATGTTCCATTCTTAACTTGTTTAATTTGTAACCCTAGGAAGTAATTCAACTCTCAAATCATACTCATTTCAAATTCTCTTTGCATACATGTAGCAAATTCTTTACATAATTCTTCATGTGTTGCACCAAATGTGATATCGTCAACATAGATTTGTACTATTAGTATATCTTTGTTTTTAGTTTTTCTGAATAGAGTACTATCTACCTTTCCTCTTGCAAAATCATTTTTGAGTAAAAATTTTCTTAGTCTTTCATACCAAGCTCTAGGGGCTTGTTTCAAACCATACAAAGCTTTTGTTAACTTGAATACATGATTGGGATTTTTTGTGTCTTCAAAACCTGGAGGTTATTTAACATAAATTTCTTCATTTTTATATCTGTTTAAGAAAGCACTTTTTACATCCATTTGATATTGTTTAAAATCTTTATGGGCTACATAGGCTAGGAGCATCCTTATTGCTTCCATTCTTGCTATGGGTGCAAAAGTTTTTTCATAGTCGATACCTTCTTCTTAATTATAACCTTGTGCTACTAGCTTAACTTTGTTTCTAACAACTACCCCATTTTCATCCTTCTTATTTCTAAAGACCCATTTAGTTCCTATGATTGAATGTTCTTTGGGTTTAGGTACTAGTTGTCATACTTGACTTCTTTCAAACTGATTTAGTTCTTCTTGCATAGCCATAATCCTATAATCGTCATTTAAGGATTCTTCAATGTTCTTGGGTTCGTCTTGAGACAAAAATGTATAATGATTGCATATATTTTTTAATGATGCTCTAGTAGTTACTCCTGTTGATGGTTATCCAAGAATTTGATCTTTTGGATGACTTTTAACATATTTCCACTCTTTTGGTAGTTCTTGGTTTTCTGTGGAGTTTTCATTTGAAGTTTCATCATTGTTTTCCTCTTTTATTTCAAGATTTTCTTATTTTTGTGAGATATCTTCTCTTTCATCATTCTTGATTTCTTTTGCAGAGTGATTTGATTCATCAAAAGTTATATGCATGGATTCTACGATAGTGAGTGTTCTTTTATTATAAACCTTATAGGCTTTATTATTTGTAGAATATCCTAAGAAAATGCCTTCATTCGATTTTGCATCAAATTTACCTAAATCATTTTTATTATTGAGAACAAAACATTTACATCCAAATACATGAAAGAAGCTATGTTGGGTCTTCTACCTTTCCATAGTTCATAAGGTGTTTTATCTAGACTTGATCTAACAAACACCCTATTTATAACATAACAAGCTTTATTTACAGCTTCAGGTCAAAAGTACTTAAGTAAATTATTTTTATTTAACATGGTTCTTACCATTTTTTGAAGAGTTCTATTTTTCCTCTCAACAACTCCATTTTGTTGTGGAGTTCTAGGTACTAAGAAGTTATGGTTTATACCACGATCATCACAAAATTTGTCAACATCTTTGTTGGTCAATCATCTTTTCAAATTTTCTTTACCTTTAGTAAAGTTATAAATGATTTTCTCTTTATCCTCTATTGACTTCTTAGGTTCAATTATTTCTAAATCTTTTTTATTTTGATCATTTACTTGTATTTTGACTATTTCTTGAGTCATATCTTCTATTTTTTCTTCTAACTTATCAACTTAAGATTTTTTCTCCTTTTCAATGGATTTAGAAAGTTCAAGTTGTTTCATTAGTTTTTCATTTTGTTCTTTCAAGTTTATGTTTCTGTTGGAGACTTTGATAAACCTTTTATGTAAAGCAAATAACTCAACTTATAGTTCTTTATAGGAGGGGATGCTATTGCAAGATTCGTTACTAGATTCCATTGATGAGGAGTAGTAAGAATTTACCTCTTCATTATTTGCCATGAAGCACATATTCACTATCTCTTGTCCGCTTGACTCGTTCTCCGTTTCGCTTGAGCTTGAATCATCCCATGTAGCTTTCATGGCTTCCTTTTTCTTATTTTTATCCTTCTTGAGTAGATGAGGAGTAGTAAGAATTTACCTCTTCATTATTTGCCATGAAGCACATATTCACTATCTCTTGTCCGCTTGACTCGTTCTCCGTTTCGCTTGAGCTTGAATCATCCCATGTAGCTTTTATGGCTTCCTTCTTCTTATTTTTATCCTTCTTGAGTAAAGGACAGTTCAGCTTGATGTGTCCTGATTTCTTGTAATGATAACATATAGGAGGGTCATTTTTACTTTTGTTTTCTTTCCTACTAAAATCTCCTTTTTCATATTTCTTTTTAATAAACTTTCTAAGGAACTTTTTATTTCTCCTATAGAACTTGCCAAGTCTTTTAGTGATGAATGCTAATTCATCTTGGTTTAGATCACTAGATTCACTTTCATCTTCTCTTGAGCTTTCACTAGCTGCTTTTAAGGCAATGGACTTCTTATGCTTAGGTTCAGGGTTTCTTTCTTTTAATGTCATTTCATAAGTGAGTAGTGAACCAATAAGTTCATCTAGTGAGGTAGTCTTAAGGTTCCTAGCTTCAATTATTGCAGTGGCCTTTGATTCCCATATGGAGGGAAGACCTCTTAGTATTTTCCGAATCATTTCATAGGTAGTGTAAGTCTTTCCTAAGGCACTTAGAGAATTTATTATGTGAGTAAATCTAGTATACATGCTAATGATTGTTTCATCTGGACTCATCTTGAAAGCTTCATACTCACTAGTTAGCATGTCAATCCTATTGTCTCTAACATCTACCATTCCTTCATAAGTTACTTCTAACTTGTCCCAAATTTCTTTGGCCGTTTTGTAGGCCATGACTCTATTGAATTTTTTAGCATCTAGAGTACAATACAAGGAATTTATGCCACTTGAATTTATTTTTAGCATTGGAATTTGTTTTCCATCCACTATTTTGGTAGGAATTAGGTCTCCATCCATGACAACTTCCCAAACTTTCCAATCCATATGTTGAAGATAGATTTGCATTTGTTTTTTTTAAAAAGTATAGTTATGTCCACAAAAGATAGGTGGTCGGGTTGAGGAATTGCCCTCTCTGAAGGGAGCTACTCTTATATGTGTCATTTGATCTTTTTATAGCTTCTTGTTAAGATTTACTATAACTAGGCTCTACTACCAATTGAAATAGGATATAGTTACCAAAAGGGGGAGGGGGTGAATTGGGTTTTAAAAGATTTATGTTCCTTTTTTAAAAGGTTTTTATATTACAACAATAAACAAAACACAATCACAAAGTAACAATAAACACAATCCAAACACAATCACAAAATACTTGTAAAATAATCAATCAACCATAATCAAACACTTGATTCTTGTGACAATAGCCCTGTAGTAATATGCAATGCTTGTTGGATTTGTATAAGCCCTGTGTTGAAATTCACAATCACACTTCTTCCCAATGTTTAGCTTTTAAATAAACCTTTAGTTTAATAAGTTTAGGACGATCAACCAACATAGTCCCTTTTGGTTTTCACAATCAATGCTGATCAAAGCAAAACAAATTATCTTCCAGTCTATTTAATAACCAAACACTCAGAATTCAAGAATTATAAAGCATCCATGCAGTTTGTAAAGTACGCTGAAAAGTAAAGAGTAGGGAAGAGAGAGAGGAAGACAAGGTTTTACGAGGTTCGGCTTATACCCAGCCTACGTCCTCGCCTTTGGCAAACTACCAAAGGATTCACTATGTTAGTTCCTTTGCCGGTAAAAACAACACCGTTTACAACACTCCTTCGATTAGGCTAGAGCCCCCCTCTCCAAACGATATCCCCTCGTTTGGCACAACGATCCAACAACCTTGAATCGTCTAGAAACAAGAAATAAGTAAAGAAAGATTTGTGTACAAGAGATACTCTCACAATAGAGCTGGTTAGTACAATATTCAACACAAATATACTTCAATGTAAATTAATATAAAGAGAGTGAAGATCAATTGAACTTAGATCACTAAATTTATCTTCCAAGTATTGAAAGATTCAGGCTTTGAAGACTCAAATTCGGAGTTTGGATCAGCAGTAATTTAGTAGTGAACGTAGGATGAGCGCAAGAGAGATTGAGAGCTTTGAGAGTACTTTGATTATTGGAAAATTTCTTGGTGTGTAAAATCATTATAATTGGGGCTATTTATAGATGTTTAAAACATAATTCCTTGCCCCCCAAATTTTCTTGTAGTAAACATCAAGTTTTTAAGAAGTGTAGAGCCTAAGAAATCCATTTAAAAAATCTTCTCATTGAGTTTTCTAAAAATCTATTTGAGTGGCAGTTGCCTATCACGACCTGGCAGTCACCTGGCGTAGTCAAAACGATATATCCAAAAGGTTGGAAGTCGCCTGGCTTGACCACTCAAGCGCCTGATAGGGTTCAGACAGTCGCATGGGATCCTACTACCTCCCAAGTTTAATTTCTTTAATTTTTGGTAGTCTACTGCCTATATTGGGTAGTCGATTGGTTCTTATAAAATCCCCCCCCCCCCTTTTTTTTTACTTTAAAAACTTTCTTCCTTTATTAAGACCTTTATTTTGATTTAAAACATAATTTAAAGTCTTTCAAAAATTTGTTTCTTAGTTTCTTTTTATTCGTACGAGCTTCAATTCAATTTATATTGAGGTTTACATGAAGTACTTACATAGAAACATCCTTAAAACTCTAAACTTCTGATCTTCATGTAAATCTTTGCTTTTTCATGATCATATATCATCTTTAAGCTTTCAATCATCTTTCATTCTTCAAGATTTTATAAAGTATGTCCATCATGAGCTTTATTGGCCTTTGAGTTTGGCTTTTGAAATACTTGAGCTTTGCCTGCTTCCTGAAATAGTTTAACTTGAAAACCATATCAAACTTGTCTTGATTTGTTATCATCAAAATAAGAATATTAAGCCTTGTTAGGCCAACAGATTCATCTTAGTGAATTTCTCTATTATACACCTATGGCCTATAGACGGACCTCCCTGTTCCCTAGAGGTCCGTGTAATCTTAGTCATGACCTACTGAGCTACACTGCATAATACCACATCTGAATCACCTCCGCCTACAGCCGAGGGTCCTGCACCCTCTCTACCGCTCGCATGAGCACTGCCACCCCTATGGTCCATCCTGAAAAAACAATAAACATGACTTAGAGACCTTATCCTTAAAATTTACGTTTCTACCCACTATCTTGACATCCTTATCTTAAATTAAGATTCGGTCCTACACTATAGAAACACAACTCGGCAATAGTTTATTATAGCTTTCCTGAAATCGTCACCCCAGGAATGACACAGAAACCACCACGGAAGTCTTGCCTCTACACTACAGAACAAAATCTCGAATCATTTTTCCTATACTCTGGAATTGTTACTGTTGCACTCTAAAGTCTACAGAACCTAGCAACCTTGACTCTGATACCAAATTGTGACGCCCTGATTTTCATACTATTTTTTCCCATATAAACAACACATATAACCACATATCAGTCACGTCAACATTGATACCATGATACATAACCTAACCCACAAGTGGGTACCGGGTATACAATCATATCCATTCACAACTCTAACAGCAGAAGTCATTTCAAACATATAAACATACATACCACAGCGAATACACATACTAGAGTACTACCATCCATATATACAAGTCATACACAGAAACTCTAAGAGAATCAAACCTGCCTAGCTCAAAATACTCACCCTGACTACTGAGGGTATGTTCTCCCCTCTATTTCGGAGCTATATCACTAGGTCTATCTTAGTTTCCTAAATATTTAAATGATTGGGTGAGATACATCTCAGTAAGACGGAATAAATTATCTACAATGTGTGGTAATATGAAATTCATTATATCATAGCATATAAGCATATCAGTATCAATATCTTCTGAGAAAATATACCGTTTTGCATTTACTATCATATAGATATGCAATATAAGCTTTCAAAAGCTTTTACTTTCATTTTCAAAACCATTCATTGTAACCCAAATTTACCAACGAAGTTCCTAAGAATAGGGAAGCTTACCCGCTTATACAAGCAACTTCCCTCTACCCTGATATCATTTGCAACCTAACCCGATTAACTCGAGTTCAATTACAACTGATATTTATCAAAGTACTCACCTTACTCAATAAGCCCTCAGGTGGTGTGATTTACCTCGCTTTAATTATTTATTAACTCACGCTATTCATTTCTCATTTTTATTCTCATTTCCATTTCCATTTTCATTTTCATTTTCATTTCCATTCTCATTCCATTTCCATTCTCATTTCATTTCCATTTCCATATCTAGCTTATGAGTGTCACCATACTGATATATCTGTGTTTGTACTCATGGCTGCCCTGAGGATCTCTCTCCACGTCATGCTTCCCCCCATGAATAGTGTTGTGCGGCTCGAAGGCTGGACATAACCGTGGTTGGCCAACCCGGTTAGGTCAAGTGTCATCATATATCTCATGTCTGTAGTACGAATGGCTAGCCAAAGCCCTGATCTGGACTTAGGGGCACCATAACTCTACTATACGACTCAATCTACTATCACACCACACGCTCCACGAGCCCGTGTGATTGCACAAACTCCACTAGCAACGGTACCGTACTCTCAATATCACGACCCATCATTAGGGTTTCCTTATCCTTCCATTAGGGTTTTCACTGCCACATACCAGCAATCATTATGTGGTATTGGCATTTCATCCATCACATGTCTGTATTCCTCTTTTTGGAATTTCATATTTCATTTCTCACAATTTAGTATTCATATTGCAGAATTAATGGTGCAATATTCACATTTCACATATTCGCATTTCCCATAATCATATTTCACATTTTCATATTGTAGTATTAACATTGCAATATTTTCATCATTTCAATCATATTTTCCCAATTCATAATTCATATCATCTTATACTATCATATACATATCTCATTTCACAATTACACAATATTTCTCAAAACACATTTTCATATTTCACCTTTCCTCATTTTCTTAGAAAATACATTCCCTACATATTTCACTTTCATCATTTTCCCACAGTTCAATTCTCATATCATAACACATTTCGATATCACATATTTCACAAGGTAATTCATTTAACCCAGTTTAAACATTTCTCAATATAATTCATATGCCACACAAATTTCATCTCATACTTATATCATAAATAAATTTTAGGTAATATATCATACATCATTTTCACATATTAATCAACCCATAATTTCCATAAAAAGACTACTATAATTTATTCTCCTTATCTAACTTACTGAGAAGCTCACAATTTAATCCAAACCTACGCCTGTGTTGTTCCCATCTTAACACCCTGAAATTTACATTTTTTCAAAAGAACATCAGTATATACCCATTTAACACAAAATCTTAATTTAGAAAAATTTGGTAATTCTAAAAATACCAAAATAACCTACTCACCCTAATTTTGGGATGGTGCCCAAGTTGGCCTAATCAACAATCTACTTCGATAGACTTATAAAGAATCTCCCCAGGATCAACGTGGCGGCTTCTGATTGTCGAACCAGGGAAGATCGGGGTCGAAAATCTTGAGAGAAGGTAGAGAAACTGAGCTAAAGAGAGAAAATGTGGAAAAAATTTAACTTTCCTCACTGAATCCCGATTTTGGCCTATTTATAGAGTGTTGTCCACGTGACCTAGTCAATGAGACATGTCACCTCGTCGATGAGTCCAAGAAGGGAGTTCGTTGACGAACTTATAATATTCGTCGCTAAACTTTAGGTCCTGAAATCACCCTCTCGGTATCTTATCGTTGACGAGACACATGTCGTCGTCGACGAGTTTAAGAAGGCAGTTCATCGACGAGCGCAGGGCTCTCGTCGACGAAGCCCTGAAGATTCCCTTTTAGAATTTCTTTCCTTATTCTTTTCTTATCCTTCTCTTTCCCTTCCTCTTTTCCTTTGTGTTGACCTTATAGGTCACGCCCGGTTTTGATAATGACAAATACTCATGTATTTAATGAATATCTAGTTCATGTGCAGGTCTATATTAGCAGATACATTGATGGCATGTGAAAGCTTAAAGTGGAAGACCCAATTCATATTGTACTTTATTTTATGTTGTATTTTATTCATATGCAAAGGATCTGTAATAGTAATTAGGGCTTATGGCTTGTAATAATTGCATCACCTGCATGATTTAATAAGTAAGCTCAAACTAATCATAATGCAAAAATGACCTTAGAATGACCTCAGGGTTTACCCTTCGGTCGACCGACACCAAAATTTTTTGGTGTCTTTAATTGGATTTAAATGACCCTAAGATACACACATTTGCACCTATGTTTGTTAGGCACTTGATTAGGGTTTGTGTGATTCATAACAGGACCAAAATGCACACATTGTGCACTTTCAGTTGACCGACCAAGGTAGTTCATTTTGCCCTGGTCGACCGAACCAAACCTAGGTCAACTATTGACCAAGATCCTGGTTGACCGAACTAGGTAGTTCAAAAAGCCCTGGTGGACCGAAACCTCCCTGGGTCAACATTTTGACCATCTGGTCTACCGAGCCAGTTTTGTACTCCAACTACCTAGTCGACCGAGGGTCCTCGGGAAAAATCCCGACGGGCTGGTCGACCAAACCAGCCAGTTCAAAATGGTCCGGTCGACCGAACCTTGGTAAAAATGGAAAATCGCCTTTGGAAAGACACTTTCAGTCGACCGACCATTTAGTCCAAAAATGTCCTGGTCGACCAAACCATTTGAGTCCCAGTCGACCTAAACTGTTCTGGTCGACCGGACCTCTCAGGTTGTCCTGATTTTTACCACAATTAAATATTTTTTAAACAGGGTTAAAATATTTGAAATATCATTAAACTTTCTTAATAATATCCAATAGGTCCCTAACGGTCATATTTCCTCTCATGTCTATATATGTGAGATCATTTGTGAAAATTACATGGGGATTAACTACTTTGATTATGGGAGAATTCTCTGAAAATCCAAAAGCTTATACTACTCATTTTTTAGCCTCATTCACTCATGCTTATTATCTATTAGTGCCTACATCATCTGTAAGTTGATTGAGTGTTTGTTTTATAAAGATTTGCTCTCCTTGTTCTATTTGTTTGATACGATTTTCTTGAGAGCCAAACCTAAGGATTCTTAGGGAACTTTGTTGATAAGTCTATCCTAAGAAGACTTTGATAGATCTTCTAAGCTTGCACCTTTATTATAATATCTTGAGAAGATTGTATTTGTTTTTGGTTCAAAATAATTTTCAAAATACTTTCAAATATCTAGTGTGTTTTATCTTGAAAAATATTTGAAGAGATATTTGTTCATGTGATAGTGATCTTTGTTGCAACATTTACTCACTCACATATTTTGCTGAATACAAAGATTACACATCTTTTGCAAACCGGGTATATACTTCATTTGATACTTGCATGCTTCAGACATCCTGCTGATTGAAATACTTGAGACTTGACATCTTTGTGTGAACTTGTTGGCTGAATATATTGTGAAACAAAGATTGCTTGTTTGACACTCTCACGTACGCATTACACTGATAGAACATACCTTTGAGAGTTGAACTATCTAGACCACACTGAGCTTACATATTGAATCATATTGTGGTGTATGTAATTGCGCGTATTTAGGTACATATCTGCTTTACACGAAAGCACAATCACTATACCATTTGATTAAATACACATTTGTTGTATTTTCAGGCACGGGCCTGAAGAGGGAGACTAGCCCTGCAATAGTCCCGGATTGGCTTAGACCCGATTAGGCAAGCTAGGTATGCCATCCTATTAAGGCATGTAGGTTGAGGTTAGCCCCGCTAATTGACCTGGTTAAGGTGGAGGTCAGCCTTGTGTTAGTTTGACCTGGTTGTAATTCGTGTCGCTCCACCCTTAAGTGAGCCATTAGTGGAATCCTCGGCCTTGCGAGCTAGAGGCGAGGACGTAGGCATAGTTGGCGGAACCCCGATAACATATTGTGTGTCTGTTTACATTTCCGCACTTTATATTTACCGCACGTATATGTTATGGTATGAATGATGTGCATGATTTAAATTCCACGCATTTTATTTATCAGCACATTTGGAATTGTGTAGAAAGACCCTAAGTTACCAAATCATATTGACTTTTGACTTAACCTAGGAGAAAAGTTTAAAATTTCCAATTCACCCCCCCCTCATGGGAATACACCAATTCTAACACTTTGTCATTAAAAAAATTAAATTTTTCGGGTCTCTACATTCTCTCCTCCTTATAAAAATTTCGTCCTCAAAATTTGTTATCCATACTATACACCATCTTCTGAGAAAAAAAATCCGCTACTTATTTTATTACTTACCCTCACTTATGATGGAGGAATGTTGTGGTTACAAAAAGATCTTGGGAGATTACAACCATTGAAAGAAAATTCTCCCCAAAACCATTAAAACCAAAATACTACCTATACTATACAAATTCAATTACATACCTTAACCTTGGTTCCCATAGAATAGGTGCGGGTATCTCTGGCTCATCTGCTCCTCTGATTCCCAAAAAGCTTCCTCTACTGCATGGTTATGCCACAAAACTTTTACCAATGGTATGCTTTTCGTACATAGTTCTTGTTCTTTACAATCCAAAATCTGCACTAGCGTTTCTTTATATGACAAAGCATCACTGAGCTCTAGTGCCTCATATCTGATCACATGGGAGGAATCTGGGATGTATCTCCTCAACATGGAAACATGAAATACGTCGTAAATGGCTCTGATATCAAACTGTAATGCCTTAACCTAGGTCTACCAGGGAGCACTGCGTCTCTCCTCCTCCACCTAGACCAGACAACAGGGGGGCTTATCAAATCATAGACCAACACGTGTCCTTTTCAATGTGGTTTGTCCTCACTCACACACTTCTTAAGAAAACTTCCCAGGAGATCACCCATCCCAAGATTACTTCAAGTCAAGCACGCTTAACCATGGCGTTCTTATGGGAAGGCTCTCGAAAAGAAAGGTGCACCTTGTTGATATGAGTCGTAAGATCTAATCCTTTTAAGCCTTTCTTCCACAGGGTATCACATTCTCCCCACTTACAGAACACAACGTCCTCATTGCAAACCCACATTTCCAAACTCAAGCAATGTGAATCTCATCACATTTATATATGTATGTATGTATTTTCCACAGAACAACATACATAATAACTCTGATATCCAGCTAAACTGATATAGTCATGATCAACCCAGACCCATGGGTATCGGGAATATACTTGTCATACATCTCTGATACCTAAGCAGCGAAAAACATAATTTACATACATGACATACAACAATGGGCATAATATAAGAACTCTACTAAATCTGTCATATATATACAAACATCCACAAAAGGACCAAAAAGCACCCTAGGGTCATAACCCAAAAACCAATCTGACCCTAGTTCAACTACTTACCCTTCTGACAGGGTAGTTCAGTCACCCTCTATTGTTGCGGAGCTTTAACAGCCCTTCTATCTAGATTTCCTGAAATGTTTGTAATGCTGGGATGAGACCTCTTAGTAAGGGAGATAAACTAATATTAGTGTGTGGCAACATGAGTATTATCATGCTTAAACATAGACTGCACATAATATGTATATATATATATGATAAAATTGGTTGTATAAATTCTGAGTAAAACATTATTCATCATATCATAATAAATAACGTACTAAATTATATAATCATGTAAACATCTTCTATAACTGTATAATACTGAAATAATACCCAGGATGGATAACTAGCCGATGTCATGTCTTACCCCTCACATGATAGGGTTATGCAGCCCAAAGGCGGGATCTAACAATGGTTGACCGACCATGCTAGGTCAAACATGTGTCTGTAAGTACGATCGACTTGCCCCACCTGGTCCGGACTGCCAAGGGGACATCTGAACTACACTGAAGCCACATCGTTTGCCATCTCCCACACTCTATCTGAGATGTGTGGTAGGACTAACACAAACTTATACTTGAACTTAAACTTATAGTTACGGTACCGTACTCCGAAATCTAGACTAAACCATCCGGGTTCTGATAATATATAGTACATTTCATATTTCAAAGTAATATCTAACATGATAATATTTTCTGATTTCTGACATAACATGCATAATTGCAACATCTACGCCGACTTGTAAATCATAACGTATAAATCACGTCATCTGCGCTGACCATATCATAACATATAAATCACAGCATCTATACCGGCCATATCATAACATATAAATCACGGCTTCTACGCCGACCATATCATAACATATTGAACATAAAGTTTCTACACTGTTTAACATAACATTTTCAACCATAGTTCATATACTGTTTTTATGGTTTTTCTGAAAACTATCGTAACATGTTTATTCTGGAAAAATCATATTATTCTAATATAACATAATTTTCATGGAAATTTATGCTCATGCCACACAAATGTGAGTAATACCCTAAACATAAAATCTGATCCGAAATCATATTTTCTGATAAAATGTATTAAATATATTTTCCTATTCAATAGCAGTATTCTCAAACACTATACCATAACATACGTAATTTCTGAAAATAAAATGCTATATATTAATAGATAATTTTATAAAAAATGCTGACTTAATTTATCCCCTTACTCGGCTTACTGAGAAACCCACAAATCTAACCAAACCTATTCTTGTGTGTTCCCAACTCAACACCCTAAAATTTACATTTCCCCAACAAATCAAAAAACACCAGTATAATACCTTCTAACACATTCCCCTCAGCTTAGAAATACCCAATAACTTATAAAACTTAAAATTACAATTTACCCAGATTTTGGGATGGTGCCCAAATACTCAAAATCAAAATTCTGATCCCACAGTATTGTAGAGAATCTTCTTAAGAGTAACGTAGCGGCTTCCGATCGTCAAACCGACAAGAATTGAAGCCGAAATTATAGAGAGAAGTTAGAGAGAGTCGGATTCTAGAGAGAGAGAGAGAGAGAGGTTACATGCAAAAATTCTTGCTAAATCCCGAGTTTGGCATATTTATAAAGTGCTACCTCGTTGACGAGACACGTGACCTCATCGACGAACCCAAAAGGAGGTTCGTCAACGATATCATAACCTTCGTTGACGAACTTCAGGCCCTGAAATCAGCCCTCTTGGTATCTTTTTATTGGCGAGACATGTGTCCTCGTCGACGTTCCCAAGAAGGTCACTCGTTGACCAATGTTTTGTGTTCGTCGATGAGATCCTGTCGAGCCCCCCCTTGGAAATTCCCTTTCTCTCATTCCTTTTATTATTTAATTGCTATAATTCTCCAGGTCTCTACAACTACTCTACCCTATATTTTCTAACCTCTATAATAGTCTTGTTAATCAAACTATCTAAACCTTGATTACTTCCTCATTCCTCAGTTTCCATACAAAATATATAGTGGCTGCCCATATTGTGTTGACCTTTTTCTCGCATTGCCACACATCCCTTCAATCTAGTTTAGAATCTCCACCCAATTATGGCTCTTAGTATTCAAGGTGATGCTCTTCAAAGAATTTTTCAAAACAGTTCCCTCAACTAAACATTGGAAGGATATATAATCTCCATTATGTATGTGTTTCTTACATAAAACACAATTTACGTTAATTATACTGCCCCAAGAAAGGATTTTGTCCTTGGTTGAAAGTTTGTTCAAAGCTGCCAACCAATTGATAAAAGATGTCTCGATTAGGCTTGCTTAAACCAGACTACTTTGCTCCAACCCACTATCCGCCTCCTCTATCTTATGGCTTACCAAGCTGATCTGAAACTGAACTCATCATTCAAACTGCCTTCCTATCTTAGTTTATCTGAAGTACTACTGAGAGGGTGAAAGCTTACCTTCTGAATCAAGTTTGCAAAGCAACCCTTGGATCTTCTTGGCAGTTCCATGAGGACCTAAAGATAAAGTATGCAACCCTCAAACTTACTGTATTTTTTATGATAATAGTGGATTGTAGAGAGATTTTTATAGAAACTTTAAATTTGAATTATTTTATTAAATTACTTATTCATCTACTGTTTGCAAATATTCCAATTGAGCTACAATGTATTGAAATGCAATCTTTTTAAAGAAAAATGAAAAGAAAAATATTCATAGGAAATTAATTCCTTTGTTCATAAATTGTGGAGGATATGATTAACTTTATAGTGATATAAATGTTATTAATTCTTTTTCTCACAAATAGTGAGACTATGATTAACTTTATCGTGACATAAATGTTAGTAATTAAAAAAGAACTAGAAAAAAATAATTTATAAATGTTTAGTAGATGAGTATAATTTGAGAAGCATAATTTTATGTTGATTTGTTACTAATCCTACCTTCAAAAGTTTACATTGCTTTATTAATATTAAGTTGCAATGCATGTTAATTTGAACTATGAATATTGTAGATTATACTTTTCTTTTGTTGCTATAGATGCTCTTTTCCTTGGGGAGTGAAAGTTTTTTATCCGTAAACTAAGTATTGTATCCTAATTCCAACTACTCCTTATCTTAGGACTCATTTAGTTCTCAAAATACTTTCAAATTTTTATTTTACTTTCCTAAAAAATTGTAAAAGGGTTATCTAATTTCTTATTTTTACAACATTTGTATAAAATAAAGGATCAACAATAAACATTTTTGACATTTTTTGCTCTTGGAAATAGTTTCATTTTTCATTTATAATTTTTTCAAATAATTGCAAAAATGTCATCTTATTTTTCAAATTTTCAATTTTATATGGAAAAGTTAGAGAACATTTTTTTTATTATTTTTAATAAAATTTTTAACTCTTACTTTATGTATGGGCGCACAGGATCAAATCTTACTTAAATTTGTATTGATTATATATGAAGTTTCTTTTAAATCCATGCAAATCCAACTTCAAACCCCAAAATTCATGATTCTAAGTATTATTTTATATATTTTTTGAAAAATAAAAAATAAGTTATCTTTTTTATAATAATTTAAAATCTAAAAAAAAAAGATTATTTTGCGCATTTATATACTTTTTATTTTCTACTACTTTAATCTAATCTTGAAAAACTAAAAAATAAAGTAAAATTTTTATAATTTTTTAGAAAAATTAAAAAAAAATGAAGAATCTTGAATAACCTCCCTTAAGTTACCTATAACTCGTTATTATTCGATTCTTTTCATGTGGTCACGGTTAAAGGATAGTTCAATAAAAAGTATTCGATTTTTTACAGCAACAAAGAATAAAAAATATTTTTCATAACTAAATAGTCTTCAAATACCTTTTAATTAATTAGACAATATTACGTTCGAACCATCTACCTCTTGATTAAAAAGTGTGAAAAGAATCATTATTCTAAAACTAGAGTTCAAATATGGTAAACTAATATTTTTTTAATAATTTAAAATTTAATTTTGACATCGAGAGACAACCCATATTATAGGAGTTTTTTTCCATTTTATCCCTTTCTTTTTTAAATATATTAAATAATACCTTTTCTGGAAAAATATTTCCCGGAATAACCCTGACGTAATCTCGCTACTTGGAGTAGCGAGATTTAAGCAAATCTTACTATTTGAAATAGCGAGATTTGCCACGTGTCATTTCCACAATAAAATTATTTAATATATTTTTTAAAAAATAAAAATTTGGGAAATAAACTATTCTGCGTAAGAAATCAGGAAATAATTTATTACGCAGAATAATTTATTTCCCGATTTATCATTTTTTAAAAAAATATATTAAAAAAATTTATTATATAATAAATTGAAATTTTGAACTTTATTTTAAATTACCAATTTTAATTGTACCTGAAATTAATATATATATATATATATATATATATATATATATATATATATATACACTGACAGTTTGTTAAAGGGACAGAAAATATAATGTTCAAAAATATTATTCATTTTTAAAAAATATTTAAAAATAATAATAATATTTAGAGTTTGAAATTTAAATTATGAATATGATTTTTATGTATTTTTACAAAAAATAAATATTTTTTTATAATTTTACCCAAATTTAAATTTGACTCTCGAATTCAAATTCCCAAATTTAATTTTTTATTTTAATTATTAACTGATTTTTTATGATCGATGAATAAAAAAAAATCAAAGTAAAAAGTTGATTCTTTTTAAGAAACAAAAAAAAAAAAAAAAGTGTGTTGGCTTTTTTGAGTTTAAATATTCTTAAGTTAAAGATTTGTGTAATTAATGTATTTATTTGTGGATTCTAATTCTGTAGGATACTCTTTCTAAGACTACTTCTTAGTTGTTTCCACTTATTGTTTTGTTCAATTAATAAAAAAAAAAATGAGAAGAGATTAAGATATGATAATTATGTATACATTTATTATTTAAAGTAAAGATGGATTATCTTTATTATAAGAGATGAGAAAAAAAAAATGTTAAAGACTTGCTTAGTTGTGGAAGATATTTTTTATTTTCTAATATTTAAAATTTTTAAAAGTTATAAAAATTTGGTTTTTTTTAAAAATATTTTGAATATACATATAAAAAAGGTATAGAATTGGGTGTAAATACCCAAAAAATATAATAAATAAAAGAAATTGGAAAAAATAAATTTTTGACTGAGAAAGGAGAAAAATCGGCAATGATTTTCTGGAAAGGAAAGAAAACTGGTGACACTTTTGGGGATTTGTAGTGGGACGGTAAATAAAAACCATTTCAAACTCTAAATAATTCTCTCTACATTTTGTTAATTTATTATTTATTAAATATAATTCCGCCTAATTATCAACAAGATATTTAAACTATGATCATTTGTTAGCAATTTTTAAAAATTAAATTGTGGTATCCAAAATAATATGTGAATCGCTTTAATTTAAAATTTTAAATAGAAGATAGTGCTTTTGAGATTTAGTGAAAAATATAAAAATATATATTTTAAAATTTTGAGATTTGTTCAAAAAAATATATATTTATCTTCATATTTAATATGAAAATATATATTTTAAAAAAATTATTCTGCGTAATAAATTCTTCTGCATAATAAATCAAGAAATAATTTATTATACAGAATAATTTATTTTTCTATTTATCATTTTTTAAAAAAATATCTTAAATAAATAATATATTTTTTATGAAAATAACACGTAGAGAGATAATGTCAGGGTTATTCCGAAAAATATTTTCCAGGAAAAGATATTATTTAATATATTTAAAAAATAAATGGTTAAAATGGAAAAAAAACTCCATATTATAGTGCTTGGAAATTGGATCCTCTTCATTGATCAATCATGGCATAAATATCAACCCTCTAAAATAAAAACCCTTTAATGAAAAAAGAAGAAGGCGATAAGGGCAGTCTATTCTTTTAAGTTAAACCTATAAAATATTAATATTAATATTATTTTTCTTTTGTGTTTTTTTTTTTAGGTGCAAATTTTCAATTCATCACGACAACAACGAGGTGGTCTTGCGCCATATCGAATCAAACTGAAACCCGCAAGCTGGAACTCCCTTGATAACGAAAACACCCCCCAGGAAACTCTCAATTTACACCTAATTTCTAATCTATTTCTGTAATTTAAGGGACTAAGAGGGTCATTTTCATTGCTCTGTTGCAGGGTACCTACCTATTTATTGCTAAAAAAAATGGGGTATTTCTGTAATGATTTATGACTGTTGTGTGTTGATTATCCAATCCTTCCTTCCAGAGCTCAGAAAAGTCCAAACTGCAAAACCCCGGAAAGATTGAATACCTGAATGACAAGCAGCCGCATTTGACACAACAAAATCATAGGAAATTTAGGAAATTCAAATAATTTCATCTATTTACCTTGACTTCATACCGCGTTCAAACTCGCAGAAGGGCGAGAGAGAGATAGAGTCCAGCATTTTAGCTTATCTGATTGCTCGTCTGCATCTTTCAATCGCAGGAACCGGAAATTTCTGAGAATTTTCAACTTTTGAAACAGTAAGTTGTATTTTCTTTAGATTGATTTTGAAAATATTGAATTGCTAGTTTTTTTATTGTTTTTTTTAATAGAAAAATGAGTATCGTGGTGTTTAATTGTTTTTTTTTTTTTTCCTTTCTGGTCTAATTTCATTGCTGCGAATCTAGAGTTTAGGGTTCACTTTGCAACGGGATAGTTTTGATTTTGTTGTAAAGTTCATGCCCTTTCTTTCATGTTTGATTTTCGCTTTTTGTATTTATTTATTTCTTTTCGTTTTTAAATCGCTTGCAGATACCGGAGAAGAAAGAGAATGGCAACCAAAAAAGAACAGTCAAGAAATTGCGAAATTTGTTGTGTTCTTTGTGGGAGACGATAATTTATTTTAATTTGTTGATTATTTGATCAAAGAATAAAGATTTAGCATATAACAAGCATTGAGGTTTTTCTTTCTTTCGTTTTTTCTTCTGGCATTCTTTTTTTGTGGTTATCAGTGGCTTTGATGAAATGAATGTGGTGGGTAAAGTTGGGAGCTTGATATCTCAAGGCGTCTACTCTGTTGCGACCCCATTTCATCCCTTTGGTGGTGCCGTTGATATCATTGCTGTTCAGCAGCAAGATGGGACTTTCAGAAGCACCCCTTGGTATGTTCGGTTCGGTAAATTTCAGGGCGTTTTGAAGGGTGCTGAAAAGATTGTCCGGATAAATGTCAATGGCAGTGAAGCGAATTTCCACATGTATCTTGATAATTCCGGTGAAGCGTATTTTATTAGGGAGGTTGTTTCTGGTAAAGGAACTGAGACAAGTGAGGTTATAGAGAATTCTGATAGTTGCAAAGTCGCAAATGAGGATAGCGGTATTGATGATGATAACATAAATAATATTGAAAAAACCACCATGACTATAAGTAGACTTGAGGCTAGTGTATCTGATTCAGGGTTGATTCAACTGCAAGATGAATGTGCTTCTTCAGGTGTAGATAAACTTAATCGGCAAAAATCTGAAATTGAACAAAGATTTTATGAATTTCAAGAAGAGCAATCCTCTCATGAAGGCTCGGTTGAGTTATCAGAATATGGGTCTAGTCGTTTTGAGAATTTAGAGAGTGTGGAGCATTTTGTAGAATCAAAAGATTCAGATTCGGAAGTGATTCTAGTCAGTGTGGATGGCCATGTACTGACGGCACCTATCTCATTGTCAGAAGAGAACACTGAGAATGTGCAATTGTGCACTCCTCAGTTTCACTTGGGCCCCGGTAAAGAGGACCTTTGTGAGGGCAATGAGGATTTTAGCCCTGGTGAAGATGCTTGGGCTGCCAATTACTTGGTGGATAAATCTGCATGCAACGTTGCTCCAGAAAATGTTTGTAACAATATTGGTGGTTCTAGTGATCTTGCGCATCAGTTGGAAGTTTGTGAGGATGGTGAAGAACATGCCTGTCAATTACAAGAGACTAAGAGTACTACAAAGCAGGAAAGAGATGCGGAAGAACAGGTCTGTCAATTTCAAGAACCTGAGGATATTGCAGACCAGGAAAGAGATTTTCACATGCATAGTAATTCAGAAGATGCATTAGAAGATGCATCTTTTAGTATTAAGAAGGAAGATATTTTTAAGAGCTGTTTGGAGCTACCAGAGTTAGCCATGCAGAGTGGACAGGCTGATTTTCGAGATACTGTTTCGCCAGTGGAGGTCCCTGAAGAAACTGACAATTTATGGGATAAGTCCCCACACAGTCTTCAGCCAGATGGAATAACTGAAGTTGGAATTGTTAAAATCACAAATGACAGTGAGCTCTCCCCATCTAATTTTGATTCTCCTGGCAAAAAAATTACTCAAGATTTACACATTGAAAATGAACCCACGGATAAAAATGTTATGAGTACAGAACATATGGCTTCCAACTGCATGATTGTTCATTCTATTAGTGATGACCCAGAACAAAAAGACGACATGGCACAAATAGTTGAAGGGACAATAAGCAGTCCACGAAGACATGCACCTGCAGATGAATGGAATGAAAATGAGATTGTTGAACCCAAAACAGCCATTTCTGGTCAAGGAATACAAACTGATGTGCACATAAGTAAGGACCTCCTTCTGGGTTTAGCGGTAGCTGTGGACTTCCTCATTGTTACTTGATTTGAGTAAAATATTTCTTTCTTTCATCTGATTTGTGCTTGCAGGATTTGAGATCTCTCTATGCGGGAGCAAACTTCATGCTGGTATGGGTTTAAGAGCTGCAGCTGAATCCTTTGATGCACACCGCGTATCTGAGGAGGAGTTCAAACGTTCTGCAGCATCAATTATCAAGAATGAAAACCTAATTATCCGATATAGAGACATGTACTTGCCATGGGATAAAGCTGCTCAAATTGTTCTTGGAATGGCTGCATTTGATATAGATTTACCCATTGAGCCTAAAGATGCAATTCCTGTGGAATTGGATGAAACGCCGAAGTCTAGAGACAATGTTTCTGAAATTACAACCCCTTCTTCTGGACGCAGATGGAGGCTCTGGGGCATTCCATTTAGAAGGGTTAAAACGCTTGAGCACTCTAACAGTAACTCATCAAATGAAGAAGTGTTTGTTGATTCTGAACCTGGTTCACAAAACTCACAAGTAGAACCAATAATGGCGTCACAAAGAGTCAATGAGTCTCCTCGTAAGCAACTTCTAAAGACGCATATCCCCACTACTGAGCAGATAGCATCTTTGAATCTGAGAGAAGGTCAAAATATGATAACTTTCAGTTTTTCAACCCGGGTTCTAGGATTGCAACAGGTCTGCCATTCATGTTGAGTATTTAATCTGAGGATGAACTAATTAGGTTTCAATTTGTCGTCAATTGCTAAGTTGCACCTGCTTTGACAGGTTGATGCTCATATTTACTTGTGGAGGTGGAATGCAAAAATTGTAATTTCAGATGTTGATGGAACAATTACGAAGTAAGGCTTCTGAAATCATATTCTAAATTGGGTTGCTAAAGAAAATATATCATACATTCATTGCAACTTCTATAAAGTTGTTGGAGATGCTTTTTACAACTTTCTTGTTTCTTATTTCCCTCCTTCTTTTTTCATGGAACACAAACAATAATCGGGATCAGAACATAATAAAACTGCTATTTACTTCAGATTTTGCTTTTATTTACATTTTTCCTGTGGTCCTGCTTTCATTTTTTTATTTACTAAAAAAATTCTTGTTGTTGTTATTATTGTTCTTATTATTTGTATTATTCAGTAGTTTGGGTTCAGTTTCATTTTAAGTCTCAACATTTCAGTTTTATCATGTAAAACCCTAAAGTTAGCAAATTGTTTCAAATCAATCTAATGGGTTATGGTGATTTTATTTATAACTGTCAAAGGCTGCTGTGAGCATTAAGTGGCTTCCAAGGGGGTACTTAACAGATAGATTATGACTACAAACATGCATTGAGCAAAATTTGGACTTCCACAACTGGATTTTTTAGTGGCTGCAGTCTGTCAGCTGAGCAAATGTTATAAGGTCTACCAATGCTCACATGGGCCTTTTGCATCCGTAAATGGATTATCATTCATCATACAGTGGCTTGATTTAAAACAATATGTTAACTTCAAGGCTGTAAGTGTCAAATGCAAAAGAGATATTGACCCCAAAGATAGGGATCAAAAGTGTAATTTGCTAGTATTAGTATTACTATTACTGCTGCTACTACTATTATTATTCCAAAAGTCTGGCAAGAGGGATGTTTCTTAAGAATTTGTGCTGATGTGACAACCTTGTTGATGGTTATTCTAGTCATTTAGCATTATTAGTGTGTCAGTGTTATGTTAATAAGTGAGAGTTAGAAAGGGTATTATGGTCATTGGAATGTAATTGACATATATTATGAATAGAGGAAGAGATCTATCATTGTGGTTAGGTCTTCTATTTTACCTAATTATTCAACATGGTATCAGAGCATGATTCTGAGACCTAAGCCCTAATTGTCACAGCCTCCATGAAAACCGAACCCTGAAACTCTAAATTCACTGCATGACTAGGAAGAATTTCCAGCAACACCACAGCCTTGAAGAGACCAGCAGCTGCTGGAAGCCAGAGCGGTTGCCAGAAATTTCCTGGAGACACTGCTAGTTCAGGAACACAAAAATCATTATAGATTTTGCAAAACAACACCGTAATCACCCACAGACACTGCCGATCTGCCCCCAACTAAAATCCCATCCCCAAAACTTCTCTCATGCGCTCTCATGTGCTGGTTGAAGGTAGCCAGGGCTGATCCACGAGCTGGCGCTTGAAGCTAATTTTAGGCATGTTTCTGGCCTGAATTCAACCAGCAGTGCTTGAATCCCTCTATGAACATGTTCTTGAAGGGTTTTTTTTTTATGTTTTGTTTCCAAAGATCTTGCCTTTTTTACTTGCTCATGTGCGACACTGGGGGTATGGTTGTTTGATGCTTCTTGAAGCTGTTTGTCGATGTTTATTGAGTTTATTAGGGCTTGAAACAGTGACATTTGCTCTGTTTGGTTCTTTCGATATGCGCTTGTGGTTTTTGCATCAATTGTCAGAGATTGTGTGTGCTGGGATGGAGTTGGTGAATTCTAAAAACATGTTGTTTGCTGTGTATTTCTGATCTGTTGCTCTATCAAAGTGGTATGTAAGTTGAGATAGAATCCAAATCCCAAAAGTGTGTCTCGCTCGTCAACTACTTGTTGGAGTGAACAACATACTATAACTATATGAGAAGAGGAGTATTCAAGGTTCCTGCAGTATTAGGCATCCAACCAGCATCTCATATTGCATGTTTTGCTTAAAAGAATAATCATACCATTTATATGCCATCTAGTATCTCTTCCATTAGTTCTAGGGTTATCGACTCTGCTGCTACTGACTACATGATAGGTGTCACCAACTACTTGTCTACTCTTCAGTATTCTAAAAATCTACTTCAAGTTTCCCTTGCTAATGGGTTCATTGACTCCACTACTGCTGTCAAGGGGATAGGAACAGTAAATCCTACTTCCTCCATCTCTCTTCCTTATGTTTTGTATATTCCTAAATCCCTTTTCAATCTCATGTCTATTAGTAAAATTACAAAGTCACAAAATTGCTTTGTAACATTATCCTTGATTCTGTTCTTATTCTAGATTTGAAGACGAGGACGACAATTGGCGCAGGATGTGAGGCTGGTGGACTTTACTACTTTGAGTTGCTTTCTGTTTTTCCCTTCTATTTCCTGTAGTGTCGTTGCTGCACCACATCAAATCCATTGTCGCCTAGGTTATCCATCATTAAACATGTTAAAACAACTAGTTGCTACTTTGAGTTGTGTCGATCCATGAAATGCGAGTCTTGTCAATTAGGAAAGCATCATTGTGTTCCCTTTGCCTCCCAAGTTAATAGAAGGGTCATTAGCCCTTTTATGTTAGTCCTTTTCTTTGTTTGGCATCCTAGCTGTGTCATGTTAGAATTTGGGTTTTGATACTTGTGTTACATTTGTTGATGACTACTCCAGATTGACTTGGTTGTATTTAATGAAAGACCATTTTGAGTTGTTTAATATCCTTTGTGTCTTTTGTTCTCGAAGAAGGACTTAGTTTGATATGTTAGTCCAGATACTTCGTAGTGATATTGCCAAGGATTGCTTCAGTACTCACTTTAGTACTTAATTCACTACATATATGACCAACTTTTGCATGATCCATCAGTCATCTTGTGTCCACACTCTACAACAGAATGGAGTTGCAGAGCGAAAAAACAAACATATTCTCAAAGTCACTTGAATCCTATTGCATCAAATGAATGTCCCCAAAGATTTTCAGAGTAATGTTGTGCTAACCACTTACTCTATCATCCATAAAATGCCACATTTTGTTCCTGGTGGTTTAATCCCATATTCAATCACCTTCCTTAAGGCTTCTTTGTTCCCTCTTACTCCAATTATATTTGGCCGTGTCCTCCGTTCATCAGTTAAATTTGGAAAGGAATAAGTTGGATCCTCGTGCTATCGGATGCATTTTTCTAGGTTATTCCTATACTCAAAAAGGATATCAATGCTATAGCCTGCTTTACTTCTATTCTTTGTCTCTGCTAATGTCACCTTTTTTGAGTCTACACCATACTATTATGATTCCATGAGTTTTGTTTTGATGAGTCCCTTTCTTTGCCTGGCCTTCCTGATCCTAGCCTTTTTCTTCACCTACTGTTACATTTTCATCCAATTTGAGTGGATTGCCTTAATTTGTAAGTGTATACTCAACGAATGAATGAAGGAGAGTCTCCTCCAGCTTCCACTCCTAAGCCTATAGTTCCCTTGTTAGATTATCCTATTTCTTAAGTGGGTGATCCTCCCATTGCTATTTAAAAAGGTAAATGCACTTGTAGCCAACATCCAACTCTAATTTTGTTTGTTATGATTTATCCTCACTTTGAATACTATTGTTTTGTTAGTACTTTGTCTTTTGTTACTATTCCAAAGTCTACATCTAAAGCCCTATCTAGGTAGAGGAATGGAATGATAGAAGAGATGCATGTGTTATAGGATAAGATAGTAGGGAGTTGGTATCTTTTCCTCCAAATAAGTTTGTGGTTGGTTGTATTTAGGTGTACACCGTGAAGGTCAATTTAGATGGTTCCATGGCTTAAGTGAAGGCCCGTCTTGTTGCTAAGGGATATATTTAGGCATATGGTTTGGACTATTCAAACACATTCTCCCTGGTCGCCAAACTTGCCTCAATACGCTTGTTCATCTCCTTAGCCACCATCTATCACCGGCCTTTTATGTTAGTTAGGCGTGAAGAATTCTTTCCTACATGGTGATCTTTAGGAAAAGGTTAATGTGGATCAACTTCCTAGGTTTGTTGCTCAAGAGGAGTTAGGCTTAGTGTGTTGGCTTAATAAGTCATTATATGTTTTAAAATAGTCTCCTAGGGCATGGTTTGGTCAATTTAGTGTTGTAGTACTTCAGTTTGGCCTTCGATAGTGTGTAGTAGATCAATTCGATATTTTGTCGTTATAGTCCATCCAACAAGATTTTTCTTATTGTGTATGTGGATGATATTGTGATTATTGGTTATAATGATCAAGGTATCAAGCTTATCGATAGTGGTGATTATTGTAATTCGCATCTTGAGATATCTCAAAGGTGCATCAGGGAGACGTCTCTTATATCAGGGTCGAGGTCGCACTTATATTTAAGGACATATTGATGCAGATTAAGTCGGGTCGCCTTCTGACAAAAGATTTACAATCAGGTACTCTATCCTTGATGGTGGTAATTTGGCTTCTTAGAGGAGTAAGAAACAAAATGTGTTGACCAGGTCAAGTGCTGAGTAAGAGTATAGGACCACAACCCACATTACATGTGAACTTGTTTGGTTGAAGAACATGTTGGAAGAATTGGTTTTCCACATTTTCAATCTATGGAGTTGATGCGTGATAATCAAGCTGCCATTCATATTGCCTCCAACCCAATCTTCCACAAGCAAACAAAACGCATTGAAGTTGATTGCCACTTTGTCGGGGAGAAAGTTGTGAAGAAGCTCATTACCACCACCACTCAAGTTTGATTTGCAGCTTGCTAATTTATTTACTAAAGTCTTCAAGGGAGTGCTAATGTTAAAATTCATTTGTATCAAGGTAGGATCATATTTTATATATGCTTCAACTTGTGGTGGAATGTTGATGGTTATTTTAGTCATTTAGCATTAGTAGTTTGTTACTGTAATATTAATAAGTGAGAGTTACAAAGGGTATTATGGTCATTGGTATGTACTTTGCATATATTATAAATACAGGAACTCAGGAAGAGTCCTATCATTGTGATTAGGTCTTCAATTTTACCTAATTATTCAACACCTGTGAAGTTATTTGATGATTCGTTGCTTGCCTCTTGATGATAAGTGGCAAATTTTGATTTTTGGTGAGGAAACTTTTTTTCAACTTTGTGAGGTACGAAAAATAACTTGTTATCACCATTGTCATATATTTCCACGAAATTGTTGAAATTTTCATCAAAATTTGTAGTTTCCGTCACCCTCAAAATCAAAATGGCTCTTGATTTTAGTCTTACATAATTCTGTTGAAATTTCAACGAATCATCTAAAATTTATTGAAATCACGAAATTTTCGAATAACTTGCAAAATTTTAATTGTACAATGAAATTTCCTTGGAATTCAAATGAGAGATTTAGGAGTAAAGTGAAATTTCTCTCTTAAATTTTTTTTTTTATTGAAACAAAAAGATTATTACGAGGGTTGAAATTGTATAAAACAATAAACTTACAACACTATTTTATCTGACCATTCATGTCCAAGATGAAAATTGACTACCATTTCAATTTCTAGGGTGACGGAAACTAGAAATTTCAATGGAAATTTCAACAATTCGTGGAAATTTAAGACCGTGGATGTATTTAGCTTGTAATATGTTAGTCCTAGAACTTATTATTGTGTCTATTAACCATTTCTAAAGTTTCATAAAAGAATTCCTTGCTTTTATTTATTTATTATTATTATTATTATTTTTTATTTTTATTTTTATTTTTATTTTTCCAAATTGAAATCGAAATTGGCATCAAAATAGAAATTTTCATACTTTTGGAGCCTCTAAATTTGAGTTGAAATTGAAATCTAAGACCCTGGTTATCAATACTGAATTAAGCTATTTCTATGAAAAGGGTTTCAGAGTGAAAATAAATATCTTCGCTATTAATACTTCTAATTTAGAAACCCATTGTTGGAATTTATGCGAAGTTGTGACTTTCAAGTCTTGAAAGTTTCACTTTGAGCTATGAGGGGGCTGGTGGTAAAGGTTTGGGGTAGGGTAATAGATATCTAGCTTCCAAAAAAAAAACGAAAAAAAAAACTCTTGATAGTTTCTATTTGAGAAGGGAAGGCATAACACCATAATGTAGGCATTTTAACCCTAATGAGGTAAGGCATAAGCCTGATGGCATTGAGATATAAGAATTTTTGGAAAATTTATTTTTTCTGTAAAAATATGTAATGAAATACATAAACAACACCAACAACCAAGCTTAAGTCCCATTAGGTGGGGTTGATTTACTTGAATTATTTTATGCCAATTTTTACATGATCGTGGCAATTTTCTCGAACAATTTGAGGGCTGTTTAATTCTTACTTACTATCTCAGTCCAAATTATTTTAGGTTTACTCCTGCCCCTTCAAGTGCTACTCACTCACTCTACTGACTGGTGCACTATGTGTTCTATGCTGCAGATGCCCAAACCCTTGAAACTACCACTCCCTTATCTTATCTTTTACGGGTGCTATACCTAGCTTACTGCCAATATGTTCATTCCCTAATTTATCTTTTAATGTTATACTGCTCATTCACTTTAGCTTTCTCCTTTTGACTACTTTTACTTTTTGGATTTATTGTTTCTTAGTTGCCCAACATTCTTATATAAAAGAGTGCCATACATATTGAAAAAAAAAAAAAGAAATTACAAAGAAAATTTGAAAAAAAAAAGAGAAAAGAATATCATAAGTAAACTACTTGGTCATTGACTCTAAGCATTCTAACTTTAATTCATTTAAGTAAACCATGCTATGAGAATTATAAAACACAAAATCCTAATTGTGTTCATGATCCATGGTGCAACTCTCAATTGTTTTGGAAAGGTTTAGGCTCAAGAATTTTAGACATTTGCATATTCTTTTCATTTATTTTTTCATGTCTGAGATTTAATCTTGGGTGTGAGTTTCTTTCTATATTGTCTCCATGTTATTTGATCGTAGTTGTAATTATGTGTGTGTGTGTGTGTGTTTGTTTGTTTTTTTGTTTTTATCATTTTTTGTTTTTTGGAGAATAATAGCAAGCTCCTGTACATTGTACTTATAGATGCATGGATGTGATGCTGTGTATGATTGTTATACCATGTTGATTAGGTGGTGAAGTTGTAATGCTGTACATTAGTGAAAGTGGCAGAAGTATGCGAGTCATCAAGGAATTAATAGTTTTGAAACATTTCCTTTTAAGTTACTTTTAATGGAAAGTAAGATTTATTGTTCCATGCTCTTTACAGTTTTGACTTTTGAATTAAGTATGGTTATTTTTTAGCATTAGAGTTTCTGCAAAG